>NC_058082.1:584288694-584631548 GCF_014858855.1 Bufo gargarizans
ATCAGTAGCAAAAACAGGTATATCCTTTTCCAAAGTGCATACCTGGAAATCATGCGTTGTTGCAAATTGATTATCAATGAGATTGACAGCTGCTCCACTATCTACAAAAATCTCACAATGTTCTTGCTTTCTAGCGCCACCCTGGCAGGTAGAAGAAAACGGGAACTACAAGCAAATGGCAAACCTTCAATTTCCGCATCAACCTTGCCAATAGTAGCAAATGGAAAGTTTTTAGAGGTTTTTTTTGTTTTGTTTTGTTTTGTTTTTATTACCCTCAGAAAACGTCATGAATCTCCTAGAGGGGCAAACATTAGCCAAATGATTGATACCCCCACAACAGAAACAAACCCTACTCTGAGAGCTGAATCCTCTACTATCAGAGGCAAGCAAACCCAGCTGCATGGCCTCCTCCTCAGAGGGGATTGAGACAGACTGAGACCCCTGCGCACTGAATGAGACAGCCCCACTGTGCTTGGGCTGAATATGACAGAAAAGAGTAGTCTCCTCTCTCTCTCTAAAACGCCTGTCAATACGAACAGCTAGAGACATGGTTGACTCTAACAACGCTGGTCTCTCATGAAAAGCGAATGCATCTTTCAATCTTTCCGAAAGACCATGGCAAAATTTACTTCGGAGTCCAGCATCATTCCAGCCAGTATCAGCTGCCCATCTTCGAAATTCAGAACAATATATCTCTGCGGACTGTTTACCCTGGCATAAAAGACGCAGTTTAGATTCAGCCAGAGCAATATGATCTGGGTCATCATATATCTGCCCCAGGGCTACAAAAAATTAATCCACCGATTGTAGGGGCCGTGCCCCCACCGGCAGCGAAAAGGCCCAAGACTGAGCGTTATCCCCGAGCAGCAAGATGATGATCCCCACCCTCTGCTCCTCATCACCAGAGGAATTGGGAAGTAGGCGAAAATGGAGTTTGCAAGCCTCTCTAAAGCGAACAAAATTCTCACTACCCCCGGAGAACGTATCCAGGAGAGAGATCTTAGGCTTGGAACAAACTCCATGAACGCCAGCAGAACCGGTCATCTGAAACTGAGACACAGTTTTACGGAGATCTGCTACCTCCAGCAAAAGACCTTGCATGCGGTCAATCAAGGCTGAAACCGGATCCATGATTAAGACAGTTATGGCGGTTTATAATGTCACGGATGAAGTTAGCAGATAGCTGGAACATATAAATAAACGAGCGACTGGCTTGATCCCAAACTAAGGAGATTATAGGTGAGCCCTATAAAACCCTAAGAGCTGTCCCTGACTGCTATGCACATGTAAGGGTCTGTATGGTAGACTATTATGGTGACACCTGAAAACCCTATAATAGTGAGGGGACATGACCACCGGCTCCCTGCACTTAATACGGACGGAGTCAGGGTCACCTAGAATCAAGCCAGCAAGGAAACACAATAAAGTAAAAGACTTATCTGTACAAACAGCAGAAGCAGCCTCCAGCAGTGAACACCTCATCCAGGAAGTAGTATAAACCGCAAAGTGAGGCAGTGTGGGAGGGATTATCAAGGAAGAAGATTAGTCAATATAAGTGACACCTGGCGGAAGGAAAGTGGATGAACATAAAGGCACTTTTAATGTGTTTTTTTATAATGTACTAAATACACTGTATTCCCATGCACCCCTTCCACCACAAAAAAGGGTATATGGTTCAATCTTCCTTTTCTCGTCCTCGTCCTCTTCCGTCATATCAACATGCTTATTAGTCTGCCCTTGCTCCTAATGTTGTAGAGGGTCAGCTTACCTGCTCTCGCTTATAATGTTTTAGAGGGTCAGCTCACCAGCAGGTCCACACCTACAATCTTTTAGAGGGTCAGCTTACCTGCAGGCCGTCACATATAATGTTTTTGAGGATCAGCTCACCAGCAGGCCCTCACCCATAATTTTTCGATGCCCAGATCTGCAGCAGGCACTCGCCCTTAATCTTTTAGAGGGTCAGCTCTGCAGCAGACTCTCACCCCTAATGTTTTAGAAGGTCAGCTCATCAGCGGGCCCTCACCGTAACATTTTAGAGGGTCACCAGCAGGCCCTTGCTCTTAATGTTTTTGCAGGTCACCAGCAGGCCATCAATCATAATTTTTCAAAGGTGTATGATGCCCTCCTTTATGTGTAATAAAGGGTGTATTTGAGTACCGGTTCCTTGTAATTTTTGGCAGCCCTTTCCCTTAGTGCATAAGCTTTATGAGTGAAGGAGTCCCACTACCTGAACAATTGTACCACAATGTGAATAAGGCCCTCCTTTATGTGATATACAGGTTGTATCGGAGTGCCTCTTCTTTGTAATTTTTGTCAGCACTTGCACTTTATATACAAGTAAATATATAGAAAAGAATGTTTCCTAACAATTTTTCCTCTAAAAATATTTTATCTTCGGTTTTGTGCGTATTAGTGTCAGTCTGTAAAAGTGGCGTACTACTCGGACAACAACGTTCCCAGCAGCGACCTGTTCCCGAACCATTTTGGTGGTGTTTCCATCAATTTCTGATATTTTCCTATTAACCAGACATCTTCCCCTCTTCAGAGCAGGGGGTGCCTGGTTTAATGCTCGGGTTCTCCCATTGACTTCCATTGTGTTTGGGTTCTCAGTAGAGCACTCGAGCATCCCGAGGTGTTCGACCTGAGCACCCTAACACCTGAACACTTTGGTGATCGTTCAACACTGGTAAGGAGCTTTATGGGGTGTAAATCTGTGAGGGAGGGCCGGAATCAACAGACTGTAACTGTGTTGTTAGTATATTATTACAAGATTTGGGGCCCTAGTTTTGATTTTTCCCAGGGCCACATGTTGTCTAAAACCGGCCCTGCTCACAGGAATGAGTTTTCCTCCCTTACAGAAAGATACAGCAATGGAGCGGGTCGTCATACAGCATGTACTCCAGGACTGCAATGCCTACCACTAGACCCTCCCTTCAAATCCATTGTGGTGGTGTATAGAGCCAAAAATGTTAGAATTGTGTTAATGTCCCAATATTTATGGACCTGACTGTATTCGCAAATTCGAGAATTCAAGATTATATTCTTGATTGCGAAAATCGTCAATGTAATATTCGCGCAATGCGCGCAAAATGCAGGGGTGGGTCACTTATGCTAAATTTTTCAAGCTGGTATAAGTTTTCTGAGACTGGAGAAAATAGTTTGCACGGCAGAACATAGAATAGCTTTATATGCAGATAGAGTGCTTCAATATGTTCACGCTTGCAAATTTTCTGCAATATCTGCTAAACTATAGATCAATCTAACCTACACTGACTATCTCTCCCTAACTATCTGAATTATATATATAAGTTAACTGTAATGTAATACAAAAAAAACACAGAGCACAGCAATTACACTGCTGTCTCTTTCATAACTGCAATAGACTTTAGAAAATGGCTGCTGGGGAGGTTCTTATATACTAAGGGGTAGGCAACTTTTCTATTGGTTGCTAAGCTGTGACAAAGACTTCTCATTGGCCCACAAGCTAGAAGAAGGGAGGGATGATCACCTGATGTGTACTGTGTTAAAAAAATAATAATAATATCACTATGTTCGCGATAGAAATTCCCTTTTCGAATATTCGTGCTCAACACTAGAAAGCTAGAGTACATTGCAATACTCATGAATTAATAATGTTGTATCTACTGTGGGGTAACACATCAGTTCTCTTGACCTGCAGTTCAGGGTCCTTGGTTTGATTCAAGGTCAACATCTGCACAGAGTTTGCATGTTTTCCGCTTGTTTGTGCAGTTTCTTCCTTGTACTCAGGTTTCCTCCATACAAGAAAAACATACTTGTAATGGGAAACAAGTGGAATTAACATATGTGCTGCTCTTTATGTGGTAAGGAAATTCACTTCCAGTGTACTCACTGGATCAGGGATCAATGTTATCATTAATTATAGATATAAATGTGTAAATATTAAAAATAAGCATCTAATAATTAAAAAACTGTAATAATAATAATTATTATTATTATAATAGCAGTAATAAAAACAGCAATAATAAAAACAATAACATAATAGCAGTAGTAATAATAATAATAATTAGAGATGAGCGAAGTTTTGAAAAATTCAATTCGGCAACTTCGACACGTTAAATCAGCTATATCCCGGCCTGCAGGGACAGTATATCACAGGTGATGGCCATCTGCTGACTGGCTGGCTGCCAAGCATTATCGGTCATATCACATTCCCAGTCTTCTTACTTTCACTTTGTAACACGTGTAGCCGCCATTTTAGGGAAAAACCACGAAGCGCAAAGAAATTTGGATTTGTTGCAAATCAAATTTTTTCCTAAACTTCGGATCAAATTCCACTTTAGATGCTTCAATTTGCTCAACACTATCAACAACTGATGCCAAGTGCAGACTTTACAAAAAAGCTGATGAAACAATTGACCATGTACTAAGCTGCTTCAAGAAGATCACACAGACTGACTATAAACAACGGCACAACAAGCAAAAATGCAGAAACTACCAGTTACCAGCAGCAAAAAACTGTTGGGACTGCAAGCATGAAAAAGTGGTCAAAAACAAATGTGCCAAAATATTCTGGCATCTGTGAATTCAAACTGATAAAGTAGTGGCCCATAACACATTCGATGTGACCATTATAGAAAAGAAAACGGTGTGACTCATCAATATTGCAATACCCCCGTGACAGAAACAACAAGAAAAAAAGGATCAAATATAAAGATTTGAAAACTGAAGTGCAAAGACTCTGGCACTGACCAGCAGCTGTGGTACCAGAGGTGATCGGCATATTGGGTGCCATGCCCAAAGACCTCAGGAGACACTTGAAACATTACCATATATCAACTTTAAAAAACCACACTGCTGGGATCTGCATGGATCATTTGCTGATATATCACCATATCCTAAATAGTATAAAAATTTAAAAACACCATCCAACAGTTTAAAATAGTTTTAAATTCATTAAAATAAAATTACACAAAAAATTATTTACCCCTACAATATTCTGCGATATTGTACTTTACACTCGAACCAGAGTGAAACCAGCATCTGATTTGAGCTGACCTCAAGCTACAGCTGCTATCCTGCGGCGAAGATTGCAAAAAACTTTTGTGTGAGACATTGAAGTCTACGCTTTATATAGCTGGAAAATTTGAGTGTCGGTGAGCAACAAGCAACATATCGAAAGATTGGAAATTATCGCAGGAGCTCAGATACGTATAAAGAGACCCAGCCTGGAGAGCAGTGAACGGAGGGAACAGGTAAGAGGCTGTGCAAGGAGGACGCCCCAGACGCCAGCCTTATTTAAGATACCGGACCTCCAAAGCGATTTATCTGCTGACATCGAATTTTATATACCGAATTTTATATACCGAATTTGCAAACAACTTTTTTTGTCACATAAGTAATCTCCCATACCATCACATAACATCAGTGATAATTATTTTGGGAAGAAATTCAATCACTTTATTATTATAATTATTGCATTATGTTTTAATGGGATAAGATTTATATTTGTACACACAGAATCACTCGACTATTTATTAATATGTTTAAGCACTTTGTAGAATATTTGTTATACTGAATTTTCACATTGCACAGTTATTTTTGAAATAGAGACCAAAATAATTGCAGAGTATTATCGCAAAATATTGTGAACAATTTAATCGCAGAATATTTTAGGGGTAAATAATTTTTTGTGTAATTTTATTTTAATAAATTTAAAACTATTTTAAACTGTTAGATGGTGAGTGCCTGTTTTAAAATTTTTATACTGCATTTCTACTGTGATTAGGTGAATCATCAAAAAACATAGCACCTCAACCATACTTTGGATTTGGGTGAGCCACGGTATATTTATTATATATCCTAAATAGTGTTGAGCGTAAATATTCAAATTTTAATCGTGAATATCGCCACTTCAAGAGTTTGCGAATAGTGTTGAATATTCTAAGTGCAAATTTATCACAAATTTATTACAGTGATCAATAAAACAATGACTGGAGATCACAAATTCTCGAATTTGCAAATTTATGGCGAATATTCGGCCCAAAATTCGCAAAATATTGCAAATTCAAATATTGCCTATGCCGCTCATCACTAATCCTAAATTCCTTAGTAAAATTCGACAAGTGATAAAGACAAACACCAACTGTGACACCAACTTTGATCTCATTTTGGGTTGTATATCTTTTTTTTATAAGTAAATAATAATAATAATATTAATGTTACTAATTAGAGCTGATAGAATCAATTCCATATGAATAAGATTCAACCTGAATTTTCTAAAAATTTTAGTTGCATGCAAATCTGAATTTTGTAGGGAGAGAGAAATAAAGAAATTAATTAAAAATATATTTAGAAAAAGTGAGACTAGACAAAAAAATAATATCCTACAGAGTGCTAGTAGACCTCAGAGTGTCAGATACAAATTTTCAGCCCAATTTGAGCACTTTCCATTTGGATTATTTATTGTACTGTACATTACTCCATTGAGTCCCATAAATAAAATGTAGTATACAGATAGTATGGTATTCTAATGACAACATGTGACTGAGTCTAACCATTCCTCATCCAATCACTTATTCCTCTCAGTTATAACAAGCAAAAAGATTGGGCAAATTTGTGTCCCATTCGAGTACATCTCAAAAGTGAAAAATTATTTATTCTATTATCAATGGGATCCGATTGGTGCGATATGATAAGCTAATGCTCATAAAGTGTATATAATAATGACCTGTGAAGGCAGAAAGAAACTCTTCAAAATAAAGTCCAAATTAAAATATGCTGTTGAAAGTTTGCATTGAAGGATTATCAGGCTGTCTGGATTATCGAATGTGGGATCAAGGGAAGGTCACTGAATTAGTTAACCACTTCCAGACCGGGCCATTTGCCCACTTCTATTTATTAAAAACTCCAAAAGTTTACGAAAATTAGAAAAAATTCACTGTTTTCTAAATTTGAATCTCTCTGTTTTTAAGACAGATAGTGATGCCTCATAAAATATTCATTAATTAACATTCCCCATATGTCTACTTTATGTTTGTATTATTTTGGAATTGTAATTTTATTATTTTAGGACGTTAGAAGGTTTAGAATTTTTTAAAGCAATTTTTGAAATTTTTAGTAAAATTTCCAAAGTCAACTTTTTTAAGAACCAGTTCAGTCCCGGTCGGGACAGGAAGCGGCATACAGCGATCTAGAAGGCAGAAACATTTAGGAACGGTCCCTGCCTTCTCTCTGGGGTGTCCTGCTGTCATTGACAGCAGGCCCTATGCTTGGCAGCTGCACAATTAGCGTGCAGCTGCCATCTCTGAAAGGACGTTCCAGAACGTCCATTCAGAGATAAACCAACCGTCCAAGGACATTTATAGTCAATCGGCGGTCGGGAAGTGGGTAAAGGGGTTAGCCCAAAAGTGCAACTTTTCACCTATCCACAGGTGATTAGTGTCTGATCAGTACCTGATTAGTATCTGGGACCCCTATTTATCACAAGAACAGGGTTTCCCTTTTCCATCATTTAAATGGAGTGCTGCACACACTGTCATTCCATTCAAGCTGTATGGGACTGACAGAATAGCCTAGAACTACGCAAAAGTGTGAATGCTTGGCCCCCACTCCATTCAAAGGGATGCCATTCTTGTGATCGATAAGTGTTGCAGGAGTTATACTACAGTCACTTTTATCAACTATCCTTGAGATAGGGAAAAAGTTTCATTTTTCGTCCACTTTACTAAGTAGATTATTGGTCATTGTCTCTGAGGTTTATTTTACTTGAAAATATCTTAATATTATTGGGGTTGTGTTACAGCAGTCAGTAAGGAAGACATAGGGAGTGAGCCCTAACTGGAATCCTGCCAGCTTTCCCTGCCTACTTGCAGTGCAAGCCCTAGGCGGCAAGTCTGCAACTGGTAAACGTTCCCTACCCTACTAAGGTGTAACACAGATGAAACACAGAAACAAAACCACACAAAAAAGGGGTCATACAGGAATGGGTCAAAACCAGGACGACAATACAGGATACAATATCAAATGCAGAGACAGAGGGTAGTCAAATAGCCAAGCCAAGATCAGAACCAGACAGGATAACCAGTACCAAAAACACGAGGCAGAGGTGTCAAAAGCAAGCTGAGGTCAATAATATGAGCAATCCAAATGCTCGGACAGAATTGGAACTATGAGCACAGCTAGGGCGTCACAGACTATCACTGGCACTGGTATAAGGTCAGGAAGGGGTTTAAATAGAGCGCAGGACACAGGACCAGAACCTAGTTGGTCACTCTTTAAGCTTTGCGCTCTGGTCCTCCACTGCTGACATCAATCTTCTTGGCTACAGCCAATAACTAGTCTCAGCCATGCACTGGACCATCTCACTTGTGCCAATAATTGGTTGCAGTGGTGACCTGTGTGCACAGAACATCACCACTGCATCCAGAAAAACAAAGAGCAGCAGTGAAGACTGAAACTTTCAGCCCTGCAAGAAGCATGGAGAAAAGGTGAGTATCTATTCTTTTGCTATTTTAGGCTGTTTACAGAGGTTTTTACGTAACTCAGTCAATCCCTTTAAATCTATTAAATCATGCATAGAATTCCGGCGGGTGAACAGCCTGCCGATGCCGTGCTGCCGCTAGTGCACACATGCCACAGGGGGTCTGCTCCGGCTCCATTGACGGCAGCAAGGCAAACATGCGGCCGGAATAAAACTACAACATTTCGCCAGAACTCCGCCCCGTCCCTATTAGAGTTAATGGAGCCGGAGCGGGCGTCCGAAGGCACTCGTGCACTAGTTCACCTGCCGGAACAGCCTGCCGGAGAAGCCTGCCACTAGTGTGATAGTAGCCTAATCTCTGATGTATGCCATTATTTGTAATTATACTATATCCTGTTCATTTGCACTGTTATTGCACCATATTTGCACTGATTTGTGGACAGGGTTAATGTACAGCCAGTTAACACTAAGAGCCTTTTGGAATTTCCAGACTGTGTACTGAGAAGCTAGTAATTTTCCACTGCTGTCACGAGGGACTATGCAGAGCTAAGTTTTAGAGGGGAAAGCCAGAAACAGTGACCTTTTAACTGTCTCGTTTATCTCTGTCAGACTGAGGCATTGCCTTTGACTTGTATTGAGGCCCTGAATATAGCAACACCTGATACAGTATGTGGTCGTAAACTGCTGTATGGTCACACAACAGGGCTTAGAGGGGAGGTAACGACATTTGGCTTTTGAGCAACAGATTTTAGGGTGCCATGTTGCATTTGAAGAAACCCTGAGGTACTTCTATAGTGGAAACCCCCAAAAAGTGACCCCATTTTGGAAACTACACCCCTCAAGGAATTTATCAAGGTGGGTAGTGAGCATTTTGACCCCACATGCATTTGATAGAATTTAGAATCACTTGGCTGTGAAAATTAAAAACTACTGGGGTCATTTATCAAACTGGTATAAATTAGAACTGGCTAAGTTGCCCATAGCAACCATTCAGATTCCACCTTGAATTTTCCAAAGGAGTAGTCAAAAATGAAATGTTGAATCTGATTGGTTGCTATGGGCATCTAAGCTAGTTCTAATTTACACCAGTTTGATAAATTACCCCAGTAATTTGTTTCCATTTTTTTTTAGCCCCACATTTTTCATTTTTACAAGGAGTAAAAGGAGAAAAATGACCTTAAAATTGGTTACCCATTCCTCCTAAATATAGCAACATCCCATATGTGGTCATAAACTCCTGTATGGGCACACTGCAGGGCTCAGATAGGAAGGAGCACCATTTGGCTTTTGGGGGGCAGATTTCTCTGGAATAGTTTTCAGTTGCCATGTCAAATTTACAGAGCTCCTGAGGTAGTCATGCTGTGGAAGCCGAAAAAAGTTTCCACATTTTGGAAACTAAACCTTTCAAGCAATTCACCTAAGAGTAGATTGATTAGCTTGACACCACAGGTTCTAAACAGACTTTTTAAAGATTGGGATATGAAATAAAAAATTACATTATATTTCAATTATATGTAATTTTAGCCTCAAATGTTTTATTTTCATAAGCGTTAATAGGAGAAAAAGCACCCTAAATTTTGTTACATAATTTTTGCTGAGTACGACAATACCACTTTTGTGGTTATAAACCGTAGTTTCGCGCAGTCCAGGTTTCAGAAGAGAAAGAGCACCATGTGCATTCAAGGCCTAGTTTGGTGATTTATACAGCACTGGCCGACAACTGCAGAGTTTCTGAGGGGAGCCAATAGATCAGAGAGGGTACTCCCTCCCTCTTTAAAACCCTTATATGCGGCGGTTAGCAGTGACTGCAGTATCTAATTACTCAGCTAGCATTGGAGTTTTCACAGATGTCGGTGGATACAGCTGTCACTAATTGCGCAAGCACAGACCTGTGTCTCCCTGATCAGTGTGCTCTTCAACAAACACCCAGTACTAATGTCTGCAACCAGCATTAATGCTGGTCATGAACTTTTATCCCTTCAGATGCTATAGTAATCCGGGGTTATTTGGATCCCCCTGGCAGGGATTGGGGCAGCCGGAGTGTGTATGCAGCATCCCCTGTCCTCCTGTGTGATGGTACCAGAGATGGTATTCATCATTGAGGCGGGAAAATCTTCCTCCACGCAATAACATTGAGGGATTCACAACAGGGATGACCATAATCCCATGTGGATCCCTCCATAAGGTTTAGGATCCCTCCCTACCAGAGGCCAAACATGGAGGATGAATCAAACATGGATGCTCAATTATTGAAGCAGCAACACTGTCCCTAGCACATGATTGCTTGCCACATCTCTCCCTATGCTCAGCTCACAGGACAATGGCAGAGACCACGTGGGATAGGGCGGTGACATTATAGGGGATGGCTATCTGCGGATTGGCTGTCTGCACGACATTATGGGTGATCTTACGTTCCTGGGGCTTCTTACTTTCACTTTGTAACACATGTAGCCTCCATTTTAGGAAAACCTGATTCGTTACCACGAAGCGCAGGAAAATTCAGCTTCATTGCAAATCAAAGTTTTCCTAAACTTCTGACCAAATTCTGCTTTGAATGCTTTGTTTCTCTCAACACTAATTATTATTATATCAGTAGTAGTAGTAGCAGAAGTAGTAATAATACTAGTGGTGGTAGTGGTAGAGTAGTAATGTTGGTGGCAGTTGTAGTATAGATGGAGCAGGGTTAGCACACAAACTCTGAACTCAAATTTCTAAACTCATCGCATTATCTTGAAACAAAAGCCATTGAAAAGCAATTGAAGGTGTTTGCTTAAGGCCTCATGCACACTAACGTATTTTCATTCCGTGTACGGAACCATTCATTTCAATGGGTCCGCAAAAAAAACGGAAGGTACTCCATGTGCATTCCGTTTCTGTATGTCCGTATTTCCGTTCCACAAAAAAAGAAAACATGTCCTATTATTGTCTGCATTACGGACAAGGATAGGACTGTTTTATTAGGGGCCAGCTGTTCTGTTCCGCAAAATACGGATGTCATCCTTTTTTTTTTTTGAGGATCAGTTTTTTGCAGACCGCAAAATACATACGGTCGTGTGAGTGAGACCTAATGCATTAAGTTTAGATAACGCATCTCATAAAGCATGTGTGTTAACTCTACTACATCTGTATGTGTGGTAGTAGTAATATTAGTTGTGGTGGTGGTAATAGTAGTAATAGTAGTGGTGGTAGTAGTAGTAGTAGTGATGGTGGTGGTGTTAGTAGTAGTAGTAGTAGTTGTAGTAGTGAAGCTGGTGGTGTTAGTAGTAGTAATAATAGTAGTGACGGTGGTAGTAGTGGTAGTGGTGGTGGTAGTAGTAGTGGTAGTGGTGGTGGTGGTAGTAGTAATAGTAGTGGTGGTAGTAGTGATGGTGACAGTAGTAGTAGTAGTGCTGGTGACAGTAGTAGTAGTGCTGGTGGTGGTAGTAGTAGTAGTAAAAGTAGTGGTGGTAGTAGTAGTAGTGCTGGTGACAGTAGTAGTAGTAGTGCTGGTGACAGTAGTAGTAGTAGTGCTGGTGACAGTAGTAGTAGTAGTGCTGGTGGTCGTAGTAGATGAGCAAATATAATATTATTTATATTTATGAAATTGCTTTAAAATGCTTTAACAAGTCCAGCAGACACGGGGCCCTAACACGCAAACATGTTATCACTAGTTGTAGTTGATTTTTCCTAATCTTAAACTTTATGTTATAGGAATTGCAATATCTACAGAAACGAAAGAAGTACAAATAGGTCGTCTGTGAAAGAATCAACAAGCTGTGTGCAGAGGCCTAGGTGCTGTGCATTTTGTTGGAGCAGAGTTCATTGCTTAAGCCATTAACACAGCGCTGCTGGCAGTGGGCTTCTCCTCAGCCTCCAGGCCACCATAAAACACTAGCTCTTTTTCCACAAGAAGAAAAGGACAGTGTATCTGAGGGAAACACTTTACCACATGTTCCTTTCGGTGGAGGGAGAAGAGCTGACATCAGGCTGAGCACAGTAATGAAGTATCTCAGCTTTACTCTCTGTATCACTGTTTCATTTGCTGACATTCCTCCAACTATAAAATGATAGACAACAACATTTCTATTAATTGAAAGACAATTAAAAAAAAACAAGTTAAAAAACAAACCAAAATTAAAGCAAATTCTAAATTCAAACAAAATTTTAAACAAATTCTAAAATAAAATATGTTTGGTGAGAACAATTTATAGAAAAAAAAAAGATTACTCAAAACTTAAAGGGATTCTGTCAGCTAGTTTGAGCCTATAGAGCTGAGGACATGTGCTGCTAGATCGCCACTAGCACATCCATAATATACATTTCCCATAGCTCTGAGTTGTTTTAATTCAATAAAAAATTTTTTTTATATACAGTATATGCAAATGAGGCTAGTAAGGAGCCCAAGGGGCTCTAATCGACGTTTCTGGAGCCCAGCCTCGCCCACAGTGAAGGAGCCCAGCACCGCCCCGCATCCTCCGAAGCTCCTCCTTGCTCCCCCAATGTCACAGAGTTGAAGCGCTGTAATCTCACGCATGCGCGAGTATGCTGCATGTGAGTGCTCGCATGGTGTTCCTTCCCTGTGCTGGCATCAGCCTCAGGGAATGAACTGCGCATGCACTAGCTGGTATGCACGAGATTACGGCGCTTCAACTATGTGACATCAGGGGAGCAAGGTGGAGATTCGGAGGATGCGGGCGGTGCTGGGCTCCTGAAACGTTGGTAACAGCACCTTACCAGCCTTATTTGCATAAATATAAAATCGCTTTTTTGATTGAATAAAAGCACTCACAGTTATGGAAAATGTATATTATGGATGTGCTAGTGGTGATCTAGCAGCACATGTCCTAAGCTCTATGGGCTCAAACTAGCTGACAGAATCTCTTTAAAACCATTTTTTCCAGTCCTTTTATATTGATGGCCTATACTGAGAATAGGCCATCAATATCAGGTAAAGTAGCCAATCAGCTGCTCTGCAGTAGCTTTGACTCCGCAAGTCAGTGCCAGAGCTACATCTCCATCCATTGTGTGCAGTGGACAGAACTGGCTACCATTTATTCACATCAGTGGGAGCAGCGTTGCAGTTACCAGTTCCGTCCACTACATAATGGATGGTGCTGTATAGTTCTGATCCTACTTCTGGCGTCAAGCTATTCTGAAGCAGCTGATTGGCTGGGGTGTGTGGTGTTGGACACGCACTGATCAGATTTTGATAACCTATTCTGAGGATAGGTCATTAATAGTAATTATGGCTTTCAGGGCAAAATTTTAAAGCCTTTTTTTTTTAATGGTCCTCTTGACATAGACTTATGATGGCTATTCTATTTATTTATTTATTTTATTTGTGGTATGAATTGTATCTTCACATTTAATGTATTGTTGACATTTTATCAACTTTTTTGGGGTGACAGCATAAAAAACATGGCAATTCCACCATACATTTTTTGCATTTCGGAACCATTTAAGAAATCTGCTAGTCCAATTTTCAATTGTTAAAATGTCGCAAGTGGTGAAGCAAACAACTTTTTTTTGCTAAATTATAAGAATTTTGGCCTCCTATACCACCCAGCTCAACTTTCAAATGTGGACGGCAGATTAGATCACTTTTAAGGCTGGGTTCCCCTCACGTTTTTGCCATCAGTTTGCCTTTACCAAAAAATGTGTGTTTTAAACGGATGCCTCAGACAGATGTCATACAGTGGCATCCGCTCACCATAGTGTTCCATTGTAAAATAAAAAAAAATTAAAAAAAAACATATACATTAACATATAAGTTTTTTTTAAGGACTCTGCAGGATGGAAAAGTGTGGTGTGCTACGGATGGCAAAAACATGATTTGAACCCATCTAAGTCTCATTTATCTTCTGCAACATTCACATGCAAAATAGTTGCAAAAACCCAGGCATATTTTCACTGACAGTGGTTAGACCACATCGTAGTAGCTCCAAATTCATTATTTCTGTGCACCTGTTTATAAATTAGCTGTACCCGCCCAAACCAGAGACAAACTTAAAGGGGTTGTCCAGGTTCAGAGTTGAACCCGGACATACCCATAATTTCACCCACACAGCCCCCATGATGTTAGCATCGGAGCAGTTCATGCTCCGATGCTCTCCCTTGCCCTGCGCAGGATCGCGCAGGGCAAGGACTCTTTTATTACCCATAGCACACTGCCAGGCGGAGGCTTCCACCCAGCAGTGTGCTCAGTGGCATCACCAGCTCAATTTCACTACCACAGGGAAATTGAAGCATTACATAATTTCCATTGAGACAAACAGGCTGCCCATTTAATGCAGGGATATGCTTGGTCCTCCAGAGCCTCTCTGCTCCAGCTTATAGAATAGGTTTCTGAATGGCAACCCCCACTATAAACTCTATAAAAGGCTAAAAATCCATAATAAAGGTAACAGATGTCAGATTCAGGACATTTCAGTAAAGCATTTTCATATGAGTGCTGTTAGATGGCTCCCAAGCTTAAAAAACAAAAATAAACTTTGGGACTTCGGAACTAGGGGGACCTTTCCAGGATCGGTGTCACATTAAATCAACTTTTGACCCCAAACTAGAAGAACACAATATGGTGACCCGGGCTCTGAGACAGTATTGGACATATAAACCTCTGCTATCCAATAACTCGACAAGGATCTGTTATTCTCATACTCATTTACATTGTCCTCGTAAAGTTCCTTTACCCTTTGACTTTTTCAGCTGGCATCACAATAGTAAACGTGAGAAGAGGAAAGCTCCCACGGTTTGGCTCGAAGAGCAATTTACAATTTCGTGTTTGCAATTTTATTTTAGGGGAATATAACTCACAACCTTTTACTGATGTTTAAAGTGGATCTGCCAGAGTTCTATATTGTTCTGCTATATACATGTAAAGGTAGCATACGTGCAGCTACAGGTTTGTACCACTAGTAGCCAAAACGGCACAAAAACATTGCACTGTTTGACTAATGAAAGAATACATCAGACATACACTCCGAGGGGAATGCATTTGCCACCTCTGCTCACCCTCCCCTACATCTGCGTGAATGACAGGCTGCAATGTGTGCACGTATACACAGCAAACAGTTTTACTGCCATTTTAAACCATAAGAAGTACGGACCTTTAGCTATAATATTAAATAGGTCAACCTACAGTATAAAAATGGTTTTCTGAAGAGTAATATAAAAAAGATTAAAAAAAAGTTTAAGAAAGCCTTTAAAAAGAATTGATCCCAGGAGAAGCTTTCAAGATATTGCTAGATGATGATTGAGCCTCTGTCTAATTTCCTCTGCAGTGGCCACTAGAGGAGGAACATAGTATTACAGGTGGTGGTTTGAATGAAATGCTGTCCATGTAATACGCGGATGTCTTGAATCTATCATGGTAAAATCCACTCTCCACTCCGACTAGGGGTCCCAGGAGAAAGAACCATACCCTATGACAGTAGTGGCGAACCTATGGTATGGGTGCCAGAGGGAGCATACAGAGCCCTCTTTGTGGGCACCTGCACCCTGGAAAAATCAATGGTGTACCAATATGCCTTAGACTTTTCCTTCCATTCATCACCACAGGGCGCACCATGAACAGCACAGGCAGCACACTAAATGTAGGCAGGCTATTATAGCTAAATGATAAAGTGCATGGAAGATATACCCATATTGGTATTCAGGTTACATTGCCATGTTGGCACTTTGAGATAAATAGGTGGGTTTTGGTTTGCAATTTGGGCACTCAGTCTCTAAATGGTTCACCACCACTGCCCTATGATCCATATGCTTTAATATGGCATATCAACAGGTATCAACACCTTTATCCCGTTTGGGACACAGCCTTATTCCACCTTAAGGACCAGGCAATTTTTTGCAAATCTGACCAGTGTCACTAGGTGGTTATAACTTTAAAACGCTTTGACTTATTCAGGCCATTCTGAGATAGTTTTTTTTTATCACATATTGTACTTCATGACACTGGTAAAATTAAGTAAAAAAAAGTCATTTTTATTTATAAAAAAATACCAAATTTACCAAAATTTGTAAGAAATTTCAAGTTTCCAAGTTTCAATTTCTCTACTTCTATAATACATAGTAATACCTCCAAATATAGTTATTACTTTACATTTCCCATATGTCTACTTCATGTTTGGATCATTTTGGGAATGATATTTTATTTTTTGGGGATGTTACAAATTTTTAGGGACCAGTTCAGGTCTGAAGTCACTTTGTGAGGCTTACATAATAGAAACCATCCAAAAATGACCCCATTCTAGAAACTACACCCCTCAAGGTATTCAAAACTGATTTTACAAACTTTGTTAACCCTTTAGGTGTTCCACAAGAATTAATGGAAAATAGAGATACAATTTCAAAATTTCACTTTTTTGGCAGATTTTACATTTTAATAGTTTTTTTTCCAGTTACAAAGCAAGGGCTAACAGCCAAACCAAACTCAATATTTATGGCCCTGATTCTGTAGTTTACAGAAACACAAAATCACAGAAATATAGTGGCAAATATGGGGGAACTGCTCAAACCCCAAACACTGTAGCGTGTTTCTCATTGGGGGAGCACCGCATGTGGACCGCAGCAAACGACCATCCCCAGCAAAAAATGCGTACAATGGAGGATGCCGGCGCGGTCCACATGCACCACAAAGGCATCCTACCCAAAATGGAGAATTTTGCAGATGAAAATATAATTATATAAATCACAGAAAAAAAATGCACCACACGGATATGCCACTGACTATACTAGCTAGTCATACAAGCAGATATTAAAAGCTGAGACTTTTGCCAATATAATCCTGTCAGGAACACATCGGCAGGCTCGGACTGGCCCACAGGGGTACAGGGGAATCCCCCGGTGGGCCCCTGAGCAAGGTGGGCCCATAGTCTCCCACCCCCTGCACAAGTGACACATAACACATTAGATTTAGTACACTACATACATATATTCAATGTACATCACATCAACCAGCTGTTCATATTAAAAAAAAAATTTGATTATTTATTATATTTGAATGTATCCGTACAGTGGGCCCCCAAAATAAATTTTACTGGTGGTCCCTAGGTACCCCAGTCCGACACTGCACATCGGAGCCCATCATGCACCACGTCACGGTCTCTCAGCATGGCAAAGGTCCTACCACTACGCTAACTATGGTGTGAACACGGTCTGAAGGTGATGTAATCCAGCTCACAGCCAAGCTTCCACACAACCGCCTAGCAGGACAACTAATGCAATGTGAATAAAGCAAGACTGTAAGCCACACCCACATCAGACCTCAGTCTCAGCTTTTAATATCTGCTTGTATGACTAGCTAGTATAGTATACTATACTAGTAACGGTCTTTTAAGGGAGCAGTGGAAAGGGACAGGAGACATTAATGAAAGCTGTTATTATAAGGTAATTACAGATCTTTTGGCAATCATTGACAGACTAACTCAGGTATACATGACTAGCTCTAATAAACTAGCAAATATATATATATATATATATATATATATATATAACAATATATGACAGTTATCCTTTAATAAGTGTTTATGAGATGTCAGTAGTTCAGAGATAAGGGCTGTACATAGCTGTCAGGTGGTGGCTCAAAGTGACAGCAAAATGTGACAAAAACTTTTGAAAAGTTTTAATAAAGACTAATTGAAAAAAAAAAAAGATTTTTTTTTTTGCCCAAAATGAGTAAAATGAAATTATGAAAAAAAATTGCCTTCGAAGGTGTTATTTAGCCTATAGTAGTAAGTTTATAGATATTTTTGCTGAACATTATAACACGATTATAGCCAGCTTCATAGACTTTGACCTCCTTGATCATCACTAGAAATGAGCAAAGTTATCGAAAATTCGATTTGGCTGCTTCTCTGAAGTTCACAAAGAAATTCCATTAGTTCCGAATTACTTCGTCATGAATTGCATTCCGCTGTTAGTAGCGGGGGTAATGATTAGTGTTGGGCGCAAATATTTGAATAGCAAATATTACACTGCGAATATCGGCATTTTGAGAATTCGTGAATATTTTGAATATATTGATATATATTCGTAATTTCGAATATTCTAGATTTTTTTTTCATCAGTAACCTCCCTTCTTGCTTGTGGGTTAATGAGAAGGCTGCAATGTCTTTGTCTGAGCTTAGCAACATCCCTAGAAACCAATAGGAAATCTGCCTGCCCCTTACTATATAAGAACCTCCCCAGCAGCCATTTTCTACAGTTTTTTTTTAAAGTTCTGAGAGACAGACAGCAGTGTGATTGCTGTGCTCTGTGCTTTCCACACTACATTAGATAGATAGTTAGAGAGCTTATATATATAATACAGATAGTCAGTGTAGGTTATATCCTGATATAGTGTAGCTGGTTCTGCTGTCCATACATACATACTGTACATACATACATAGAGATGTGATGTCACAAGTTGACAACAATACTTATTGCACCAATCACTAATAAGTAGTCAGGCCTGTTAAAAAGTGAAGTTGCACGTATTGCACCAAAATATGCGCATCATTAATTGCCGATTTGTGCAATCACAAATATATTGGAGCACTCTATCTGCATATAAAGCCATTTGTAATGTTCTGTCGTGCCAACCATTTTCTCCAGTCTCAGGAAACTTCTAGCAGCTTGAAAAATGTAGCCAAAGTGACCCACGCCTGTATTTCACGCGCATTACTCGAATATTACATTGCCAATTTTAATCGAAATGTAATATAATGCAAGAAAATAATCTTGAATTCGCAAATATATGACAAATAATTAAATATTGCGAATTCGAATATTGCCCCTGCGGCTCATCACTAGTAATGATGGTAAACAGTGTGGACGATTGCCCCCCGTCATTGAACCCCTTCAATGCTGATCACCGCATATCACAGTCACATTGAGGCCTTTTAGGGGTTTATCAGGGCTTAAAAACCCCCAAAAATTCTCACCTCAGTCCTGGTCATCTTGATTGAAGAAAACATGCCAAATCTTGCGCGCTGATGTCACCACGTCATCAAGCTGGCGGGGCGCAGTAACATCAAGATGGCCTCGAGAGGCTCTCCATGAGCAAATGAATGAGATGCGTATGTATACATATTTTTTTTACTTCCATTGCAGGAAAAATTGATTGGTTACCACGAAGTGCGAGGAAATTCGGCTTTATGACGAATCAAATTTTTCCTGAAATTCGGATTGAGATAATTTCGATTTGCTGAACACTAATCATCACCTACAGTGCTTTTAAAATCTCACTAGACCTTGATTGAGCCTTTGTCTAATATCTCATATACTAAAACAATCATCTACAGTTGTTATTTATATAATTTTGAGATTTGTAATGTTTTAGGTATAAATGCAGAATAGTTCATTGAGATGTTCAACCTACTCTGCTGCATCTAATAGAACACTCATATAGATGGTGTTCCTTATATTTGGTTAAGGGCTGCAATTTCTCATTAAACAAAATCTATACAATATTGAGACAAGCTACAGAAAATCTTGACAGACTGGTAGTGCATATAGGATAGACACCTTGTGACACAATATCACAAAATCATGTTGTTTTGAAAAGCTGGACACACATATCAGGACATGTCCAGTCAAGAGAAAAGTTGTACCACAGTAGAAAGCAAGTCATAGGCTAATTGTAAATTCTCAGGCATAATTATTATAGCCATATGAAATTTCATTCAAAGAAGGGCACTGTGAGAGCTCTTACTTGAATTATCCCTCTAAAGGGTGTAATAGACACCCTGATCAGGCAGATGATTGTCAGGAGAGAAGCGTTCCTTCCTGGCAATTGCCTTCTTGCTAGCAGAGGAGACTGCTGTTAGTACATGCAGCGATTTCCTCCTCCAGAAGATATGACCAATTTATTAATGTTGAGCACGAATATTCAAAACGCGACTTTTAATCGCGAAAATCGCCGCTTCGAGAATTCACAAATATTTTGAATATAGTGCTATATATTCGCGAATAGTGTTGATCGTGAATATTCTAATCATGAATTTATCGCAAATTTATTGCGAATATCGGCACTTAGCAACATCGCTAGCAAACAATAGGAAAGTTGCCTACCCCTTAGTGTTGATCGCGAATATTCTAATCGCAAATTTTTATCGTGAAAAATGTTACATTGCCGATTTTCGCAATTAAGAAAATAATGACTGGAGATAACGAATTCTAAAATTTGCTAATTTATGGCGAATATTCGGCCTAAAATTTGTGAAATATCGCAAATTTAAATATTGCCTATGCCGCTCATCACTACAATTTATTAAGAAGTGGACACTGAACAAATTTGTCATTGTTCCAGAGAGCCAGGAGCCAAAAGTAGTTTTCTGATGTAATGTGCACCGCCAGTTTTCTGCCATACATGTTGGTAAATGTGTCAGGCTGCAGCTCCCACCCACATCCCACCCACTTTTTAAGAAAAGTGGGGAGGGTGATGGAAATAGCTAAAAAGTTGCAAAATGTGTTGTAAAATGACATGCAACAAAATTTGCTATTTTTCTACATAAAAAACTGGTTTAGAATGTTAGTACATGACTGCAATGCAAATGCAAGCAACTACAAAGATACAGCAAGGCCCTGCAGGGTATTAAAATTCAGTATGCGCAAATTTTATATTTTTGTATTTTAAACTTCATTACTACAATATTTACCTTACCTATAAATTTAAGATTCTTAGCGCACATTTTGATGAAATTGCTTGAGCCCACCTGCCACGACAAGGCAACCTAATCAGATGGGTCCCTATGAACTATTCCTACCCTCAAAATGAAAACACACGGGAACATGACAGTGCCCATTATAAGTAAATGGGGGTCTCTGGACGCTTTGCCAGCATGAACAGCTGTGTAGTGGCATGCACCAGCTGGAGCGTTCTCTCTCTCTTCTTATGTACTCCCTTCATGGTGGAATCTCAAAAATCCACAAAAAGTTCTCCAGATCATGCAATTCGTTTGACATGTCAGGGAAATAAATACATATGCTTTGCCAGACGTACAGAGGTTGTGTACATTCTAAGAACTAATAAAACACAGATATAACACTTTTATAGGAGCTGTATATGTAAAAGTAACATATTTTTTTGTCAGACTTTTCATTTTTAAGTAAATTGCCAAAAAGGTAGATTGCCAACCCTTTCCTGAAAGCTGACACAATACACCCATTCCCAGATGTTTAAGACATTACTAGGTCAAAAAATGAATTACTCAGTTGTTGGGGCAAATATCCCTGGCCATGGATCTTGATTACCTGATACAATTATTTTTGATTTGTGACTTTCTGATATTGTCAGTTACCCACATGCTCCAAACATTTATCCAAAAGTAGAACATTCTTCAATAAAAGTGAATGGTAAAAAAAAATACAAGAAACCTAGAATGACCTGAAAAGCATCAGTACGGCAATGTGGCAGTAATAAGCAGCATCATACAATGCAATCTTATAAATCATTATATTACCTGCTGTCCAGATTCAGTTTTCCGAATTGCTGTGGCATATTAATAGTAATAATCTTTATTTATATAGTTCCAACTTATTCCGCAACACTTCAAGACAAGACAAGTCAATAATTACAACAATAGGAATGAGAGCCCTGCTCACAAGAGCTTACAATCTATGAGGAGATGGGGGGGACATAAAAGTTAAGTGCTTGCTTTCTACACTGGTCCTGCCATGTTGGGAAAATAGGGGAGCAGGTATAAAGCTGTATGAGCCAGTCACCAGCTGATGTATGAAGTGCTTCTGGGTACATGGATGCAGTGGAGGGTTTGGTGAAGGATCAGGTTCAGGAAAAGATGATAAATGGGCTATATATATGGAGAGAAGCTAAATCATGGGATGTGATAGGCCACCTTAAAAAAATGTGTTTTTAGGGAGAGCCTAAAACTGTATATATAGTGATTTCTTGGGGTTGGGCATTCCATAGAGCTAGTGCAGCTCAGGAGAAGTCTTGTATCCAGGAGTGAGAGGTTTGGATTATGGTGGATATCAGTCCTAAATTGTTTGCAGAGCGAAGAGCATGGGTAGGGTCGTAGACAGAGATGAGGAGGAAGATGTAGAACGGGTGCTTAGTGGGTGAGAATGAGAAGTTTAAATTGAATTCTGCACTGTATGGGCAACTAGTGCTATGACTGGTATAGAGCGGAGGCATCGGAGTAGCGGTTGGACAGATAGGTGACCCTGGCTGCTGCTTTAAATATAGATTGGAGAGGCGAGAGTTTGGTAAGGGGGAAGCCAATTAATAGTGAGTTACAGTAATAGTAATAGATGTTGTTGTTTCCAATGAGAGAAAGGGGCGGATGAATGGTATGACAGTGACATCCAACTTGCATGCACTGGTAAATTTTGCAAAATTTCACAATCATGCTCTAGTATAATGGTACTAGATCAAGATAGAGCTGCACTCATAGCAGTCTATGGGGCTCTCCTGTGCCTCCAATTTCATATTATTATTATTATTATTATTATTATTATTATTATTTTTAGGGAGGGGTTCTATATAAAAAAAAAAAAAATACAATCTATGTTAAAGAGATGCAGCTCCCATGAAGTTTTACTTCTAAAGGAGAATCTTTTCCTGCAGTAGTAAACAGGGGCATACACAGAACTCATAGGACCCCCAAGCAAAACTTAATATGAGCACTCCTGCCCCACGTTATTCCCCAGTACGTGTGTGACACCACTGAAATGGTTTGGGAACAGCATGGGGAGGATGTCTGGATGCATCTTAGACTCCCAGGTCACTGCTTGGAACGATGTTGTCCGAGTAGTATGCCACTTTTACAGACTGACAACAATACGCACCAAACCGAAGAAAAACTTGATTTTAGACTGAAAAAAAAATAGTTAGGAAACATTATTTTGTGTATATTTACTTGTATATAAAGTGCAAGTGCTGCCAAAAATTACAAGGAAGAGGCGCTCCGATACAACCTGTATATCACATAAAGGAGGGCCTCATTCACATTGTGGTACAATTGTTTAGGTAGTGGGACTCCTACACTCATAAAGTCAATGCACTAAGTCTATGCTCCCAAAAATAACAAGGATCTGACACTACACATAAAGGAGGGCATCATACACACCTTTGAAAAATTATGATTGATGGCCTGCTGGTGACCCTCAAAAACATTAGGAGCAAGGGCCTGCTGGTAGCACTCTAAAACATTAGAGGTGAGGGCCTGCTGCTGATCTGACCATCTAAAACATTAGGGGTGAGCGTCTTCTGCTGAGCTGAACATCTAAAATATTAGCGGTGAAGGGCTGCTGCTGAGCTGACCATCTAAAACATTTTGTGGGCAAGGGCCTGCTGCCGAGCTGACCATCTAAAAATTTAGGGGTGAGGGTCTGCTGCTGAGCTGACCCTCTAAAACATTATGGTTGAGGGCCTGCTGGTGAACCTCAAAAACATTATGGGTGAGGGCCTACTGGTGACCCTCTAAAACATTAGAAGCAAGGGCAGCCTAATAAGCATGTTGATATGATGGAGGAGGAGGAGGACGAGAAGAGGGAGATTGAACCATATAACCTTTTTAGTGGTGGAAAGGGTGCATGGGAATACAGTGTATTCGATACACCATAAAAGCCACATTTAGAGTGCCTTTATGTTCAGCCGCTTTCTTCTGGTGGAGTAGAGAAGTCAGGGGCAATTTAGGCCTTGTTCATAAGAGTCAACCGGTCAGCATTTTCAGTTGACAGGCGGATGCACTTATCGGTTATTATGGCCCAGCAGCACTAAATACCCGCGCTGACAAAACGCTGGCGGCGGGACAGGCCAGCACCTCCAAGGTGTAGAGCGTCAGTTCCTGCCACGTGTCCTGCTTGGATACCCAATAGTTGTAAGGCACACAGGGATCACTAATGACGCTGACACAGTCTGCTTCGTACTGCGCCACCATCTTCCCAAATTTTTCCCTCCTTGTAACACATCAGATTGAGGGTGTTGGCGGAGTGTCATAAAACTGTCCCATGCCTTGGAGAGCATTGCCCTGCCTCTGTTGGAACTGCTGTGTGTTCCCCTCGTCTCCCCTTCTCGGTTGGCCAAGGAACCACGTACTCTGAAGCCAGCGTTGTCAGCTGGAAATTTTTGGAGCAATTTTTCCACAAGGACCTTCTGGTAATGCACCATTTTGCTCGTCCTCTCTACCACAGAAATAAGATATGAGAAGTTATCTTTGTAGCGGGGCTCGAGACGGGTGAACAACCAGTAATCGGTGTTGGCCAAAATGCGTACAACGCTAGGGTCACGGGAAAAGCAGCCTAACATAAAGTCAGCCATGTGTGCCAGAGTCCCAACAGACAAGACTTCGCTGTCCTCATCAGCAGGGTGACTCTCAACCTCCTCATCCTCTTCCTCCTCTTCTACCCATCCACGCTGAACAGATGGAATAAAACTTAAATGGGTACTACCCTCTGTAGCGGAGGCAACTGTCTCCTGCTCCTCCTCCTTCTCATCATCCAATTTGCGCTGAGAAGATGTACTGAGGGTGGTCTGGCTATCACCCTGTGTACTTTCTTCCCCCATTTCCACCTCTTCACCTTGCAAAGCGTTCTGCCTTCATTGTGAGCAGCGAGCATTTGAGTAGACAAAGAAGTGGGATGGTTACGCTGATAATAGCGTTATCGCCGCTCACCATCTGTGTTGATTCCTCAAAGTTTCCTAAAACCTCACAGAAGTCAGACATCCATGCCCACTCCTCGCTTGTGAATAGTGGAAGCTGACTGAAAAGGCAATGACCATGTTGCAGCTGGTATTCCACTACTGCCCTCTGCTGCTCACAAAGCCTGGCCAACAGCGCGTGCTCCCGTCGCGCAACAGTCAGTCGTTGCGCAACAGTCAGTGATCTGGCAATTGCAAGCGCGGCTGCATCGTTTCCAGACCAGCGAAAGCTGTCGATGACTTGCAGAAATGGGCACACAAGTGGCGCACCTTCACCAGTAGCTCAGGCAAATTGGGGTAGGTTTTGAGAAACCGCTGAACCACTAGGTTGAACAATTGGGCTAGGCATGGTATGTGTGTGAGCTTGCAGAGCTCCAAAGCCGCCACCAAGTTACGAACATTATCAAACACAACCATGCTTGGTTCTAGGTTGAGAGGCGAGAGTCACAGCTCAGTCTGGTCTCTTATCCCCAGCCACAGCTCTGCGGCGGTGTTCTGTTTGTCAGACCTAAGAAGATCAGTTTAAGCACAGCCTGTTGCCGTTTCCCCACTGCAGTGCTACACTGCTTTGCTTCCAGCTGCTGACTAGTGCTGCAAGATGAAAATTCAGGGGTGGAAGTGGTGGCGGAGGAGGAGGAGAAGGGGGTTTGCAGCCACTAACTTAGATGGTGGCGGAAACCGTGATGGAAGTAGGGCCCGCAAGCCTTGGCGTCGGTAGCACCTGTGCCATCCCAGGTTACGACTCGCTCCCGGCCTCCATCACCCAGTGTGCCGTCATGGAAATGTAGCGTAGCGTCCCCGGCCAAAAGCTCTTGTCAGTCGTTAAGTGGACCTTCCCAATAACTGCATTGGTCAGGGCGCCGGTGATATTATGGGACACATGCTGGTGTAAGGCTGGGACTGCACACCGTGAAAAATATTGGCGGCTGGGGACAGAGTACCGCGGGACAGCTGCTGCCATCAGGCTGCTGAAAGCCTTAGTGTTCACAAACCTAAATGGCAACATTTCCAGGGCCAGCAATTTGGAAAGGTGCGGATTTAGTGCTATGGTCTGTGGGTGGGTGGCTGGGTATTTGCACTTTCGTTCAAACGCCTGGGGTATAGACATCTGTATGCTGCGCTGGGACACAGAAGTGGATGTACTAGCTGATGGTGCTTGCGAAGGTCCAGGTGCACAGCGGGAGGCCAGCACGTAACACAGGGGAAGAGGAGGCAGTGGGGTGACTCGCAGACACTGGTTGTGGACCCAGTCGTTCGGCCCACGTGGCGGATCATGCTGGTGGTGGTGAGGTTGCTAGTGCTCACGCCTCTGCTCATTTTGGTATGGCACAGGTTGCAAATGACAATTCTTTTATCGTCTGCACTTTCCTTAAAAAAGAGCTAGACTGCGGAACACCAACCCTTTGGCAAGGGAGATTGCCACAAGGGGGTGCTCCGGGGAACAGTTGCGGGCATGTTTGGTGTGGCCCGCCTTCTCCTTTTTTTCACCCCAGTGCCTCTTCCAGCCTGTCGCGGTGCTGATGATCCCGCCACCTTTGTACTGCTGTGCTCGCTTGGCTTGCCACCTTCTCAGGTTGGGTCAGTGACTTCATCGTCCAGCACCTCCTCTTCCACTTTCTCACTCTGTTCATCCTCCTGACTTGTTGACCTAACAACAACCTCAGTTATTGACAACTGTGTCTCACCCTCATCATAAACCTCTTGAGACACTAATTGCGGTTGACTTATTGGTAACTGTGTCTCATCATCATCATCCACCTTGTGAAACAGTAATTGCTGATCCCCACCGTCATCTTCTTCTGACTGTGGATGCTCCAGAGTTTGGGATTTAGGGCACAAGATCTCCTCATGTCTCTCAAAATTAAGGAATGGCGATGAAAACAACTCCCGGAATATCCAAGTGCACGGCCTCTGCGTGCACCATCAGCAGCACGGCCACTTCCCCGTCCCTTACTGTGCATATTAAATGATATATATGCTTGCAAGTATGTCACATGTACAGTAGCGCAAATTTTGTAAGTGTATGCACAAAAAAAGTACACAGAATGTCACAGATATTTTTAGGATGCGCACACCTTAAACAGGAGGTATATCACTATTAATGTCGCTGTCACCACCGCCTAATAAAAAATTACACTTGATGAATGTCACTGATATTTAGGATGTGCACATGTTAAGCAGGAGGTATAGCGCAAGTAATGTCGCTGTCACTAGCGGCTAATAAAAAATTACACTGAATTAATGTCACTGATATTTCGGATGGGCAAACGTTATACAGGAGATGTAGCGCAGGTAATGTCGCTGCCACCAGTAGCAAAAAAATTACACTGAATGTCACAGATATTTCTGATACGCAAACTTTATACAGGAGATGTAGTGCAGGTAATGTCGCTGCCAGCAGCAGCAAATTTTTTTTTACTGAATGTCACAGATTTTTCGGATACGCAAACGTTATACAGGAGATATAGCACAGGTAATGTAACTGTCCGCAGTGGACACAGTCTACGGAAAAAGTACATTGGATGTCACAGATATTTTTTAGGCTGCGCTCACGTTACACAGGAGATGCAGCGCAGATAATGTCACTGTCACCAACGGCAAAAAACATTACACTGAATGTTACTGATATTTCGGATGCGCTGACGTTATACTGGAGATGTAGCACAGGTAATGTAACTGTCCGCAGCGGACACCATCTACGGAATAAGTACATTGGATGTCACAGATATTTTTAGGCTGTGCACACGTTACACAGGAGATGCAGTGCAGATAATGTCGCTGTCGCCAGCGGCGAAAAACATTACACTGAATGTTACCGATATTTAGGATGAGCTAACGTTATAACGTTATACTGGAGATGTAGTGCAGGTAATGTAACTGTCCGTAGCAGACACTGTCTACGGAAAAAGTACACTGGATGTCACAGATATTTTTAGGCTGCGCACACGTTAGATGAGGCACAGATAATGTCGCTGTCTGCAGCGGCCAAACAATTGCAAGCTATTTAGCGCAGGTTTCGCAAAAAATATATATTGCTGCAAGATACAACTATAGTCCTTAAAAGGACTTTTTGGTCTCTAACAAGTTTTAGCAATTTAATGCAGGTTGCACTAAAAATATATATTGCTGCCACAAACAATAGTGCTTAAAAGGACTTTTGGGTCTATAACAAGTATAAAAGCTAAAATATTGCTATTTCAATCCCTACACTATCTGTCCCTTCTGCTGCAGCTCTCCTTGACTTATACTGAGCCGAACACGTGTCATCGGGTGCTATATAGCACCCGATGACGCATTCCGGCCAGCCAATCACTGTAAAGCCAGCAGCCAACATGGCTACTGGCATTACAGAGAGGGCAGTACTTACCTGGGAGGAGACTCGAGCACACGCAGTATGCTCTGAGATTCTCTTAGTGGCGGCCGCATGAAAATGCACCATTTTCATACTGGAAAAAGAAGAAGTTTAGCTCTGGACCTTCTCCCATGGGCCCTGTAGCAGTCTTGTAATCTACTTCCATTGGAGGTATGCCATTGCTAGTAAGGCAACACACAAGAGTGAATGTTATGACACAATTGTGGACTTTACAAGATGCTGTGCCGATAGCTCTGCCAAATGGAACTTGAGACTGTTTTCAAGTTTTCTTAAATACTAATATAAAATAGTCACATTTATCTTCCACCATATTGATCAGCCCCCTTCTCTAATATGGTCTTCTTCCACAAGGATTTCAGAAACTATTTTTAATGGATTTTCCTGTAGGTCATTAGTGATGTACAATGTCACATTCTGGACTTTTGGTGTGGCCTTGGCTGCTAGCCTTCATTCCACACTCATGATTCAATCCTTTTATTCTCTTTTTTGCGCATATTGATGATGCTGTTCTGTTTCCCATGCTCAATGACTCTTCCTCTCTCATTTCTATGGAATTTCCACAGTATATACAGGTCCTTCTCAAAAAATTAGCATATTGTGATAAAGTTCATTATTTTCTGTAATGTACTGATAAACATTAGACTTTCATATATTTTAGATTCATTACACACCAACTGAAGTAGTTCAAGTTTTTAATTGTTTTAATATTGATGATTTTGGCATACAGCTCATGAAAACCCAAAATTCCTATCTAAAAAAATTAGCATATCACGAAAAGGTTGTCTAAACGAGCTATTAACCTAATCATCTGAATCAACTAATTAACTCTAAACACCTGCAAAAGATTCCTGAGGCTTTTAAAAACTCCCAGCCTGGTTCATTACTCAAAACCGCAATCATGGGTAAGACTGCCGACCTGACTGCTGTCCAGAAGGCCATCATTGACACCCTCAAGCAAGAGGGTAAGACACAGAAAGAAATTTCTGAACGAATAGGCTGTTCCCAGAGTGCTGTATGAAGGCACCTCAGTGGGAAGTCTGTGGGAAGGAAAAAGTGTGGCAGAAAATGCTGCACAACGAGAAGAGGTGACCGGACCCTGAGGAAGATTGTGGAGAAGGACCGATTCCAGACCTTGGGGGACCTGCGGAAACAGTGGACTGAGTCTGGAGTAGAAACATCCAGAGCCACCGTGTACAGGCGTGTGCAGGAAATGGGCTACAGGTGCCGCATTCCCCAGAAACAGCGGCAGAAGCGCCTGACCTGGGCTACAGAGAAGCAGCACTGGACTGTTGCTCAGTGGTCCAAAGTACTTTTTTCGGATGAAAGCAAATTTTGCATGTCATTCGGAAATCAAGGTGCCAGAGTCTGGAGGAAGACTGGGGAGAGGGAAATGCCAAAATGCCAGAAGTCCAGTGATGGTCTGGGGTGCCATGTCAGCTGCTGGTGTTGGTCCACTGTGCTTTGTCAAGGGCAGGGTCAATGCAGCTAGCTATCAGGAGATTTTGGAGCACTTCATGCTTCCATCTGCTGAAAAGCTTTATGGAGATGAAGATTTCATTTTTCAGCACGACCTGGCACCTGCTCACAGTGCCAAAACCACTGGTAAATGGTTTACTGACCATGGTATTACTGTGCTCAATTGGCCTGCCAACTCTCCTGACCTGAACCCCATAGAGAATCTGTGGGATATTGGGAAGAGAAAGTTGAGAGACGCAAGACCCAACACTCTGGATGAGCTTAAGGCCGCTATCGAAGCATCCTGGGCCTCCATAACACCTCAGCAGTGCCACAGGCTGATTGCCTCCATGCCACGCCGCATTGAAGCAGTCATTTCTGCAAAAGGATTCCCGACCAAGTATTGAGTGCATAACTGAACATAATTATTTGAAGGTTGACTTTTTTTGTATTAAAAACACTTTTCTTTTATTGGTCGGATGAAATATGCTAATTTTTTTAGATAGGAAATTTGGGTTTTCACGAGCTGTATGCCAAAATCATCAATATTAAAACAATAAAAGGCTTGAACTACTTCAGTTGGTGTGTAATGAATCTAAAATATATGAAAGTCTAATGTTTATCAGTACATTACAGAAAATAATGAACTTTATCACAATATGCTAATTTTTTTAGAAGGACCTGTATAGTATGCTCATATCCCTCTCCTCTCCATAGGTGAGAATCTTGTGCTTAGTGTGGCTTTTGACCAGATCCTACTCCTACTTTGATCCTTACTCTTCCATGCTTGACACTGTTTACTTATCCTATGATGACTACCTTGATGTAGTCTTCAGGAATATTATGAACTTACATCCTGCTTTTTAATGTTCAAAACCATAATGAGGACCAAGACATCTATTAGAATCCACACCTTGTTTCTAGCAACACCAACATAACTGTATGTATGAGAGACAATTTGTCCCTACACTGTCCCTGTAACACTAGTCTGTCTCATTGAGCTGGTTGCACGTGCTCAGTGTAAATCTTCAACTGTCACCAGCCATATGTTCTGTTTGAAGCTATGAAAGTTACAAGGAAATTGCTGAGGCAGAAAGGACATGTCCCTGAGCTGCCAGGCTTAAGAGAATCTGAGGAGAAATTGGAGGAATGAATGCGGAGATATCTGGATCCATGTGTGATATGGGGCTGTTCTAGCTTTGTTAGAAAGCTATGTTCTATCTAATGTCTGATTTCCATATTTTACATTAATCATGAGATAAACCCTTTAACAACTTAACACAGAATGACGTTTGCTTGCTCTGCAAAGGCACCTCTCTGCCTGCTGTGACCCCTGATTGGCTGATGAGTTTTTTTTTTCAGCCTCTGAGCCAATCAGGGCAAGCCCCCCCCCCCCCCCCCCACTTCCTCTTAGGGTCATGTGAGCATCCTTCTTTATCCTCCCTCAAGCTTTTTCCTGCCAACATGTCCAGTAAAATGGCTCTACAAGCTGTTTTACTGGATTCATCTGAAGCGAGCCTAAAAAGCCTCCGGTCCGTGTAGTGGACAAATTTTTGTGAAATTCATAATGAACCCGGTTGCACAAATAAAAAATAAAAAAAGGATACTTACTTAATGAGATTTTCTAGTACTGTACTTATGATGTTGATGACCTATCCTCAGGATAGCAAACAAAAGCAAATGACGGCAGCATCTCCAGAAGTAAATTTTTTTCACAGTGCTCTTTCATGGACCCACTGTGAATAAAATTCACTTCTGGAGATGCTGCCGTCATTTGCTTTTGCTTGCTGAGCTGATGACCAAGGTGGATCTAAGGTTGTGGATGGGCTGATGCATTCCAGTGTCTACACCAGGCAACCTCAAAGTGCGACCTTCCAGCTGTTGCAAAACTACAACTCCCAGCATGCTCAACAGCCTACAGGTATCAGCCTACAGCAGGGCAGTGTGGGAGTTGTAGTTTTGCAACAGCTGGAGGGCCGCAGTTTGAGGATGCCTGGTCTACACGGTATTGAGTGCTACTCTTAACGTTTTATCTACTATCCTCAGGATAGGTCATCAATATCCGATCAGTAAGTGCTCCGACACACAGCTTCCCAATGATCAGCTGTTTCGGGAAGCCGCTGACATTGGAATCTATACAGTGGTCAGAATCGGAAGGACAATATTACTTCCACTATGTAGTGATCATGCCAGAGTACTGCAGTTCAGCTTCCATTCAAGTGAAAGTGAGCCGAGCTGAAATATGTTGGCACCTGAAACTAGACAGTGGACAGAGCCTTCCATCCAAAACAAGCCGCTGCCTGAAACAGCAGATGTTGGAAGCCCATGGATCTGATATCAATGACTATCCTGAGGATAGATTATGATAATATCTAAGTCCGGGCAAACCTTTTGTGCGCATTATCTACATCATTTAAACTTCTAATATGATTATATACCCTGTGAAAGCTCGTCATCATCAACTTCATCATCATAAACAGGCCTATTGGCATAATTACCACTTTAATGAGTTCCTCAATGCTCCTAAGCAGACTTGGCTTCAGTCTTCTTACAATTTTCTCATCCTTTTTCCCTGATTATCCTTCCCTAATATTGGAGACATTTAGGCATAAAATCCATTTCATGGCTTCAATCCATACCATGTAGGTGACATGAAAAGTAGTTTTCTCCTTGTTTTTGTAATTCTTTTTTCCTTTATGGCATTCGCAGATTTCTCTCTTATACCCCCTTCCAACAAGATGCACTTTTAAATAAATCTCCTTTGTCACTTACTGTATTTCAGATGGCTATTACTTTTATTAGTAGATATGTAAGATTTGGGAACCAAAGGCAGAAATATGAAAACCATGTCTTGTTCTGTTGAGCTAGCTCTGGCTTCCAACCAATGGCTTGCAGTTTCAGTGGAGCGTGCCTTTCTTCCAAATGTGAAGTCATTCTTCATTCCTGCTCAATGCTCTTTTAGTAAAAATGGCTTTCGAGTATTGGAGTGTTAATAAACATTGAGCTAAACTACTTTACAGAAGCCCGGGTGATCCAAGCTAGAGCTACACAATGCACAAAAGGGAACACATCCACACAAATAAAAAGTTAATAGAATGGAGAAGGCTGGTAGGACTTTAGTTAGGTCACATTTTATTATTGAGTAAAATAGCTGTTACAATTAATACCATTTTAAATAAACATCATGTACCAAATACCCAGAGCTTAAAAACAATCTGAAGAAATGCTGCCCATCTTTGTAATTATAACAAGCACCTGTGATGGTTTTGTGTCTGTCCAGGTTACATCACTGCAATTTAATTCATAACATATTATATAAGGGCAAACAAAAGATGAAAGGTTGTTTGCCCCATGACCATGAGGGGAAGTTATAGTTCAGGACCTCACTCTATGAACCAGAGCATAAACCCACTAAAAGCAGTTTTAACTCATGTTGGACCTGGTCGATTTACTGCATACTGTATACTAAAGAGATAGTCATTCCAAAAACTTGAACTGCAGGATTACGGCTCATGTACACAAACAGATATTTTGTCCACATCTGATCCGCAATTTTTGCGGGTTGGATGCGGAGCTACTCACTTCAATAGGGTTACAAAAGATGCGGACAGCACACCACATGCTGTCCGTATCCATATATCCATTTCCTGCCATCTGTAAAAATATAGAACATATCCTATTCTTGTCTGCATTACGGACAGGAATAGGACTGTTCTATTTGATCCGGTATCCATGTTTCAGGATCCGCAATTTGCTGACCACAAAACAGGCTACAGTTGTGTGCGTGAGCCCTTAAAGGGGTTGTCTCATCTGAGCTAATTGGGGCATATCGCTAGTAACGGAGCCCAATTCTGGCCCTCCACCAAGCGATTTCCCTATAGAAGTGAATGGAAGCGCACCGTGCATGACCGGCCACCACTCCCATTCACTCTTATGGGCCCGATGGAAATAGGCAAGTAAGCGCTTGGCTATTTTCGGCGGCCCCTTAGAAATTGAGGGTGTGCACCCTCCAGCGCTTTTGGGGCTCCATTCTCAATATGTCCCTATTGTCTGAGATAAGACAACCCTTTTAAGTTGATCGCCTGAGATCCCGTCTTCAGAAAATGGGTTGTCTTCATCTCTTTAAACATATGCATTGATAAAAATAAGTAATATCGTAGTGTACTGTGTTTAGAGCAAATGATAAGGTCTATTGACACAGATTCCTCCAGAAATGCGGGACAAAATACTTCAGCATGACAGACCACAGTTACTTTGTCCAGCAGAAAGACGAACACTGTAACAATGTTATGATCAGCTGGAATACTCCAGCTGTTTTGTCTTTATCTGTATATTAGTTTGGGCAGATGCTATCGAACTTTCAAAGCTGATCCATTTATTTGGGTTAGGTGACCTTTCTGCTGCAGCACAGTCTCCTTCGGAGAGGATTTCCTGATTGGTTAGCCTCTCTCTAAATCTTTCTGTCTTCTACTGAAGGTTGCTGATTATAGTGTCTGCTCTGTGCAGTTAAATTCAGTATTTTTTGTACATTTACAGGTATCATATCATGATCTTTGCTTGGTTTGCGTCTTTTGTAAAGTAGTTTAGTTCTTGGGGTTATTCTAGTCCACTATTTGCTTCATTGTTTTCTAGTCTGTTGTTTAGTCTTCTGCCTACTTAAATATTTTTGTCTTGCTTCTAGCTAAGCTCAGTTTTGTTTCCTTGTCTCTGGGTCCTCCTACAGGTCATGTTAGCGTTGGTATTGCAGATTAAGGGTTCCAGGGATTTGTTCAGGTTCAGTGGTATCTGGTGTTAGGGTCAGCATTTCAGGACAGTTCTAGGGAAAAATTTAGTTATTGTCTATTTGTTCAATCATCTTTTCATCACGTTTTGCCCATCATCTATGTGTTCCATCATCTGACTACCTTCACCATCCTGTTCCATCCATCAATTGGTACCGTATGTTACTCTTTCCTTGCTTTCTGGTTACCTGCAAATTATGTGGTAGGTGTTTCATATATTCTACAGTCTAGAATTTCTGGACGTTAAGGTCACCGTTGTTGATGGTACTTTGCGGACCACGGGCTTCCGCAAACCCACAGCCACCAATTCGCTGCTCCACCAGACCAGCTTTCATCCCCCTGCCGTCAAGGAAGCCGTCCTGTATGGGCAGTTTATACGCCTCCGTAGGATTAACAGCACAGAGGAGGACTATTTTAGGCAGGCCCACCAACTGTCAAGGAACCATGAACCAGACATACAACAAGAGATAAGTGGAAATAAGAAGGCTTTATTGAAAAACAAGCCGTAAGCAAAAGTCCAAACGGATGGCTAAACCGAAGCAGGGTCTTGCGTAGACAGAGGTCAGGAACCAGAAGGGTAGTCAGACGAAGCCAGGATCAGGAACCAGCAGGGTAGTCAGACGAAGCCAGGATCAGGAACCAGCAGGGTAGTCAGACGAAGCCAGGATCAGGAACCAACGGGGTAGTCAGACGAGGCCAGGATCGGGAACCAGAAGCAGCAGCAGTCTTAGAAGCATGTGAACACAGGAGGACCAAGCAAGGAACTGAAGCCACAGACCTCCTATATATATGAGCTAGGCATCCAGCTCCTCCCAGTGGGAAGGAGAAGCCGCAGGGTGGGAGGCTACAAGAAACCCAGAAACCAAGATGGCCGCCAGCACATGTCAAACGAGGGAGAACAGTCAGAAGGTAAGACCATGACAGTACCTCCCCCTCAAGGGCCCCTCCTCCGCGGAGTAAGGAACGGTTTCTGAGGGAAGCGTGCGTGGAAGGCTCGGAGCAAAGCAGGAGCATGGACATCTGCGGAGGGAACCCAGGAACGCTCCTCTGGACCATAACCACGCCAATGGACCAAAAACTGCAACCGACCACGGACCAGGCGTGAGTCCAGGATATTGCTCACCTCATATTCCTCACGATTGCCCACTTGGACCGGACGGGGCCGAGGAACCGAGGAAGTGAAACGATTACACACCAATGGCTTCAACAGGGAGACATGAAACACGTTGGAGATCCGCATGCCAGGAGGAAGCGCAAGGGCATAGGCTACCGGGTTTACCCTGCGAAGCACTCGGAAGGGACCAACAAAGCGAGGCACCAGCTTGGGAGTGGGCACTCGAAGATTGAGGTTGCGGGTGGACAACCATAAACGGTCTCCGACCTGGTAGGAAGGAGCAGGCGCTCGTCTGCGATCAGCCTGGAGTCTCTGGCGCTGCGCAGAGACCTCAAGGGACCTCTGGATCTGTGCCCAAGAAGCACGTAGGACGGAAAGGTGATCCTCCACAGCCGGAATATCCTGGGGAGAGAATACCTCCGGTAACACGGCAGGTTGGAACCCATAATTGGCCATGAAGGGAGACGTCCCAGAGGAAGAGTTCACCGCCGTGTTCCTGGCAAACTCAGCCCAAGGCAGGAGGTCAACCCAATTGTCTTGGTGATCGGAGACATAGCAACGAAGGAATTGCTCCAAGGCCTGATTGGATCGTTCTGCGGCCCCATTGGACTGAGGGTGGTAGGCCGAGGAGAAAGAGAGATGAATCCCCAACTGGGAGCAAAAAGCGCCAGAGACCTGGACACAAACTGACTCCCCCGATCCGACACAATGTCCTTGGGCAAACCGTGCAACCGGAAGACCTCCCTGGCGAAAATCGTGGCCAACTCTTGTGCAGAGGGTAACTTCTTGAGAGGAACACAGTGGCACATTTTGGAAAACCGATCCACAATCATGAGAATGACCGTATGGCCTCGGGATGCAGGGAGGTCCACAATGAAATCCATCCCCAGGTATGACCATGGGCGCTCCCCGGTGGCTATGGGTTGCAAAAGGCCCAACGGAAGGTGCCGAGGGGACTTACTCTGGGCACAAACGGAGCATGCCGCTACATATGCAGCGATGTCGGAACGTAGAGAAGGCCACCAGAACAGACGTGAAACAGCCCAGGACAGCTGATTCTTTCCAGGATGCCCCGCGGCCTTGGAGTTATGGTAGGTTCGCAACAACCGAGTGCGCAACTCCTCAGGCACAAAACACCTGCCGTTGGGTCTCCCAGAGGGAGCACCAGATTGAGCCGCCAAAATCTGCTCACCCAGGGGAGAGGTCAGGCTGGTGCGAATGGCGGCCAGGATCTGATTCGGAGGTATGACCGAAGTCGGAATCGACTCCTCCCCGGACAGCTCGGAGTACTGCCGTGATAAGGCATCCACTCTGATGTTCTTGGAACCGGGTAGGTAGGAGACCACGTAATTAAAACGTGACAAGAACAGAGCCCATCTGGCCTGACGTGGTGTCAATCTCTTGGCCTCAGAAAGGTAGGTCAGATTCTTGTGGTCCGTCAGGATGAGAACCGGAACCACCGAACCCTCAAGCAAGTGCCTCCATTCTTTAAGGGCCTGCACGATGGCCAATAACTCCCTGTCACCAATCTGATAGTTGCACTCCGCGGAAGACAGTTTCCGGGAGTAAAACCCACAAGGAAGCAGAGGACCCTCAGGTGTTCTACGCTGAGACAGAAGGGCGCCTACTCCCGTCTCAGACGCGTCCACCTTGAGGACAAAGGGCAACCCAGGGTTGGGATGCGACAGAATCGGAGCCGACACAAAGGCGGACTTTAGAGCCTCAAAAGCTCGGATGGCCTCGAGCCGCCAGACCTGGAAATTACTGCCCTTCCTGGTCAGATCCGTGAGAGGCTTGGCTAGCATAGAAAAGTCCCTGATGAACTTCCGATAATAATTGGCGAAGCCCAAAAAGCGCTGCAGGGCACGGAGACCACTGGGCTGGGGCCACTGTAAGACAGCCGAAACCTTCTCAGGATCCATGGAGAACCCCTCAGCGGAAATGATGTAACCTAAGAAGGTTACCTGGGATCGGTGAAATTCGCATTTCTCAAGCTTACCGAACAGCCTGTTCTCTCGTAACCGTTGCAACACTCGTCTGACATCCATAATGTGGGCCTCCATGGATTCAGAATATACCAAGATGTCATCCAAATAGACCACCACACACTGCTGCAACAGGTCACGGAAAACATCGTTGATGAATTCCTGGAAGACTGCGGGCGCATTGCACAACCCAAAGGGCATAACCAAGGATTCATAATGACCGGTCCTGGTGTTAAACGCGGTCTTCCACTCATCGCCCGCCTTGATCCTTACCAGGTTATATGCCGCCCTCAGGTCGAGTTTGGTAAAGACGGTGGCCCCTTTGAGGTGATCGAACAGCTCGGAAATCAAGGGTATCGGGTAAGCGTTCTTGATCGTGATGCGATTGAGACCCCTGTAATCGATACAAGGCCTCAACTCACCGCCCTTCTTTTTCACAAAGAAAAATCCAGCCCCTGCCGGGGACGAGGATTTGCGAATGTGTCCGCGTGAAAGCGCCTCCCTCACGTACTCCTCCATGGCCTCATTCTCCGCTACCGACAGTGGATAGACTTTGCCACGAGGAGGAACGGCACCAGATTGTAACTCTATGGCACAATCGTATGGGCGGTGCGGAGGTAGGGCAACCGCGCGCACCTTATCGAATACATCCCGGTACTCTTCGTATTCAGGAGGCAACAGAGAGTCCGAGGAAGTACACAGCAACTTGACAGGCCCATGGATGCAACTAGCCCCACACTGCGGTGACCACGAGAGGATCTCGGCCGATCTCCAATCGAAAGTCGGATTATGCTTCTGGAGCCAGGGGTACCCCAAGACCACCGAGTAGTGTGGAGACGAAATCACCTGGAAACAGACCGACTCTCTGTGAACGGCACCAATGGCTATCCCCACTGGAAGGGTCTCATGAGTCACGTGTGGCGGCAGAAGGGGTCTTCCGTCTATCGCCTCAAGAGCCAGTGGGGAACCTCGAGGCTGCAGAGGAATGGAATTGGCGGCAGCGAACACACTATCAATGAACAAACCACCAGCACCAGAGTCCACCAACGCCTGGGTCGTCACGAGCCCCCGACCCAGGAGAGGACAACAGTGATCAGTGGTTTGTCAACACGGGAAACCGGGGACGAGGAGACTCCACCCAAGATCTGCCCCCGACAGGATCTCAGGTTCGGTTCGGACATGCCAACCGAAAATGCCCACCGAGACCACAGTACATGCATCGGCCCTCGCGTCTCCGGAGTACCCTCTCCCCCTCGGACAGGCGAGCAAACCCCAGCTGCATGGGTTCACCCCCAGACAAGTCATCCCCAGGAGGCGTGGGAGGAGAGGGAGGCACGGGTGGGACAGCAAACGTAGGCGCCAATCTGTTAGAAGGCCTCCGCAGGCTCTCCTTAAAGGAAGGTCTCTCCCTGAGTCTGGTGTCAATCAAAATCAGGAAAGAAACAAGAGACTCGAGCTCCACCGGTAGGTCCTTAGCTGCAACCTCATCCTTCAAGGCATCCGAGAGACCATGAGAGAAAGCAGCGACCAGAGCCTCATTATTCCAGCCCACCTCTGCTGCCAGGGTACGAAACTCAATGGCGTATTCAGCTACGGATCGTGAACCCTGTCTGATGGACATAAGGAGCTTCGCAGCAGAGGCAGCACGAGCCGGCACATCGAATACCTTCCGAAGAGAAGCAACAAAACCGGAAAACTCGGCAACCACCGGATTGTTGTTCTCCCATAAAGGGCTGGCCCAGGCCAAGGCCTTGTCCGAGAGCAGCGAGATCAAGAAGCCCACCTTTGATCTCTCAGTAGGAAAGGCATGTGGCAGCAACTCGAAATAAATGCCCACCTGGTTAAGGAAACCTCGGCACTGAGTTGGCTCTCCCCCAAAGCGCTGTGGAAGGGGGGCAGAACCGGTCATACCCCGAGACACCGCAGGCGCAGCAACAGGTGTCGGGGTAGACTTTGGCGCAACAACCGGAGCGGCAGTAGGAGCGGGCCCAGGAGCGACAACCGACCCATCGGCAACGGAAGCGAAATGAGCCGTGCGTTCAAGCAGGGTTTGCAACGCCACAGCGAACCGACCCAACAGGTGATCCTGCTGATCAAGTCTGGCAACCAGCGTAGGTAGCGAGGATGGCCCTGTACCGTCAAAATTCATGGCTTGGTCCTAATATCAAGGAACCATGAACCAGATGTACAACAAGAGATAAGTGGAAATAAGAAGGCTTTATTGAAAAACAAGCCGTAAGCAAAAGTCCAAACGGATGGCTAAACCGAAGCAGGGTCTTGCGTAGACAGAGGTCAGGAACCAGAAGGGTAGTCAGACGAAGCCAGGATCAGGAACCAGCAGGGTAGTCAGACGAAGCCAGGATCAGGAACCAACGGGGTAGTCAGACGAGGCCAGGATCGGGAACCAGAAGCAGCAGCAGTCTTAGAAGCATGTGAACACAGGAGGACCAAGCAAGGAACTGAAGCCACAGACCTCCTATATATATATGAGCTAGGCATCCAGCTCCTCCCAGTGGGAAGGAGAAGCCGCAGGGTGGGAGGCTACAAGAAACCCAGAAACCAAGATGGCCGCCAGCACATGTCAAACGAAGGAGAACAGTCAGAAGGAAAGACCATGACACCAACCCAAAGACAGGCTGCTAGAGAGGGGATACTCCAAGAGAGACATCACTGATGCAATGTATCGAGCTGCTCTCCGCCCCAGATATAGTCTACTCAGTGATCAGGTCCACAAAGACAACGAAGATAGATTTACCTTTATCTTTAAATTCAGTCCAGCGGCAGACATTGTAAAACAAGCAGTGCTCAATAACTGGGATCTCTTGAAGGGTGACCCAGTCCTGGGGGATTTGGCCTCCCAGCGACCTTTAATCGCCTTTAAAAAATGTCACACCCTAAGGGACAGGTTAGTCCACAGTGTACTAGGGCGGACTAAACAGTCCAATTGGCTCCAAAGCAGGAGACCCCAAGTTAATTTCAAATGTGGGACGTGTTCGTTCTGTCCCTACAATTCACAGGGGAAGTCCTTGTCTCTAGGGGGCGTCACACATAGGGTCAATGATTTCATCACATGTCGCACCACCCATGTGGTTTATGTCATATCATGTACCTGCAATAGGTTCTATATTGGCAAAACCATTAGGCCCCTGTTTGAGCGTATACGGGAACATCTTGGCTCTATCAGGACGGGACATGGTAGTTGACCATGTACGCTCAACCCACAATGGCGATCCATCTAGCCTCTTCTTTGCTGGGATAGAAGCGGTGGGCCCCATCCCACGGGGCGGGGACCGCCACCGTCTTTTGTTACAGCGGGAGGCTCGATGGATCATCAAAACGGGAGCCATGGGAGCACACGGTCTGAATGACAAAAACGACATTGCTGTTTTCCTCTAAAGTCCTTTTCCCCCATCATTGCAATAGTATATTCAAGGACTCATTAGTCTCTAGCGCCCGTACCAAAACTTGACTATCTGTAGTTCCAGATATCCATTCCCCACCTCCTCTATTTGTGCTTTATTTCCCCCATGCACTATATAGAAATAGGGAACCAGCTGTTATGTTATAACTCCTATGTATATCTTCTTGATTTGTATATCCAGCATCCCCTCCTCTTTGCTAGTGTAACTTGTCTCCTCCTTTGATGTGACAGTGTGTTACAAAATGTTACGCTGCAGAGTTTTGCAGCAAGTGTGTGTAACAATGTAATGATTCCTTTCTGTATTAATCACAGTGCGCACCTGGGGAGCGTCCACGGTCGTCATGGGGATGACCTAGGTCTGCCCTTAAAAAGCACGTTAGTAGCGGTCCGAGGAAGCGCGATTCAGCGCGAAACGGCCGTCACCGCCTAACCACACCTGGGCCTGTCCGCTCCCCAGCCTGTGCACCCCACGCTATCTTGCTTACCAGCAATTAAAGCATCCATGAAGCATCGACCCTGGTGAGTGCCGCATGTCTATTATCTACATTCCTTGATTTGTATTACTTTCACCACGTTGAGCACCACAGTATCTGGGTCCCCCGATACAGCCGCAAGTTCAGGAGTTCCGGAACGCAGGAGGTGGGAGTGTCTTTTACACAGGAACAGTGCCGCTGTATTTCCTTACTTACCTCCTCACCATTCTTTCATATTATTGTCATGGCAGTTACGCAATTTGGTCATACTGTAAGTCCTGGGGTACCTGAGTACTGGGAGACACTGTAGAAAAGTGAATACTGCAGGGAAGAGGCAATAGGAGTAAAAGTGTTGACACGTGGTGGATAGGAATGGTAGCTTAGGTTGTAAGGGTGGTTGTAGACCTCAAGATGGCTAATCCTGGCTCCATTGCTTTCCCAGGCTGCATGGGCAGTGAATGTAGGGGCACATCCATTCTTCTCGTTGGAAAACTCCCTGGACTTTTGGGGGCTCCTGCCTAGTGGTGGCTGGGGTGCCCTTAATTGTGGGTGGCTGGCAGGGTTTAAGGAAGGAGGACAGGGGCTCGGGGCCAGCAAATAGATGCTTGTTTAGAATAAAGTCTATCTTTGTTGAATGATTAAAAATGCAACCAATAGGCATTGTTTCAAGTAGCTTACAATGGAGTAGTTCGCAAGAAGGATTTGTATTAGGGGTCGACAGTCTGTTTCTTTCTCTAAATATCTCATGCAATCTTCCAAAATTCACCATAGGCATGCAATCACTCTCAATTATCTTTCTGCAGTTCCCAATTACAGGGTGTAGATACTAAATTGAATGGTCAGTCCATCTCAGTAATGTGGTGGCGCCAGAAGCAATAAACCCTGACTATGTGCAGTAAAGTCCAAATCAATTAACGTGTGTTACCTTTACTGTCTAGTCCAGCATGGCCTTAAGGGTCCTCATCTTTCTGGATAAATGTAATCCTTATTTCTATTAGAGGTAATTCTCAGAAACATTAGTCTTACGGGCAGCTTTTAGCCTCAGGTATGGTGGTTTCCTGGAGTATAGTTCTTTTTAGGGCCTACTTGGCAGATCAAACCAAGGCAGGACTTCTTTCTAGCTCACCTTGCTAGGAACTTTGCTAGGAACTCTCTAATACTAGCTAGGGGGAAATAGGACTAGTCTATAACCAGGCAATTGTAACTAAAACTACCAGTTTAGCTGTTTCTTCCTGTACATAGCCTTTTGGAGTTAGCAAAGTATAATCTGCAATCAGCATCACAGTAAACATTTGAAAGTAGTAAACCTGAATATTTAGCTTTAACCTTTTCGTAGTGATGGGTCAATGCACTACTACAGGTGGAGCCTTCTTCTGACATCTACTGTCCAGCTGGTTTCATTACAAATGAAACCCCAATGGACCCCATATTCAATGGTCTTGTAGACTTAAATCCATTACATAACAGATCTAGAATGTTTTATTATTTTTTTTGCATTTTTTTATTTAAAATATACTGCAGATTTGCTTAGGCTACTTTCACATTAGAGTTTTTTTGCTGATCCCTCATTTATTTGCAAAAATGCTTCTGTTACAATAATACAACTGCATGCATCCATCATGAAAGGATCAGGTTGTATTATGTCTTTTATAGCCATGACAGATCTGTCATGAACACCATTGAAAATCAATAGTGGACGGATCCGTTTTCTATTGTGTCTGAGAAAACGGATCCGTCCCCATTTACTTACATTGTGTGTCAGGACAGATCCGTCTTGCTCTGCACTACATCGCGGACAGAAAAATGCTGCTTGCAGCATTTTTCTGTCTGCAATTGGAATGCAACCAAACAGAACGGAATGCATTTTGGTGCATTCCGTTTCGTTCAGTTCAGTTTTGTCCCTATTGACAATGAATGGGGACAAAACTGAAGCGTTTTCTTCCGCTATTGAGATCCTATGACGGCTCTCAATAGCGGAATTGAAAACACAGATGTGAAAGTAGCCTTAAACAGGGAGAATCACGGAAAAAAGATACAAAACATCCTGCACGATATAATAGTAAATATGCGGATGTACATGGCTACATTTATAAAGTGTACGGAAAATAATTCACTAGAACAATAGATGCAAACATAACATACGGACTAAGCCCTCACTCTAATGATAAAATCAGAGACTCTTAGCCAATATATTTTGATCAAAACACATCTGTGCCCACCTACCAGCGCCAAGGTGGTCTCAGGTCAGGCAGATCCTGCTCTATACCTACCTATGCAGTTGTGCATCTATGTTCAGGAGAGCAGACTAATGCCTGAGCCAAGTGTTTCTAAATATTATGAAATACCTCTGAGGTAAAAGTAGTCAGTAAACCCCTCAATAAATTCTTTGAGGGGTGTAGTTCCAAAATGGAGTCACTTTTGGGGGTGTTTCTTCTGTAGGGGTGTCAAATATGAAACGACACCCATATGTTGCTCCAAAAACCATATGTTGCTCCTTTCCTTCTGAAAACTGCCATGTGTCTATACAGCTGTTTACAAACACATATGTGGTGTTTCTGTAAACTTCAGAATCAGGGTAATAAATATTGAGGTTCTTTTTGCTGTTAACCCTTGATGTGTTATAGGAAAAATCGTATTAAAACTAAAAATTTCACGTCCATTTTCCTTTAATTCTTGTGGAACACCTAAAGGGTTAACATAGTTTGCAAAACCAGTATTTTCTAAAATGGGGTCATATATGGGTGGTTTCTATTATGTAAGGACCTCAAAGTGACTTCAGAACTGAATTGGTCCTTGAAAAAAGTTTTAACAAATTTTATAGAAAAAATAAAAAATTGCTTCTAAATTCAAATTTTCTAAATGATGCCAACATAAAGTAGACATATAGTGAATCTTAAGTAAAAACTAATTAATGAGGTATCACTATCTGCCTTTAATGCGTAGAAATTCAAATTTAGAAAATTTGGTTATTTTTATTTTATTTTTGTAAATGTTAGATGTTTTATAATATAAAGGTAAAAGTTATCGACACAAATTTACCCCTAACATCAAGTACGAGATGTCATGAGAAAACAATCTCAGAATAGCCTGGATACATAAAAGCATTCCAAAGTTATTAGCACATAAAGTGACACATGTCACATTTGCTAAATTAAGCCTGGTCACGAAGGTAAAAAATGGCTTGGTCTTGAAAGGGTTAATTGGCCCCTAGGCTGCCTGCCTATCCAAAAGTATGGATCCTAATTGTGCCACAGTTACTCTTTGCGATGCCACCAATGGGGGACTCCCGTCAGTCACTCTTTTCGAATGCTGTGAATAGAGATGAGTCAATCAATTCTACAATTCTGAAATTTGACCCAATTATGTATCATTCAATTTGGGAGAGGAGAGAGGACAGATACTTTTTCAGACAATTACAGCAATTTTGGGTAGCATTTATTCTAACACAAATAGAATTTTGAGAAATTTGCCAATTGCAGCACTTGAAAGGCTAAATAGAGATGAGAGGTTTTGACTTTAGAACTATGCTTCTACTGTGTATTATGGCCACGGATACACTGGCAATGCCCGTATGATCAGCATTGACAAGTACACTTGCCATGATACATCAGTAGGCTGCATACTCGTCATGTGTCGTTAAGGAGTTAATAGTATACTGTATGTCTTTATTAGGTTTTTTTTTTTCTTCATTTTTTTTTTGTTAAAATACCATATTAATTTATTTTTACCTAATCCAGAGAATATCAGTATAGCCAGTCAATCAATATGTTCTGCTTTAGAATAAAATCTACTGCAATAATTTAATTAAGGAGCATTAACATAGAGGTCCGTGGTATAAAGCAATTACTATATCTTGCGCCAATGAGTTGACAAGAATTTGCAAAGGTTCCTCAATCCTTGATATGAATAGCAAAACCTGTGAAATAAAAAAAAATATATTTAAATATAGGTTAAAACAACATATAACATTGCATCTTTTACAGATGGAAATCTCACTGGTGCCAAACAGAACAAGTCAACTTTCCATCGCTGAACATAGCCGCTTTATTCACCGTTACTGGCACGGTTCCCAGCATTTAAGTTGTCTCTTACTTTTAATCCTTTAGCAAACTGAAGTTGCCAAGCAAAGACGGTCTATATCTTTATTTAGATGGCCCCTCGATTTGTTTGTTACCTTGGTCAGGACTAACAAGTAGGCCTCTCTGAGACGAATAGTGCAAGGTCTTATTTACTAAAATCAAAAATTATATATTGCTCCAAATTGGACTACATTGCATGGTTTGTGTCTGCACCGACCCCTGCTCTATGGTAGAGCCATATTTTATTTTTCATGAATTTCTATGGCAAAGAACCAAGATTAATCTATCCTGCAGTCAACTGTGCTAATGTAGTCAAGGAGGAGCAGACTCTTGACATATTTTATAATATGTCAAATGTAAGTGGACTATGAAATTGTTTTGTCTAGTTCTCCTTTGAAGGGCTACCATCCATAAATATATATTATGAAAATAAACTATTTTGACAAGACCATCCACAATTGCACCGGAAATTGCACTTCTCATTCTTAGGATATAGGGGATTTTAAATGTGTCCTTCAAAAATCTAGTCTAGATGAGTGATGGACCTGGTCTTCTTACAGTCTTTTGGAGAGGTTTCACCATATATCTCGCCAGGAAACTACAGGAGTTGTTCTTCGGGACATTTTTAATTGTGGACAGCATTACTTTGTACCTGTTGAAAAAAAATCATATGCACCTGTTCCCTGCCTCTCTTTACTAGTCTTCTGGTCCCTATTCTGTATAGTTCCAGATGGATAGGGTCACTTGCGCTGCTGCAGCCAATGACTGACCTCAGCAGTGATGTCCCCATACATCACCCAATAGTGTTGTGCTGTTTGGGGACACATCCTTTGCTGAGGTCATACATTGGCTCCAGAGAGACCCATGACCCCATCATATTTGGAAATTTAAAGGACAGGGATCAGAAGACCAATGAATGAAGCCAGAGAGCTGGAATGGAGCCCACTCATAGGACTATTCACTGATATGTTCAAGAGCTCCCATGTACCAGTATAGGGAAAATTTGTGCCTGCTTGGCATACACTGGGATGGTATGCATAGCCTTTTTTTACTATATAAGAAAGCATGGTCTACAACACTTATGTGGCAGATGGACACAGTAAAAATTTTTTAATTATATGTATACAGTGGGGTTCAAAAGTATGGAGACACTTGAATAAATGGGAAACAGTGTTTCAGAATGCCATTCTATCTGTGGCATGTTGCATGTTGAGGGAAAGGGGGCAAATCTGTAAGGGGTGTTGGCCAACATGGTGGCCATTTTGAAAGCCAACACCTTGGAACCAAGTCGGTATTTTCAAATGGGATGGGTTGCATGTGGCATATGAGGAATCCCAATCTTACATTTGACATACCTCTATTGCTGCCAATGGCTGCAAGACAAACACACAAGGAGAGGAGAGAATTTGTGATAATCTCTGCGGATTGCAGTACCCCAGTCATCGAAGCAGATTTCAATACTTGACACCCTAACAGACCACCCATCCACCATGGCACTGATGGCAAATTGCTTGCACAATTTCCCAAAACAAGCTCTCTGTTGGACTTGCCAAAAAGTGGACGTAATAAAACTGCTACAGATGAAGCAACAACGATGGCCATCCTGGCATACTTCAAGCGAAAGTCCACATTGTAGCAACCAGTATCTGTCACAGGAGAGTGGGGAGAGTTGAAACATCATCGAGCAGATACTGGCTATGCACAAATGACATCCGTACAAGATTCAGTTATTGCATCATCTCGATGAGGATGATCTTTATCTCTGTGCTGAATGGGTGTCACAGACTTTGTTTGGAAAATTTGGTAAGCTATTTGCCAACTGTGCCATGGCGGAGGGGTAGTCTGTTAGGGTGCCAAGCATTGAAATCCCCTGCAATGACTCAGGTACTGCACACCCTGGAAATAAGCACAGTCTCTGTCCTCTCCTCGCATGTTAATCTTGGAGCCATATCTGTGTATGCAACAAAAACTAAATTGTTAAAAGGTATGCCACATCTAACCCAGGGGCATAGCTATGGTGGAAGCAGGGGAAGTGGCTGCAATGGGACCCAAACTCAGAAGGGGACCATCAAAGAGGAGGACTAAAAGATTTTATTGTCAGGATCCAGTCAACAGTATTATACAATGACATTATATACAGGGACATGACGTAGAGCATATACAGCCGTGGCCAAAAGTTTTGAGAATTACATAAATATTGGAAATTGGAAAAGTTGCTGCTTAAGTTTTTATAATAGCAATTTGCATATACTCCAGAATGTTATGAAGAGTGATCATATGAATTGCAAAGTCCTTCTTTGCCATGAAAATGAACTTAATACCAAAAAAAACTTTCCACTGCATTTCATTGCTGTCCTTAAAGGACCTGCTGAGATCATTTCAGTAATCGTCTTGTTAACTCAGGTGAGAATGTTGACGAGCACAAGGCTGGAGATCATTATGTCAGGCTGATTGGGTTAAAATGGCAGACTTGATCTGTTAAAAGGAGGGTGATGCTTGAAATCATTGTTCTTCCATTGTTAACCATGGTGACCTGCAAAGAAACGCGTGCAGCCATCATTGCGTTGCATAAAAATGGCTTCACAGGCAAGGATATTGTGGCTACTAAGATTGCACCTCAATCAACAATTTATAGGATCATCAAGAACTTCAAGGAAAGAGGTTCAATTCTTGTTAAGAAGGCTTCAGGGCGTCCAAGAAAGTCCAGCAAGCGCCAGGATCGTCTCCTAAAGAGGATTCAGCTGCGGGATCGGAGTGCCACCAGTGCAGAGCTTGCTCAGGAATGGCAGCAGGCAGGTGTGAGTGCATCTGCACGCACAGTGAGGCGAAGACTTTTGGAAGATGGCCTGGTGTCAAGAAGGGCAGCAAAGAAGCCACTTCTCTCCAAAAAAAACATCAGGGACAGATTGATCTTCTGCAGAAAATATGGTGAATGGACTGCTGAGGACTGGGGCAAAGTCATATTCTCCAATGAAGCCTCTTTCAGATTGTTTGGGGCATCAGGAAAAAGGCTTGTCCGGAGAAGAAAAGGTGAGCGCTACCATCAGTCCTGTGTCATGCCAACAGTAAAGCATCCTGAGACCATTCATGTGTGGGGTTGCTATCAGTCAGGAATTGGCCCAGAAATTGATTGAGAGCATGCCCAGTCCTGAAAAAGAAGGGCCTACGCTGCAAATACTGACTCTTTGCATAAATGTAATGTAATTATCGATAAAAGCCTTTGAAACGTATGAAGTGCATGTAATTATATTTCACTACATCACAGAAACATCTGAAACAAAGATCTAAAAGCAGTTTAGCAGCAAACTTTGTGAAAACTAATATTTGTGTAATTCTCAAAACTTTTGGCCACGACTGTACAGTATGTGTAAGAAATGGACAAAGTGGCTGCTGGTCTGAAAGAGTAATCTTGACTAGCTGAGGGTTACACGGGAGAAGGGAGTTGCGAAGAAGTTGCTGGGGGGGGGGGGCAGATACATGTCACATAAATAATCAACCTGGTCCAAGATGGTGGCTTTTAAAATGGCCACCATGTTGGATAACACCCTTAACAGATTTGCCTTCTTTTCCATTTATTCAGGTGTCTCCATACTTTTGGACCACTCTGTATGTGTTTTTTTTTTACTTTAGGAATCAATAGCCAATGCATGTCCCCTGTATGCCTAAGATAGTTGTATATAAACAGTGAACTCCCAAATTGCGGTACGTATCTTCATTGAACACATAACCTTCTACTTTGATAGATTTAGATTTTGTTGCATAGCAATCATTAATAAGAATTATGATAGTTTTCATAACTTGTCCTGATGGCACAATGCACATAAAATGAACATCAGGTATGTAGCTCCTGATCTGTACGTATAAATTCACCAAAACCTCTCTCTAACTGTAACTTGAACCTTTCATAAGTGACCCATAAGTACAGAGGATCCATCTAATAGATTGTGATTCCTGGTACTGACTTCTATTTCAGTTTCCAGGCTTCCTAGTAGGATACCCATTCTTCTTCTTCTAGATCAGGCATGCTCAACCTGCAGCCCTCCATCTGTTGTAAAACTACAACTCCCACAATGCCCTGCTGTAGGCTGATAGCTGTAGGCTGTTAGGGCATGCTGGGAGTTGTAGTTTAGCAAGAGCTGGAGGGCTGCAGGTTGAGCATGCCTGTTCTAGATAAAGGCAGTTGCCACTTTATTCTACTGATTTATACACTTTAACCCCTTAAGGACCAGGCTCATTTTCACCTTAAGGACCAGGCCATTTTTTGCAAATCTGACCAGTGTCACTTTAAGTGCTCATAACTTTAAAACGCTTTGACTTACCCAGGCCGTTCTGAGATAGTTTTTTCGTCACATATTGTACTTCATGACACTGCTAAAATTGGGTCAAAAAAGTTAATTTTTTTGCATTAAAAAATAAAATTTTTACCAAAATTTTTGAAAAATTAGCAAATTTAAAAGTTTCAGTTTCTCTACTTCTGTAATACATGGGGAATTGTGATGACTTTACATTCCCCATATGTCTACTTCATGTTTGTAGCATTTTGGGAATGATATTTTATTTTTTGGGGATGTTACAAGGCTTAGAAGTTTAGAAGCAAATTTTGAAATTTTTCAGAAATCTTCAAAATCCCACTTTTTATGGACCAGCTCAGGTTTGAAGTCATATTGTGAGGCTTAGATAATAGAAACCTCCCAGAAATGACCCCATTCTAGAAACTACACCCCTCAAGGTATTCAAAACAGTTTTTTCAAACTTTATTAACCCTTTAGGTCTTCCACAAGAGTTAATGGCAGATGGAGAAACAATTTAGAAATTTCTATTTTTTGGAAATTTTTCCAATATAATAAATTTTTCCAGGAGTAAAACAAGGGTTAACTGCCAAACAACACTCAAAATGGGTTGCCCTGATTCTGTAGTTTGCAAAAACACCCCATATGTGGTCGTAAACTACTGTTTGGCCGAACGGTAGCACATAGAAGGAGGGGAACACCATATGGTTTTTGGAAGGCAGATTTTGCTGGACTGGTTTTGTTTATACCATGTACCCTTTCAAGCCTCCTGATGCACCCCTAGAGTAGAAACTCCATAAAATTGACCCCATCTAGGAAACTACGGGATAAGGTGGTTGTTGTTTTGGGACTATTTTTGGGGTAAATTTGATTTTTGGTTGCTCTATATTACTTTTTTTTGAGGCAATGTAACAAAAAAATTAAATTCTAAAATTGTTTCTACATTCGCTATTTAGTTTTGTGGAACACCTAAAGGGTTAACATAGTTTGTAAAGTAACTTTTGAATACCTTGAGGGGTGTAGTTTCTTAGATGGGGTCACGTTTTGGGAGTTTCTAGTCTAGGCTACATCAGGGGCGGCTTCTAATGGGACATGGTGTAAAAAAAAAAACTGTCCATCAAAATCTGCCTTCCAGAAACCGTATGGAGTTCCCTTCGTTCTATGCCCTGCCGTGCGGCTATATAGCCATTTACGACCACATATGGGGTGTTTCTGCAAATTACAGAATCGGGGCAATAAATATTTAGTTTTGTTTGGCTGTTAACCCTTGCTTTATTACCGGCAAAATGGATTCAAATTGAATGTTTTGGCACAGTTTTTATTTTACATTTTTAACACCGTTCATCCGAGGCGTTTGGTCAAAAGTTATTTTTATAGTGACGACTTTTACGCACGCGACGATGCCCAATATGTATGGCTCTCAGACTTTGGAGACACTAAGCAGGCATCCTAAAACTGCGGCCCTCCAGATGTTGTAAAACTACAATTCCCACCATGCCCTGCTGATGGCTGTAGGATGTCTGGGCATGCTGGGAGTTATAGTTTTACAACATCTGGAGGGCCGCAGTTTGAGGATGCCTGCACTAAAACTAATATTTTTGGGGGAAAGAAAAATTGTTTTTGTGTCTCCAAAGGCTGAGAGCCATAGTGTTTTATGTTCTCTAGTGAACTGTTGGGGATTATAAAAATTTAGTACTCCATGGAAGTGTGATACTCCCTGAAGCAATCGATAATGCAGAGGCCCGGATGATCGGGGCACGTGTCACATTGAGTAGTGGTGTCCTTCCGTATCCCCCTCTTGTGACACACTCTGCACTTTTTTTGGGTTCGTCCCTTCTTTCCAGTATGGGGGACCACACCTGGAAAGTGTTGGCCAGGGACGATCCGGGCGCCTCCAGTTCCCGAGGTACTCCGGCCTGCTCTTTCCCGGTCCGAAAAGATCAGGTCCTTGAGGACTGCCTCATAGAATTGGAGGAATGTCCCTGTGCTGCCAGCGCTTCGGGATAGTACAAAAGAGTTGTACATGGCAACCTGTACCAAGTAGACCGCAACTTTTTTGTACCATGCCCGGGTTTTGCGCATGGCGTTATATGGCATGAGGACTTGATCAGAGAGATCAACTCCTCCCATATACCGATTGTAGTCGACGATACAATCGGGCTTGAGGACTGTTGCCGCGGTACCTCGCACAGAGACTGGGGTGGTGCTGTTACCGTGGATTGTGGACAGCATAAGGACATCCCTCTTGTCCTTATACCTGACCAGCAACAGGTTTCCACTGGTAAGTGCATGGGTCTCACCCCTGGGGATAGGTACCTGGAGGGGGTACGCAGGGAGGCCGCGTTGATTTTTCCGCACGGTCCCACAAGCGAACGTGGATCTGGCGGCAAGGGACCTGAACAAGGGAATGCTGGTATAAAAGTTATCCACGTACATGTGGTAACCATTATCCAGCAGTGGGTACATAAGGTCCCACACGAGTTTCCCGCTAACACCCAGAGTGGGGGGACATTCTGGGGGTTAAATACGGGAATCTCGCCCCTCGTACACACAAAATTTGTAAGTGTACCCTGAGGTACTCTCACAAATTTTGTATAGCTTCACGCCATACCTCGCCCGCTTTGTGGGAATATATTGGCGGAAACTGAGTCTCCCCTTGAACGCAACGAGAGACTCATCAAGCGCGACCTCCCTTCCAGGTACGTAGGCCTGCTGAAATGTGGCCCCAAAGTGATCGATGACCGGCCGTATCTTATACAGCCGGTCATAGGCAGGATCACCTCGGGGTGGACATGCTGCATTATCGGAACATTTCCGGATGGCCTCAAACCGGTGACGTGTCATGACCATACTGTAAAGTGGGGTCTGGTACAGGACGTCCCCACTCCAGTATTGCCTTACACTGGGTTTTTGGACTAGACCCATATGCAGCACGAGGCCCCAAAATGTCCTCATTTCGGCTGCACTGACCGGCGTCCAGCCACCGGGTCTAGCCAAAACTGAGCCTGGGTTTTGAGCGACGAACTGTTGGGCGTACAGATTCGTCTGCTCCACCATCAAATTCACCAGTGGGTTACTGAAAAAAAAAACAGGCAAGTGGCAGGGGGGGTCTGGGTTAGGGTTAGATGGATAGATGGAAGTTTGGAATAAAAGTACTTTTTTTATTTTTTTTTTCCTAACTAACTTTTCCCTTCTTTCCCTGCCTCTCCCTCACTGACCCTAACCTACCTGGGTGGCGATGGGTGCAGGAGGGTGATGGATGCCGATTAGGGGGGACACAGGAGCTGGTGCTGGACGATGCTGCACGGTCAGGGTGCTGGACAGGAAGAGGAGGGGAGAGAGGAGCGCAGGAAGTTTGAATCTCGCGCCTCTCTCCCCTGCACCAATCAGCACCCTGGACAGCAGTGTTCAGCACCAGGCCCAGCACCGCCTCTCCAAATCCTCGGACTGCGATTGGTGGTGTATAATTACGCCACCGATCGCAGTCTTTTTCCGGTTCATCGGGTCACAGGACATGGACCGGAAACGCAGAAATCCGCAGGTCTGAATTGACCTGCGGTTTTCTGCGATCGCCGATACGGGGGGGTCAAATGACCCCCCTCTGCGTTGTTACGGGATGCCGGCTGAATGATTTCAGCCGGCGTCCCGTTCCGATTAACCCCCGCGGCGCCGGAATTCCGATTTTAAGTCAGGACGTACCTGTACGTCCTCGGTCCTTAAGTACTCGGGAAATAGGGCGTACTGGTACGTCCTATGTCCTTAAGGGGTTAAAGGGAATGTGTCATTGTTTTTGACATTAAATATTTGATGATATTTCAAAATGTCCATGTCAATATCTATATTTAAACAAAAAACATAAAATCCAGCAGTTTTTTCACTGGCCACTAAGTCTAAAAATAGGTGCCACTTGTTGGTTTGTACAGATCACTTTATTGCAGTTATCTGTTTATCTATCATTCTAATTCTGCCTGTAATGATATCACCTCTGTGAATAGGAAAGACGGGATCCACCAGTCTATTGTGTCTATGGTTCATGTAGCTGTTGTAAAGCAATTTTCTTAATGCTTTCTAAATGTTGTTAAAAGCAGCTTGGACAAAATGGAGACCCCATAATCATGTTCAAGAAATACAAAAATCTGTAATCAGAAAATAAAAGCATGCTAGAAAAAAAGATGTGTTACTATCTGGTTTTAACTGGCTGATAAAAAAAAAGAAAATTCTGATGGTTGCCTTTGGAAACAGTCGATAATTTATCCACAGCTGTTAGATATTTGAAGGTAAGGTGGTGCCCCGATCAGGACTATGGGAGTATTCACCCACCCGTCTTCTGTAAGTGGCATCCTCGAACTGTAACCTCCAGTAAAGAAACTAGTGACCGCCATTATGCTTTGCCATGTTGTGTTATATATGCTATGGAAGAAGAGAACACTGTGGATGTTGCAAGTGGCTCTGGACCACTTCTGGGTAGGCCCAAACCTGGGTTAGTGGTGACCAGAGATTGTGACCTGGACAACCTGATAGGTCCTGCAACCCCCCGCCATGTGTACTGTCATTAGAAGCCTATTTCTGATATTTTTGCTCTGTATTATAATTTGTTGCACTGGTTTATGCCATCATGACTTTAAATATAGGCTGTAAGTTAGCCATTGGTTAATCCAGCCTCTGAGATTCTGTCTAGAAGAAAGATGGAGCCTAAACTCAGTCTTGGCCTTTTTTTGGGTTGGGTCATCCAAAGTCTGAGAGAGGGTGTTGAATAATGGCAGCTGACACTCCAGTGAACTCCTGAAACTGTGAGTAGCTGAAGAACCCCTAAGATTGTGAACAGCTAGAAGGAGGAGTGCAGGACATTCGTCCATGAGGGAAACATATGTCTACATTTTCTGAACCTTGTAGCACTTGTCTGGGTTTAATAGCATCTGGATCCCATTCATACTATTTGTATGTATCCATCATTCAAGCTATAACAATTGCTCTCTGGTAAAAGGTAGACATCACAATTTTAAATTTAAAGAATGCCTCATGTAACTTGAACTTGTTCAAGGTAAGTCAATTACAGTACTAAATCATGGACATTTAGGAGGGATCCACATATGATTATGAACATCCATTATCCCTATGCCCAGGGGTGGACTGGGAACCTAAAGTGGCCCTGGAAAAAATACTAAAAGTGGCCCTGTGTTGTAGTCAGGTCCAAATTGATGGAAGGCAGGGCCAGTAATACCTTATTGTGGCACATTATACCACTCCAACAGAGCCAAATACCACAGTCCATCATAAAATACTGCCAGAAGCACAAAATACATCCCCAAAAACTTCCCCTGGCCGGCCCGTTAGGAGGGCTCGGGCAGGTTCCTGCACATTGGACCACTGGGAAAGTTCCCTGTAAGGTCTATGGCCATTCCACTACTGCCATTGACACTTTCAGCAGAAACCATTCTTGTCTTTCTTGTCCTTATGTGATCATAATTGTGCTTTGGTAAGGACAGGTATTGATTGGTCAGACTTGTGATCTATAGATGCCTGTTGCTGGGGCTATTGGCATAACTATAGGGGTCACAGACGTTGCAATCACAGTCCCTTCCACCCACCACACTAAAGTTGAATGTGTAATACCCCAGAGTGGTATTACCACCTCTTTGCGCCCCCTACTATCTCCTATGGTTTACCTAATGTAATCTTATGCATTTATGGACAGATCCTGCAAAAATGTGTATTCATTTCAATGCAACTGTTATGTTTCATGTAATGTGCCTTGTTCACCAGCAGATGGTGGCAGTTATGGTGGCGCTACAGGGAGAAAATGCATGCATAATAAATGGTGGTGAAATGTGGTGTGAAATCCCCTTCCCTCAGTCAAATACTTAAGTTGTTGTCGTCGTTATTCTGAAATGGATGACTTCAATCAGAGAAGTTGTATGGGTCACTTAAGATTCCCAGTGATGCTGCCGAAAAGGTACAGATGGGTCCTGCTGTTGAGCATCAGAATAATTTGCGTGGGAGGGTCCAAGATACCACATGGCCCATGATTCTTTAGTTATGCCCGTGGATTGGGGTATTACTTTGCCCCCAGCAACAGCAGGTCATTTATTTTTTCTTCTAGATGGTATATGACCTGCCTTCAACATAAATTGTAGCTCAAAGGCTCAGTATTTGTCTCAGCTCAGAAAGTAAACTATTTAAAAGTAGATGCACATGTGTGATCCTTAAAGGGATGTTTCATCAGATCACCTGAGTGCTGCAGGCCTAGCTGCCCAAACCTCTTGGTAAAAAGCTAATCTTTTGCCAAGAGAAGATGCTTCATGGTAAATTTGTGGTCGTGGCAACCAAGAGAATGCACCCCGTCCCACCTGAGACTACCCTGCCCCTAAGCGGTTAGAGTTATGCCGCAACCGCGCCGTAGTAGGGACATCTAAAAGAGGGCATCCCCTTTAAGAGTAGTGGATAGTAAGGGTGGGTGGGTGGGGAAACGCTGTAACGACGTACAGAGTGAGAGGGACGCTGGCCGTTGAAGTAGGCAGCCATGCCCCTCCCACAAATACAGGCCAATGAATCGACCTTACACTTGTGGTCGTGGCAACCAAGAGAATTCACCCCGTCCCACCTGAGACTACCCTGCCCCTAAGCGGTTAGAGTTATGCCGCAACCGCGCCATAGTATAGACACCTGAAAGAGGGCAAAAGACATACTGAGTAGCAGGAGTAATTATTACAGCATAGATCACAAAACCAGACTTTGGAAAGCCATTGACATCTTAGTTTTGGGGTAAGGTATATAGCGGCTAAAACACGAGGAGCGCCAACGACCCAACTTCTCGATGGCATGCGCTGGTACCTGATTCTTGTAGGCTGTGGATGCTGCACCTATATGAATAGATGTCCTGAGATCGTAGCTGGGTCGCCGCCCAAACTGGCAACTAAGGAGCATATGTGAGACATGAACTGGTGAGAAGCGAGCGGTACCACCCCGAATGGCAATAGTGGACTATCTGGCCTGAACCCGGCTAAGGCTGTCTGCAGCTGATGAAGAACTCTGACAGGGCACCATCGATGAGCCATAGGGAACTAGGGCGTTGGGACTGGGGGACCTGTCTGCGAGGTCTTGGATGTCCTCAGCAGCAGCACGTAACCCTCGGGACCCTGGACCAACTGGCTGACTGTGAGAAACTTGCTACTATAGGGGAACAAGTAAATTCCCCAGGCCTCAAGAAACCATAGAAGGCTAAATAAACAGCAGATTTAAGCACCAGGCTGGGCAAAACCCTGAAAGAGTTCCTATCCAGGATGTCAGATAGGTTACGAAAAGCAGTCCAGGCACAGCTTGTCTGCATACTTGGCCTCCTGGTCCACATCTGCTCAAACCCCTCAACGTAGCTTTGACAGCATGCACTGAGAACGCCGATGCCCGTTCAGGATGACTGACAGAGAGGAAATGCTGCACCCCCGACAAGTACGACTTCACCGTGTTGTGGGACAGCTTGAGCTCCGAGTGGCAGTAGCCAATGAAGGCAAGGATGTAGTCAACAAAACTGGACTCCCTTTGAGGGCATATTCCCTAAAACCTGCAAATGCCCTCCACCCAGTGCGATACGCCCTAGTTGTATATGGCGAAAGGGGCTTGGCTAGTAAGGAGTGGGCCGTCTCTAGGTGACCATTTAAACCAGTATTAGTGACTCGTGAAGGGGGACGGTAGCGCCCACAACATCCGCCTATGGCATGACCTGCGAAAAGGGAGAAATTAGCCCTCGATAAAGCATCAGCTGCCACATTTTGAGAACCTGGCACATGCGTACTACTAACACAAAAATGATGTCGCAAGGAGAGTTGAACTAGACGTCTCAAGAGACATATGACATAAGACGACTTAGACAACCCATTGGTTAAGATATCTACCACCGCAGCGTTGTCGGTTACAAACAAAACAGTGTGATTTACCCAGCTGCTGCCCCAAACACGGGCAGCCACCACAATGGGGTACAGCTCGAAAAGTGCTGAGGTTTGCAGGAAACCTGGGATTTGTCTCACCTCAGCAGGCCACTCGCCTGCGACCAAGTGGGTGCCAAAATAGCAGCAAAACCTGAGCTAGCAGGTCTCTTGGGGGAGACCGGGATACCTAACTGGGAAAACAGCTCAACAATCTCCCCAGCCCTAAGGGGGCTGACCCTGGCCTCTAGATCAGCAGGAAGTCATCTAATGAATAACAAATTCAGAGCGTACCTTATATTCTAAAACCCAATGAAGGCCTGAGCCAACTGATCAAAGAGAGCTGCTCCTAGAACAGAAGGTGAGTTTGGTGGAAAAGTAGTATCAGACCTTCCACTTATCAATAGAAGAATACCTCATGCCCACTTCCTCTGAAGGAATGAGGGAGTTAAGACTAGGGACGTGGGAACCATGTGGGGCTGACAGGTCGATGATAAGTCTCTCCTCTTCTTGCTAAACTTACCTGTGACCACCCCATCGGGACTAACTCTCCACCGCTGAAAGGGGGGCACTTCAAAAGGACCGATCAAAACCAACTCGGTTTCAAGAACAGACACCCAGAAAGTAACACCCAGAGGGTGACCATGCACTTACCTGCTCAGAATACCTACGGACTGACAACCGCAGAACGGTAGTAACACAGCACGACCTGGACGCGAGACGGTGCATGAGACACAAACCAAGCTTCCTCCCCCCTCCCCGACGTGTACCCCTACTACCTTGTTGATAAGCCAAATTTCAGGATGTAACTTGAGACAAGGTTTGGACCTAGAAACAAAACAATTAAGGCATCAACACTGGATTGTGCACATGTCATGAGGAAATCCTGCGAATGTGTAAAACGTGAATGATGGAACAAGAGCAGCATTTTTATTTATTTTTTTACAAATTAACCCTTTACCAATTAAAATTTACTTAACCTGGAAACCTAGGGAGGGTAAAATACCGCGGCAAGCCGCTTCTACTTAGCCCCCGTACTGGCTTAACACTGACACCAGCGAACCTAGGCCCCTGACCTGCAGCCTCCGCTAGGATTGCGGATTGCTCACAGCGGACCAGGCCTGTAGACCGCGCGGTACTCTGTAACCCGCTCTTCCCCGGAGACCTTGTTTCGCCAACTATGAATTCCCTTTTTTTTTTTTTTCCTTTTTTTTTACCATTAACCCTTGCCAATAAGAATTGCCTAACCTGGGGGGGGGGGAAGCTGCGCCTACTAAGCCCCTGTACTGGCTTGACACTGAGACGAGTGAACCTCGGCTCCTGACCAGCAATCCCAGCTAGGATTTACTACGGTGGACCAGGTCTGTAGACCGTGCAGTACTCTGTAACCCACCCCTCCCCGGAGACCTAGTACTCACCTGTATGGACTAATTAATCCGCCATGCCTAAATGAACCTCTTGGCGACCTTGTGTGCAGCCGGCAGAAGGAAGCTAGCCACCGGCTATGACCTGCTCCCCCTGAACGGCCTGGTTCTCTCATCCCTGATCCCTGCCTCACTAACGGCACGGCGGCCCGTGCCAGACTTTAACAAAGATAAGGAGCGGGGCCACGGTGTCCCCTGCGTCCCTACACGATAACCGCATGGGGAGCTGCGCAGCTCCCTGGCAGAGTGCACCAGTACGGGGGAACCCCCATCAGCCAGGGGCCGACCCACCGCCGGCTGGACACTCCTGCCGCGTGGGGAGCGGCGCAACTCCCTGGCACCATGAACCAGGCCAGGGGGAGCCCTTCATACACCGTGGCCCCCGCCCCCCATCAGCAAAATTTGTGTGCCGAGTGGGGAGCTCATGCTGCTCCCTGGCAGAGTGCACCAGTGCGGGGGTGCCCCCAATCAGCCAGGGGCCGACCCACCGCCGGCTGGTCACTTCTGCCGCGTGGGGAGCAGTGCAGCTCCCTGGCATTATGAACCGGGGCAGGGGGAGCCCTACTACCATCAGGGGCTCAGCCCTCACCTAGGGGAACGAGCCCCCCGCCGGCCGGACTCTAACACTGTGCGCTGCAGAGAAGCAGCTTCTCACCCTCCCCGACGTCAGGATATCCAGGTATGCTGAACTCCTCTCACTGGGAAGCCAGGTGTGGCTCATCAAACGCTGTAACGACGTACAGAGTGAGAGGGACGCTGGCCGTTGAAGTAGGCAGCCATGCCCCTCCCACAAATACAGGCCATACACATGTTTAACCATCAGTGGACACTAGAAGTGAAATGTCTTCTAATTATCCAATAAAAAATATACTTTTCTCAGTTTTGTCAGAGCTGCCTCTTGCTAATGTGTCTCTGCTCTGGCTCACAGAGGCTTATTTTTAATTTACAAAGTAGAGTTCAAATTGTCAAAATGAATGGTTTATGCACCACATGCCTAAAAACAATTATTTCTGATTATTCCGATGCAATTATTAACTATGGTGAGGTGTATAGTTCTGTTAGCATGCAAGGCCAAAAATATTCCCGTATTTCTCCATCACCATCCTGCACTATAATATGACTCTATTATCATCGGTGCATTAAAATAGAAAAAGACAATTGCTTATTACTTTTATATACAGGAATTGGAAGAGTATTTCCTGGTTGTGAAATGTCTGTGAAGGTTCTCATTTATCCAGGTCATGGTATATTTGTAAAGAATAAATCAAGGCAACTGGACTTACTGTAGATTTCTTGAAAACGTTTCACTCGTTCTTCCAATGAGCTTTCTCAATTCTGAGTGACTGTACAAGAATTCTCTGGGAATAAATACGTAACTGAATGGTTGTGAAATAAATGTTTTTACAAACCAAAAAAGCATATGTTAAAGGGGTTGTATGGGAATTTGATACTGTTGACCTATCCTCAGGAGTCCGAAAAGCAGTACCCCCGCCGTTCAGCTGTTTGAAGAGGCCATGATGCTCCAGAGAGCCTTGCAACCTCCTCACAGTGTACCAAGCACACATTGTATAGTGGCTGTGCTTGGTATTGCAGCTATGGGCTACTCATTTGAATGGGAGTGAGTTGCGCCTAGGTCATATGAATGATGAACATGATGTCACATGGCCTAAAAAGAGGCCAACGGCCCTAACTGGCCTCTTCAAACAGTGATCGGGAAGGTACTGGGAGTTGGACCCCCCTCCTGAGGATAGGCCATCAATATCAAAATCTAAGACAATTAAATATTTAACTTCATGTAACCAAAGAATTAAAGGGGTCATCCATTCCACAATTTTTTAAAAACAATTTAAGATAAAATAATATAGTAGTAATGCTCATTTTATTGACCAACCTTCTATCGGATTCCAATGATACTGATCCACATCTAGACTCTGTTTCGTGACCTTCAGTAACAATGTATCAACACCACTGGGTGCAGTGCTATGGCCCTGGAGGTCGCCACGCAGTGCTGCGCCAAATTTATAGTTCCTACTTGAGGAGGTAACCTTGTCGTGGTAAGTGGGCTTATGCTTTTTGATAAAAATGCATACTAATGCCTTATGTAAGAATGCAACATAGGGTCCTGTATGCTATTAATAGAGCTGGGAAGCCATGTTAACCCCTTCCCAACTGCAATTCGTCTATATACTTGCTAATTACACATGCCCCGTGCAGCTAGCACGTGTATAGATGTCAGGCAGTTCTTTAATCCAAGAGCTGCAAAATGCTTGGATTAAAGCTTCTGCCCCGGCCCTGCTGCTGTCACGGACAGTATACAGTGCAGTAATGCCGGCAAGGGACCAATCAGAGTGGTACCTTGCTGGAGATCGACCCAATTGGTTAGTCTGTGCAGACTAACCAATCGGATCGCGGCAGTGGAAAAGTGCCTGTTTCAGGCTCTAATCTGTGCTCTGCAGATCAGAGTCTGAAATCAGGTAATGTGTCCTGGTGCCCCCCGATCTGTGCCCCCCCTGTGCGCCTCCAATATCCCCCCCACCTGCTCCTGATGCATCCCCCCTCCCCCATCCATACCCATGTATCCTGCCCCTGATGCGGTCTGCCCCCTCCCCGCCCTATACATTCATCCTGCCCCCATCTGTGCCCCCTCAATGCTGGCCATACCCCCCATTTTCCAGCACTGCCCCCGATGCAGTCCCCTTGCTGTGTTTGATGGCGGCGGCTCCATTCCTGAGCTACCGCCATGGCAACTGGAAATCTGATAGTATTATACTTTGCAATGCAAGAGCATTGCAAAGTATAGTACAGCCATCAGCCCCACTGGATCTTCAAGATACAAGAGGGACTTTATAAAAAAAAAAAGTGAAAATAAACAAATAAATGAAAATGTAAATTAAAAAAACTAATTACCTTTTCCTTTAAAAAATGAAAAAATAAATAAATATAAAACCTACACATACTAGGTATCACCGTGTCCGTAACGACCGTCTCTATAAAAATTATCACATGATTCACCCCGTCCGATAAACACCACAATTTTTTTTTAAATAAAACTGTTAAAAAAAAGCTATTTTTGTCACCTTACATCACAAAAAGTGCAACACCAAGCGATCAAAAAGGCGTATGCTCCCAAAATAGTACCAATCAAACTGTCACCTCATCCGGCAAAAAATAATACCATATTTGACAATCGCTCCAAAAATAAAAAAAGCTATGGCTCTCATACATCAGTTTTTTTGTTACAGAAATGCTATTATTGTGTAAAACTTAAATAAATAAGAAAAAGTATACATATTAGGTATTGCCACGTCCGTAATGACCTGTTCTGTAAAACTGTCACATGACCTAACCCCTCAGGTAAACACTGTAAAAATAAATAAATAAAAACTTCCAAAACAGCAAATTTTTTGGTCACCTTGCCCCATAAAGTGTAATAATGAATGATCCAAAAAATCCTATTTACCCAAAAATGGTACCAATAAAAACCTCAACTCTTTCTGCAAATAATGAACCCCTGCGCAAGACGATCGGCAGAAAAATAAAAAACATATGGTGTTCAGAATATGGACACACAAAGACATAATTTCTTTTTTAAAAATGCTTTATTATGTAAAACTGAAACAAACAAACAAAGAAAGTAGACATATTTGATATCATTGCGTCCGTAACAATCTGCTCTATGAAAATAGCACATTATCTACCCTGTCAGATGAATCTTGTAAAAAATTTAAAAATAACAAAACGGTGCCAAAACAGCCATTTTTTGGTTACCTTGCCTCACAAAAAAACGTAATATAGAGCAATTAAAAATAATATGTACCCCAAAATAGTACCAATAAAACTGGCACCTTATCCCCTAGTTTCCAAAATTGGGTCACTTTTTGAGAGTTTCTACTGTAGGGTGCATCAGGGTGGCTTAAAATGGGACATGGCATCTAAAAACCAGTCCAGCAAAATCTGCCTTCCAAAAACCTTGTGGCGCTCCTTTCCTTCTGCGCTCTGCCATGCGCCCTTACATCAGTTTACGACCACATGTTGGGTGGTTCTGTAAACCGCAGAATCTGGGTAATAAATATTGAGTTTTGTTTGGCTGTTAACCCTCAATGTGTTAAAGAAAAAAAATAATAAAATGAAAAATCTGCCAAAAAAAAGTTAAATTTTGAAATTTCATCTCCATATTCCTTTAATCAGTTTTGAGTAACTTGAGGGGTGTAGTTTCTACAATGGTTCATTTATGGGGGTATCCACTATGTAAGCCCCACAAAGTGACTTTAGACCTTAACTGGTCCTTAAAAAGTGGGTTTTAGAAATTTTCTTAAAAATTTTAAGAATTGCTTCTAAAAAGTAGACATATGGGGAATGTTAAGTAATAAATATTTTATGAGGTATCACTTTCTGTTTTGGAGACAGAGAAATAGAAATTTTGAAAATTGCGAAATTTTTCCAAATTTTTTGTCAATTTGGGACTTTTTCATAATTAAAGGTGAAATATATTGACTCAAATTTATGACTATCATTAAGTACAATGTGTCATGAGAAAACAATCTCAGAATGGCTTAGGCCTCTTTCACACTTGCGTTGTCCGGATCCGGCGTGTACTCCACTTGCCGGAATTACATGCCGGATCCGGAAAAACGCAAGTTAACTGAAAGCATTTGAAGACGGATCCGTCTTCAAAATGCTATCAGTGTTGCTAGGGCAGCCAGGACGCTATTAAAGTCCTGGTTGCCATAGTAGTAGTGGGGAGCGGGGGAGCGGTATACTTACAGTCCGAGCGGCTCCCGGGGCGCTCCAGAATGACGTCAGAGCGCCCCATGCGCATGGATGACGTGCCATGTGATCACATCATCCATGCGCGTGGGGCGCCCTGACGTCATTTTGGAGCACCCCGGGAGCCGCACGGATGGTAAGTATACTGCTCCCCCGCTCCCCACTACACTTTACCATGGCTGCCAGGACTTTAGCGTCCCGGCAGCCATGGTAACCATTCAGAAAAAGCTAAACGTCGGATCCGGCAATGCGCCGAAACGACGTTTAGCTTAAGGCCGGATCCGGATCAATGCCTTTCAATGGGCATTCATTGCGGATCCGGCCTTGCGGCAAGTCTTCAGGATTTTTGGCCGGAGCAAAAAGCGCAGCATGCTGCGGTATTTTCTCCGGCCAAAAAACGTTCCGGTCCGGAACTGAAGACATCCTGATGCATCCTGAACGGATTTCTCTCCATTCAGAATGCATTAGGATAAAACTTATCAGGATTCTTCCGGCATAGAGCCCCGTCGACGGAACTCTATGCCGGAAGAAAAGAACGCATGTGTGAAAGAGCCCTTAGATAACTAAAAGTGTTCCAAAGCTATTACCACATAAAGTGACCCATGTCAGATTTGTACATTTTAACCGACACACTAGGGCATCAATGACCCTTGGTCATGAAAGGGTTAATTATGCTAAGAAGCAGTTAATAGATGAAAGCATAGCATGAAAAGGTGTGATCCAGGCTCTTTTTTGTTTTGGGATATTTTAGACTAAATGCACACGATCAGGATTGCATGCGGATTTTCTGCACAGACTTGCATATGGAAAATCTGCACAGTAGGTCATGTACATTGTACCGTTATTCTATGAGAATTTGATATTCTCAATGCACACGACGTAGATTTTTTCTGCACGGATTTTGTCAAATTATTATATTTTTTATTTCCTGAACGGATACTCTCCATTCACTTACTAAAATCCGCATGCAGAAAATCCGCACCAAATCCGCACCAAATGCGCATGAAAACCTGCACCAATTGATGCAGATTGACCGCACGGATTTGCCTGTGATCACCTGGAGATTTCAGTGCGGATTAGCCACACATTAATCCTGAACGTGTGCATGTACCCTTACAGTTCCTTTCCTTTTTTTTTTGCACTCTGATATTAACACTCCTCCCATTTGACCAAGGTGATTTTAATTAGCAGGAGACTGCATTAGGCCTCTTTCACACGGGCATCGCGTGTGAGGGTCGGATAGAATGCACGATTTTTCCACACGAGTGCAAATCAATGCGTTTTGCACGCGCGTGAAAAAAATCGGCATGTTTGGTACCCAGACCCGAACCCGGACTTTGGGTTTGGGTTTGGGATCGGTGTTGTTTAGATTAAAATTTAACTCACCTCATTTACCTAATTTACCGCATTTACTTCTTTCTTTCTTCTCTTCTTTCTTCTTCTTATATGAGCTGGGAGGAAAAGGACCTTTGGTGACGTCACTGCGCTCATCACATGGACCATGTAATGAGCGCGGAGCCATCATATGGCCCATCACCATGGTGATGACCATGTGATGGACCATGTGATGAGCGCAGTGACGTCACCAAAGGTCCTTTTTTTCAGGTCCTCAAAGAAGAAGAAAGGAGAGAAGCCGGGCTGCGCGAACAAGTGGATGAGGTGAGTTAAATTTATTTTTATTTTTTTTAACCCCTCCATCCCTAATTTTACTTTGCATTCTGTATTAAGAATGCTATTATTTTCCATTATAACCATGTTATAAGGGAAAATAATAAAGATCGGGTCCCCATCCCGATCATCACCTAGCAACCATCCGTGAAAATCGCACCGCATCCGAACTTGCTTTCGGATGCTTGTGATTTTCACGCAGCCCCATTCACTTCTATGGGGCCTGCATTGCATGAAAAACGCAAAAATATAGAGCATGCTGCGATTTTCACGCAACGCACAAGTGATGCGTGAAAATCACCGCTCATGTGCACAGCCCCATAAAAAATGAAAAAATGATTCAGTGCGGGTGCAATGCGTGAGGTGCGGAAAACTCGCCCGTGTGAAAGAGGCCTAAGAGTTCACAAATTCCTACCAGTTCTCAGTTTGAGTTCCTGAGAGTATATAAGGTGAGCTTAGATAACTGTTCACATGGTGCGGTGCTGCGTGGCGGCCATTGTTGCTGTGATGCTGTGCTGGTGGGTTGGTGGGGCCCAGTGCCAGGATGGCATTACCAAACAGCAGGGGTGCTGTTTGGCTGCTGAGTCCCGCTGTCTGCTGGTGCTGTGGCGCTGACAGTCGCCACGCAGTGCCCTGCCAAATTTAGAGTAGGTTCCCACTCGAGGAGGCAACTTTGTCATGGTGAGTGGGTTTATGCTTTTTGATCAAAATATGTATTAATGCCTGATGCAAGCATGCAACATAGGGGCCTGTATACTATTTATGCCATGTTAATTATGCTGAGAAGATCAAAGCATAGCATGAGGAGGTGTGATCCAGGTTCATTCTTGTTTTGGGATAATGTGTCAACACCACTGAGGTCACTGCTACAAGCAGCGATTCGTTGCAGTGGTCACATGTTTGTGCCGACGCATGGTCACTGGAGGCCCGAATACAGAGAATGGTGGGACCAGGATGCATTGGTTAGTGGTGGGTTGTCAAGGTATTACTTATTTTTATATTTAGAGGATTGGACAACCCCTTTAAGTGATAGCATTCTGTTTACAGCAGAGAGCTCTGTGCTCTATGTGGGTGGAAGCTAAAGATTCAGAGCTGTTTATAAGAAAAAAGGAGCTCTAACCTCATAAGGGTATAGTATTGAATTAAAATGTTATACCTATTTACATTATTATTTTAAATATACAGTATTTTTTGCCTTAAAATCGAGATCAAAAAGTGGCAGAAAATGTCAGTGCATCTTATAAGGAAAATACTAATGAGCACTTCAATTATGGAAGCGCTCATTAATATGCAGGAGGTTCACGAAGTGGTGAGCGTAGTGCTGGCTATACTCACCGCTCCAAGGCCTTCTTCCAGACACTCACTGTGCTTTGTCCTGAATATGTATAGTATCAGGATGTAGTGTATGTAGTTTGATTGGGGGGGTGACCTGAGGTCTGATGAAAAATATATGTTTTTCTTATTTTCCTCCTCTAAAACCTAAAAAGTGAAAATATGGTACTTTATAATAAAATCATTTGTAGTTTTTGCCAGTTTTGTTATATCAATCTGTATCGAAATCAGTTGCATGTACTTTGCTGTTGACCTGCTATTTTCATTATAAAGAAATTTAAAAAAATATATAAAAATGAAAATCTGTGATTCTTGTAGTCACAACAATGGCGTGGAAAACCACACAGGATTTTTATCGAAGGAATCGAGTGTCGCCAGAGCTAAATAAACATTAGAAAATAAGTCAAATAGCAGATGGAAATAAAAGGACTAGATAACCCAACACCAAAACATCCTGTGTAATGCACACCAAGCCAACATCTTGGGTACATCACATTTCTTGACTAAGCTCCGTAAAGCTGTTATTTGCATTCCAAATAACCTTAAGGCTACTTTCAATTAGATCAACATTTTAAGTGGCTTAGGAGTTGAGGGAGCTGGCAGCAGCCGTGCAAACAACCTTAAGACAGGAAAACTCCAAGAAAGCGTAACCCGAGAAGACGTTCAGGGAAGACACCATTCAAGATAAGAAGGTCAGGTGAAGGTCAAGAGAGCAATCATGCTCAGGATTAGGAAGCTTAGTGCAGTCCCACTTCCAGAAATGTATCCAACTCTAAGGCAAGGATAACAAAGTCTAAAATATCAAGATGGAATTTGGTAAAGGTAAATATCAATGAATACTTTACCGTAAAAATATATTAGCATAGTATAAAATTACTTGAGCATTGATATAGCAGAAGTCCTTTCTGAGGTTGGACTGATGGGAGGAAGGACTCCAATAAAGTTGCCCACATTGCCTTCTCCAGGGGTATTGTATTCTGGGCAGCTTATGGACATTTGCAAACATGAATGGCAGTGACCAATGTAAGGGTCCAGTTTCTCTTTTACCCTACAATAGCTCTGAAAGGACATGCTCAACAAGCATGGACCGAGTATATTAGGATTCAATTTTGAGCTTATGGCTCATGTCCACGCCATTCAGCCTAACAGGCTTCGGGATACTAGGTCTGAAACCTGTGAGGCAGCAGAGTGGTGCAGGAGGTCACAATGACTTCATCACAACCTCCCTTACCGGGTATAATAATGCAATTATTGGTTCTTTATTAGATACATTGCCACAGACAAAGATGCATAAGCAATATTATCAACCTTCTTCAGGCAGCTTGCATAGAAGGCACATCAAAGGAAATGAGTGTGAGCTTGCATTGAGGAGAGCATTCACCTCTTACACCACTTCATGATGGAAGAGATGGACCTTCCATGACAATTGCCCCATTGATCACACATTGATAAAAACAGATCAATGTTATATCCATGAATATCCCAACCGATGTTATGTTTGTGTGCGCATCAATCTTCATTGCAAAATTTCATTCTTTATTATTCCATAAATGTACTTTGCTGTAGAGCTCCGGCTAGATAGGCTTTTGAAGCGATATGCATTAAATTATAAAAGAACTTTCATTTCCACACAGAAAGTAGGTCATATTGTGTTTGCTGGAGAGAACAGAGCGCAATAAAACATAACAGATGGAGTGGCATACAGCTTGTCAGCTTCCCGTGGAACTACCATTAGCATAAGATAGTTCTAGGCTTCAGCTCCTTGCTGAATGTAAGGCTCAGGTTACGTGAGATGTCACATATTCAGCTAAATTTAAAGAATTAAAAATAAAAATTTTAGTTCTGGAGTTATGCGGTCAAAGCTGTGGCTTCTATTACGTTTGTTCAAGTGCCATTGCTGGATCCACTGCTGTCATTAGCGATTGTTAGCAGTCACTTAACTGAATATTGACCTAGATTTATTGAACGGTGGAAAAATAAATAAGAATGGAAAAAAAATATGATTTTTATCTTTTATTAAATAATATTATCATTGAGTGTCTTGAATGTTGAGCTGATGTATAAGGTTTAAAGTTTATACAGATGAAAATGTCTCATATAAGACCTCATCTCGGGCATCATAATCCAAAAGGTGGTATAAATGTTCTAGTCATAATCTATGCCAATTGAGATTAAAGGGGTTGTCTCATTATGGACAATGGGGGCATATCGCTAGGATATGCCCCCATTGTCTTATAGGTGCAGGTCCCACCGCTGCGACCTGCACCTATATTGAGAATGGAGGCCGGAAAGGTGGTGGCTGGAGGACTCCAGTCCGGCCACCACCATGCCGGCTGCCCATAGAAGTGAATGGGAGCGTACCGCGCATACGTGGCCCCTGCTCCCATTCAGTCAGTGCTCAGCTATTTTCGCCTGCCCCATAGAAAATGAATTGAGGGTGGCTGCGCATGTGCAGTGCGCCCTCCTTCACTTTCGGTGTTCCGTTCTCGATAAAGGTACGGGTCCCAGCACTGGGACTCGCACCTATAAGACAATGGGGGCATATCCTTTAAGGTCAATTTTTAAGTGAAAAACTTTAGGAAGTCCCCAACCTTCTTCTCCCGAGCCTTCTTCCATAGTTTTCTTTCCTTCCTGGAAAAAAGTGGTGTACCAACATGAAAAGGTGACTGATTTGGAAAGGTCTAAACTAGAGAGAAGAGTCTAAGGGATTTCTTGTAGGCATGAGTGAATCAAATCTATCATATCAATTAGTCTCCTTAGCAGGAGCCCATCACGGATGAAGAAGTGTCCACCTGCCTGTTGATTGACAGGGCTGGACATCTAGTCCAGCGCCGACAATCTGAGCCCTGTGCTGTTACCTAGAAGTGTACCTGCAAAAGCCAAGTCACTGCTCTAAAAGCTGAATTTGAGGTTTGGTACCTGGTGCAGGACCCACATTGTCAGGGCCCAGGTAGATATCCTCCCTTGTCAATCAACTGGCAGGCAGGTGCTTCATCACCTGAGGAAACAACCCCTCACAGGTGAAGAACTCCTGCTGAGGAGACAAATCCATTCATTAGAATCGGTTTGCTTATCCATAATTTAGTGCTCTTCACCTTTAAACACAGAAAAGTATAGAAGTTCCCAGATCACAACTCTGGAGTAGTCTCTGTTAGCAATGACTAATGCACTGATATAGAGTAGGCATCAGGACATGGCAACAAGGTGGCTGGCAGAGATCCTAGTCAAAAAGTTCACCATTCGAAGCAGTCAGAGTCTGGTCATAAGTGGAACACAAGTAGAGGTCAGGATGGACAGCAAATGAGTAGATGTAGTCAAATATACAAGTTCCTGTTCCTTTAAAGAGGACCTTTCACCACTCCTGACATGCCTATTTTAATAGCTTCATGCATTCCCCATGTAATAACAATTCTGGACCATATATTCTTATGGCTCTTTGTTGTGCCATTTCTTCATTATTTCTACTAGAAGTTATGAATTAATTGTTATCAGTTTGCAGTAAGGGTACAGAGGGGAGGTAACCAGTTGGGGCGGGGGGGGGGGGGGTGTACCTGCATAGTCTGAAAATGGCAGCACTGATTGGATAGAGTCCCCCCCAACTGGTTACCTCCCCTCTGTACCCTCACTGAAGGCTAATAGCAATGTATTCATAACTTCTAGTAGAAATAATAAAGGAATGGCACAACATAGAGCCATAAGAAAAGATATTCCAGTATTGTTATTACATGGGGAATGCATGAAGCTATTAAGACAGGCATGTCAGGAGAGGGGACAGCTCCTCTTTAAGTGTCTGGAAGCAACCCAGACAAGCAGAGTTGTAGGATGCTGGAGCAATGCAGCGTCCAGGAGTGCAATACTGAACATTGCTGCAGGTTAGTCAACAAGTTGTACTCTACATTTTGATCCCTGGTGGCCTAGTAGGATCTCCTGATTACCCGTCGGTTCAATGTATATTTGGGTTTTTGCCATTAAACACAAGAATAGACTCTCAGTGGTCTGGGCCCCTGACAGGGGAGGAATGGCCAAAGACCCTACAGGGAAATCTCATTGTGCGGCCCCCTGGGCATTGGCCCACCAGGAAATTTTTCTGTAGGGTCTATGGTCCTCAGAATGATGAATACTGCTGCGGGGGTGGCAGTATTTTGCTCTGCACTGTGGTATTTGGTTCTGCTGGGGAAGTTTTTGGCCTGCACTAAAGTATTGCTGGTGCCTGCCACAGAATTTGCACCAATGCCAATAACATAATAAACTGTACTGTACAATGCCTTATGTTAGTACTGGGGCTGGATCTCACAATCACACTTTGGGACCCCATAAGCCATGATCCCTGGAAAACAGTTTGAATTATCAACTTATCCCTTATAGATAATATATATATAACTGCATTTCTAATTACTAACACTGTAGATATAGATAAACAAATAGTTTCTCAAATAATCATATTTGACATGAATTTCACAAAAATTCTTCTTCCACACAAATCCGAAGTTTTGGTGATTTGCTTTGGGTGAATCACACAAAATGGTGCCTGTCATTTTACTTTTAAAATACAGCCTAATAACAAGGGAAACAGCCCAAAACAACTAGTTATCCCAAAAAGTTGTATAGGATTTTCTACTGGACACTAAATCCTATATGATGTGCAATCACCATTAGAATTAGGCCTTATGCATGTGGGATCTTGGATTTCAATAGGGTCATCATGCCACTATAGTTTAATATTGCAGTATATGCTTGATAAAAAAAAAAAAAAAAAAAAAAAAAAGATTGCAATAGGCTCTGTCAAAAGTTATTTTTGCTACATGTATCTTTATGTGGCCACCCAATAATGGGAAGTGCAGGCTGTTAGAGATTGGCTTAGTATGTCGCGATAGTGTATTGAATTTGTATAGTGAGATTAGTAGCTCTTAAAGGGGTTTTCGAGACCTAACTGATGACCTAGCATTTGGATAGGTCATCAGTATCTGATTGTTGGGGGTCTGACACTGATCAGCTGTTTGAGAAGGTACCCTCACAGCTTATCAAGCACAGCGCCGTATATATTTGATAGCATCTGTGCCTGGTATCGCAGCTCAGCCCTGTTCATTTGAATAGTGCCAAGCTGCTCCTGGGCCATGGGACCAATGAACGTGATGTCATTGGCCTAAGGAAACCTGGAAGAAGGTGGCAGCGCTTACAGGCACGCAGTGCCTTCTCAATCAGATACTGATTGACCTGTCTACGGTATGTACTGCACATATGTACTGCTTCCTCCTAACTAGGATTGTTTGTACGACCCATGTCCTTATGGCCTATCAGGTTTTTACAGAGGAGGTTGCCCCAGGTCTGAGCAGAGAGCCATCATGTAATACAATGTATCCCCAGCAGCGTCCTCCTCCCATGGCAAAAGCATAATTCTGTAACATAACCTGTCATAAATGCATGATTTATAGTCTCTCTGTAACTCTTGGTAATAATTAGTAATCTTGACGGTGAGTTGTATAATGAGATGGCACATGTCCTGTGAGAACATGGCACGTGCTACATCTGCTCGTAGATGAAAGGTTAATATGTTTAATGATGCATGATGTGCTTCCATGTTTAATCTTATCGACACTATGAATCTTTCAGCTTCAGGCTGAATGTTTCAGACCAGTGTTACGGATAGGAAAGTCAAATATACAGAGCTCGGTGATCATAGCTACTGGTCTCTACCCAAACAAATTACTGGGAACACATGGGCTATAAAACATCCTGGGACAGCCAGGTCGCTATAGTAGAGGTTTACTAGGAGCTGATATTTGGTCTCAAAATATCCTCAGGTTGACAAGGTAACATTTAAAGGTGGGCTAAACATCATTCCATAAATCACCCCAAATATCACCCATAATAATTAAAGTTGTAAAAATTTCTGTTGACTCATGCTTATTTCCATCTGTTGGGTGACGAAAGCGTGGAAGTTGTAGCACCTCCACTTTTCTAGAGCCTTAAAAGAATAATCTTTCTTTTATATGGAGTAGAAATGAGCAAATTTCCAAGAATTTGTTTTGGTTCAAATTTGATCGAATTGGTTGTCAGATTTGATTTGGTCCAAATTGAAAGTGCAACAATTGCCCTGAAAAGTTACGTATAATACATCTACAGTTGCAAGAAAAAGTATGTGAACTCTTTGGAATGATATGGATTTCTGCACAAATTGGTCATAAAATGTGATCTGATCTTCATCTAAGTCACAACAATAGACAATCACAGTCTGCTTAAACTAATAACACACAAAGAATTAAATGTTACCATGTTTTTATTGAACACACCATGTAAACATTCACAGTGCAGGTGGGAAAAGTATATGAACCCCTAGACTAATGACATCTCCAAGAGCTAATTGGAGTGAGGTGTCAGCCAACTGGAGTCCAATCAATGAGATGAGATTGGAGGTGTTGGTTACAGCTGCCCTGCCCTATAAAAAACACACACCAGTTCTGGGTTCGCTTTTTACAAGAAGCATTGCCTGATGTGTATGATGCCTTGCACAAAAGAGCTCTCAGAAGACCTACGATTAAGAATTGTTGACTTGCATAAAGCTGGAAAGGGTTATAAAAGTATCTCCAAAAGCCTTGCTGTTCATCAGTCCACGGTAAGACAAATTGTCTAAAAATTTAGAAAGTTCAGCACTGCTGCTACTCTCCCTAGGAGTGGCCATCTTGTAAAGATGACTGCAAGAGCACAGCGCAGACTGCTCAATGAGGTGAAGAAGAATCCTAGAGTGTCAGCTAAAGACTTACAAAAGTCTCTGGCATATGCTAACATCCCTGTTAGCGAATCTACGATACGTAAAACACTAAACAAGAATGGATTTCATGGAAGGATACCACAGAGGATGCCACTGCTGTCAAAAAAAAACCATTGCTGCGTGTTTACAGTTTGCACAAGAGCACCTGTATGTTCCACAGCAGTACTGGCAAAATATTCTGTGGACAGATAAAACCAAAGTTGAGTTGTTTGGAAGAAACACACAACACTATGTGTAAAGAAAAAGAGGCACCTCACACCAACATCAAAACCTCATCCCAACTGTGAAGTATGGTGGTGGGGGCATCATGGTTTGGGGCTGCTTTGCTGCGTCAGGACCTGGACGGATTGCTATCATCGAAGGAAAAATTAATTCCCAAGTTTATCAAGACATTTTGCAGGAAAACGTAAGTCCATCTGTCCACCAGCTGAAGCTCAACAGAAGATGGGTGTTGCAACAGGACAAGAAAATATGCCTTCTGGAGTGGCCCAGTCAGAGTCCTGACCTCAACCCGATTGAGATGCCGTGGCATAACCTCAAGAAAGCGATTCACAGCAGACATCCCAAGAATATTGCTGAACTGAAACAGATCTGTAAAGAAGAATGGTCAAGAATTACTCCTGACCGTTCTGCACATCTGATCTGCAACTACAGGAAACGTTTGGTTGAAGTTATTGCTGCCAAAGGAGGTTCAACCAGTTATTAAATCCAAGGGTTCACATACTTTTTCCACCTGCACTGTGAATGTTTACACGGTGTGTTCAATAAAAACATGGTAACATTTACTTCTTTGTGTGTTATTAGTTTAAACAGACTGGGATTGTCTATTGTTGTGACTTAGATGAAGATCAGATCACATTTTATGACCAATTTGTGCAGAAATCCATATCATTCCAAAGGGTTCACATACTTTTTCTTGCAACTGTAGGTCTTCTAGGACTGTTTGTAACCCCTTTCTTTTTTTAAGGACAAGACAGAATTTGTAATGTCAAAGTGACAGAAACTTTGGGTAAATGCATACTGGACTGGACTGTTCAATTTGTTATGCTTTTATAAGTAAAAAAGGTCCAAAAATAATCACTTTTTTTGTGGCAGATGTCATCTTTTCTGATCTGTAAAATGGCAGCTCTTGTTTTGAGTGATTCATGCGGGATGAATCCCAAAAGTTTCAGACTCATCAAAATCTGAATGGTATGGTAAATTCATAACGGATATGATTCACGCACATATCTAATATGAGATGGTAGTGAATGACCACATGGGTAAGCAGCTCTGCCATAGAATCTAAAGGTAGACAGAATATGACTTCACAGGCGTAAAATTCTCTTAATGTATGAGAATGGTTCACGTTGTACAATGTTATAGACTTTATACCTCAAATAAAGATAAAAAAAGACCACACAAACCAAATATAATCCACAAGTGAACACATCTTTATAGATCAATCAAAAAAATAATACAAAAAAGCATAAAATAATTCCCACAAAATAGGATAGATTCAAATGCCATATAAACCATTGTATATCTCAATACAGTTGAAGATTATACTATAAAGTAAGGTCTGTAAGTACTGCAAATTAGCAGATGTTAACACTATTAGGCCTCTTTCACACGGGCAAGATTTCAGCGCGGGTGCAATGCGTGAATGCATTGTACCCGCACTAAATCCGGACCCATTCATTTCTATGGGTCTGTGCACATGAGCAGTAATTTTCACGCATCACTTGTGAGTTGCGTGAAAATCGCAGCATACTCAATATTGTGTGTTTTTCACGCAACGCAGGCCCCATAGAAGTGAATTTTTTTTTTTTTTTTTTTTACCACAGTCACTGCTCCCTGTCATTGCACCCACTCCTTACAAAGAAATTCGCTTTATGACAAAGTAATTAGTCGCAAAGAGAATTTATTTTATTTTTTTATTCGGCGAAGCAGCCGTATCGAATTTTCAAATACTTTGCTCATCATTAATAAAGTTCATTGCTCACATGGCCTAGGCGCAACTCTGCCCCATTGAAGTGAATAGGACTGAGCTACTATACCAAGCACAGCCGCTATACAACGTACGGAGCTGTGCTTGGTGAGCTGAGAGCTACTAAGAGCGAGGAGGCCTTTTCAAGCAGGTCATTTGCATAGGTCCCGGTTTTCAGACCCCCATTAATCAGATACCGACGACCTATTCAGAGGATACATCATCAGTATAAGGGTTCATTTACATGCCCGCAAAATGGGTCCGCATCCGTTCCACAATTTTGTGGAACGGGTGCAGACCCATTCATTTTCAATGGGCTGCAAAGGTGCAGACAGCACACAGTGTGCTGTCCGCATCCGCACTCCCATTCAGCGGCCCCGCAAAAAAATAGAACATGTCCTATTCTTGTCCGCATCCTCACCAGCAGAACGCATATGTCCGGTGTCCGTGTTTTGCGGACCGTAAAACAATTGCAGACGTGTGATTGGGCCCTAAAAGTCTCAGAAAACCCCCCTTATATTACCCATATATCAAGTAAAGCAATCTGCACACAAGGGATATAACCTGTCTAAGAGGTATTGGGAGTATGTAAATAAGATGATCAACACATAAATATTTTTTTTTAGCATGCAGATAATGGATGACATAGTTCAGACCAAACTAGCGCATTGGGCACCCCAAATTAATTTTGCCTTCTCTTCTTCCAAGGGGTCTAAATTATAAACATAACAAGATCTAAAATTAAAGACTGATCCCATCTGGAAACTCCTTTCTTAGACTAAATCTGCCCTTGTGGTCAACTCCTTGCCATTGGTCTGGCTCTCTCTAATTTGCAAAGATCAACTGTTATCGCCCTGGGAATCTCTGTGTTACCACTCGTTTCCTCCTCATGTAGAATGACAACCATTCAAATTTGTGACAAATCATAGTATACCTGTACTTTAGGCAAAAACAAGGGTTATGATCACTGTGGGTCCAAGTGCTGAGAAACCTACCGATCGTTAAAACAAGCTCTATATAGACCGTTGTCTCTGGGAGATAAAATAGACACTGGATCAAAGACTTTCTATTGAGCCCACCTCCAGAAACGTGGAGAGAGCGCACTTTATGTGAACATTTCTTTCTCCTTTTTTTTTTTTTTTTTTTTTTTTAAATTTCCAAAAAATTTATTGGGAAAACTACAAAACATTTACAGTAAAAAAGTTTTTACAATCTCTCAATTCTTAGTGACCCAACTAATTATATATAAATATAAATATATTCAGCTCGTCTTTTCATAACATTTAGAAAACCCTCCCCTCCCTCCCCCCCGATTTGTGGTGCGTCAAAGTAGGACCCCTATATATAAAACAACTTGACCTCAGCTAATCAGACCTCCAACCACTCCATATCCTACTCCACTGGTATTCAATTTCCCTCCGTCTATATATAATTTTCTCGTAGTTCTTTACCTTATCAATTAAATTTATCCATGTATTTATGTCTGGAATAGATCGGGCAAACCAGGTCCGACTGATCAAAACTCTAGCCAGCATCAGTATTCTACTCAGGAAAATCTTTTGATACTTATGATTTTTTAGTTTGGAAAGATCATTAAGAACAAATACTTGTGGTTCAAAAGGAATTCGAATTTTTAGTTTACACATAATACAATTATTGATACCATTCCAGTAATTTATAAGTTCTGGACAGGTCCATATCATATGGAGAAAGTCTGCTCCTACAGTGTCACATTTGGGACAGTTGGACGTGTCTCTTAACCCGCATTTATTCATCCATAGGGGAGTAATATATAATCTGTGGCAAATATAAAATTGTATTAGAACATGGTTAAAGTTCTGGGATAGTAAAAATATTCTCCCAACCTTCTACTTGTAAATTCGGACAATCCACCTCCCACGATCCTTGTCCTGGTGAGTGTATATCACTAAACCGTACCTTAAGTAATAACTTATATATATTTGAAATTTTTATTCTAGAAAGTGTACCCCCTACCCAATCATTCAAAAAGGATAAATTATCTATATCCAACAGCCGCTTATCAACCAAACTAGATAATACAGATCGCAATTGAAAATACCTAAACCATGAAAGATTTTTTATATTATGTGTCATTTCTATAAAGGGTTTAATTTCTCTATCTTTAACTACCTGTGAAATATATAAAATTTTATTCTTTTGCCAAAATTTGTCAGCTGCAATTTCATCCAGCCTTTGTAAATACAAATTATGCCAAAGAGGCGTAAATGTAAGTGAACCCTTAACCTTCAACCATGTCCTAGTTGTAGCCCACACTTTAAGGAGTAGTTTTATAGTCTCTCTATAGCCTTGCTCATAACTCTTCAGTAGGCCAGATTCCAACAAGGTAAAAATATTGTTGTGAGCGTGACTAGTTACCAACTTCCCCAGCATTGCGCTGTTCTCTGATTCATAGCACATCAATAACTGGGCTGCAATAAAATACCCCTTAAAGTAGGGAAGATTTAAACCCCCGCACTCCACTGATCTATACAAATATTCCAACTTAATTCGAACTCGCTTTCTTCCCCATATTAAATCATTAATTATTCTTTCCATAAGTTTAAAATGTTTGTCTTGTATCCAAATAGGTGTATTCCTGATCACATAAAGAAATTGTGGTAACATCACCATTTTAACCAGTGAAACTCGAACAGCTCTAGACAGGGGAAGTTTCAGCCAGATCCCTATTTTAGCTCTAATCTTTACCATTATGGGGATCAAATTAAGTTCTACAAAGTTTTCGACCCGAGGCGATATAGTCAAACCCAAATATTGAAAAGTATCAACAATATCCAACTGTGTAACAGGAACCTCTTTCTGTGGCAGGGGGTCTATTGGGAGCAGACTGGTCTTGGCCCAGTTTATAAGAAGACCAGACACCTCACCAAATACTTTAACCATTTGAATAATCCTAGGGAGAGTAGTTTCCGTATGATCTATAAAAAACAGAACATCATCTGCATATAATGAGATACGGTCTTGTATTCCTAACGTACCAAATCCTTTAACCTGATCGTCCTGCCTGATGGCCATCGCAAGGGGTTCGATATACATATCGAATAATAAGGGAGATAATGGGCAACCCTGACGGGTGCCTCTGTTTAACTCGATACTACTACTCAGAATTCCATTAAGACTCAATTTAGCCCTTGGGGATCTATACAATAACTTAAGAGTGCGTATAAACCTCTCTCCAAAGCCCATCCTAACAAGAACCTTCCAGAGGAAACGCCACTCCACCCTGTCAAAGGCCTTAGAGGCATCCAATGACAGGATGGAGCGGGCGGTCCCCCCAGGGGCCTGGATATTAGAAAAGAGCCGATGTAAATTATGATGTGTACCCTTATTTTGAATAAAACCGCTCTGATCCGGATGGACTATGGAGGAGATGACCCCAGAAAGCCTTGTAGCAAGGACCCTCGCCAAAAGCTTTACATCTGCATTAAGCAGTGAAATTGGTCTATAAGATTCTAAATCTAGAGGGTCCTTGCCTTTTTTTGGAATTAGTATTATTGTAGCCTCCATCATTGAATCTGGTAACATCCCATCCTCCATTGATTCAGCAAAGACCTCCAATAATCTAGGAAAGATACAGTCCCCGTATTTACTATAAAATTCATATGGAAGCCCGTCTGAACCAGGAGTAGAATTAGCTGAACATAGTTTAATAGCTCCCTCAAGTTCCTGAATTGAGACCTCCAATTCTAGTGCTTTCTTTTGCGTCTCAGTGATAGTTGAAAAGTTGATCCTATCTAGATAGAAATCTATCTTATCATCTGTAATGTTAGAATCAGCCTTATACAGATCAAGAAAATAATCAAGAAAGGCCTTCTCCACCGGGCCCTGTCTAGTGACTATCCTACCATCCCTCACTCGAACCTTGTCTATATGTTTTTTGGGTTGTTGATTGGAGATTACTCTGGAGAGGAGTTTACCAGGTCGCCCTGACTCTGTAAAATATTTTTGCCCTTTAAAGAAAAGATTCTGTTGGGCCTTATCCAATAAAAAATTTGCATATATTTGTGTGGCTTTTTGCATATTTTCCCTATTTTTCTCCGTCTTATTTATATGGAAGGATTCTGTCGCCGACACTACATGTTTTTCTAGATTTTTCTGTTTTTTTCCATATTCCCTTCTAAGGTTCGTGATATTACTAACCATCAATCCCCTCATGTACGCCTTAAAGGTATCCCATACCACTTGAATTTTTGCTGAGCCGTAGTTAATATCCCAGAATCGGCCTATTTCATTTCGAATTATTTCATGTGTCTTTATAACTGATAGCCAGTAAGGGTTTAGTCTAAAGGAAAGTTTTGGTGTATATCTTTCCTGAGACAAGCATAATTCAAGTAGTAGCGGAGAATGATCAGATATTGACCTTGTTTCATATTTCATTCGTTTTAACAGTTTCACATATTTACTATTTATCAATACAAGATCTATTCTGGACAACGATTTACCTGCTTTACTAAAGCATGAAAAAACCCTTTTCCCCTGTCCCAGATGTTCCCAAGCGTCCTCAAATCCAGCCTCCAGGCAAAACCGTGCCAGGGGAGACCCCTGGACCGGACTGTCACTCCTGGCACTCATAGAGATCCTGTCACGTAAAGGATCGATGACACAGTTAAAATCGCCAATAATCAATGTTGGACATTCTGGCCATTTATCCATAAATAATAGAAGAGAATTAAGAACCAAAAAAGAAAATGGCGGAGGGATATAGACAAAGGCCAAAATACATAACTCTCCCCCTAACCTACAATATAAAAAAATAAATCTCCCCTGTTGGTCGACAGAGGATGCCTCACAAACGAAGTCAATAAGTCTATGTATCAACACCGTAACACCTCTCGAGTAATTGGAGAGGGTAGAATGGTACGTATGCGCAGCCCATCCCCTGTCGACCACTCTAGTGGTCTCCTCAGTAAGATGGGTCTCTAACAGGCATACTATTGCTGGTAGATGGGCCTGAGTCAGGTCAAAAACCGCTTGTCTCTTACCTCTTTCCCCCAAACCACGTACATTCCAAGCAAAAATTCTAATCATCGTCATCAACAATGGTTAAATGGAGGATCAGGAGAGAGGGAGAAAAGAAAAGAAAGGAGAAGAGAAAAAAAAAAATAATAAACTGAAAAAAGGGAAACCACACCCACTTTGACGCACCACAACCCAACCCCCCCCCCTCACCCCCCTCCCACAGGCAATCCACCACATATTGTAGTAGATTTCTTTCCTATGACCAACCCTCGACACTCCCCCCACTCAGCCACCCCTACACCGCCATTAAGAAGCAAAGAAAACTACATTTAGGGGTATAAGCCCCTTATGGTACTAATTATTCCCGCCAGATCATAACCCAATTGAGTTATCGATTGTTTCGATCAAGCCAGTCCGCGGCTTCTTCTGAGGTGTCAAAAAAAAGGGTTTTATCTTCAAAAACAATCCGCAATTTGGCCGGGAATATAAGAGAATATATAATATCCCTTTCTCTTAGCCTCTTTTTAACAGTCATAAATGTGCGTCTCTTTTCTTGTATTTCTTTCGAAAAATCAGGGAAAAAGGCCAGTCTAATCCCGTTGTACAAAACCGGTGAGGCTTCCCTCGCCCTTCTCAGGAGGACATCTCTGTCCCCTGTAGTCAATAACTTAGCAAGGATTGTCCGAGGTTGTCTCCCTGGAATTGGTTTTCCTCCTGGGACCCGATGAGCTCTTTCAATCATAAAAAGAGGAGAAAATGACTCTTTCCCAAAGTTCTCAAGAATTAATTTCTGTACAAATTGGGTTGGGTTTTTCTCTTCCACACCCTCTGGAATCCCTATTATTCTCACATTGTATCTTCGTGACCTATCCTCAAGGTCCACTACCTTTTTCTTCAAGAGATTATATTCCGCTTTAAATGTGGAAACTTCCGTATTTATTTTTTTGGATTCATTCTGTATAAGGGTGACGGAACTTTCAAGGATGTTGACTCTGTCTCGCATTTTGGACAAATCATCTTTTATTAGTCCCACATCAACTTGAATAAACCCAAGTTGGGTTGTGACCGCCTGTATTAAATCCCCGTTCTGTTTAACCGCTAGGAGTATTTCTTCCAGCGGAGAAGAGTTGTCATTAGGGATAACTTCCCCCATTATGCCGTCTTCTTCTTCGGGGTATCTAGCACCTTTTTGTGTTTCTAGCTCAGTTATCTCTGAATCATCATTTTTTTTTGCGAAAAATTCCTTTTGTCCGCCCCTCGTATTGACCCTAGGAGACCTCAGAAACTGGTCCAGTTTTGTTGGTTCAGCAGTTTTGGACCCGTGTTTCTGACCTGATAGATCAGTCGAGCGCCTAAAGGCTTTTGGGCCCATATCTTATTCCTCTTTTTTTTTTTTTTTTTTTTTTTTTATATATTTATTTTATTTATTTTTTCCTCTTTTTTTTTTTTTTTTCCCCCCTTATTCCGCCTCTTTCTCTCCTTTTAAGTATATATCTTTTCTTCTTTGCTCTCCTTCTTTCTCTTTTCTTTTTTTTTTTCTTTCCTTCCTTATCCCCCCTCCTTTTTTTTTTTTTTTTTCCTACTGCCTTCTTGTTAGTTCTTGTTTTCTTTTCTTCTTTTTTTTTTTTTTTTTTGTTTCTCCTCCTTTTTTTTTTTTTTTTTTTCTCCCCCTTTCTATTTTTTTTGTCCACTCTTCTTTATACTCTTTCACCTCTTTTTTTTTTTTCCTTTTTTTTTTTTTTTTTTTTCCCCTTCTCCACCTTATGCTTTAAACTCTATAGTTCACTTTCCTATAGTCATAGGCAACTTTATCAATCTCCAGTCAAGGTTAGTTGGAGTCAGCAATCATGGGGAGGTTAGTCACCACAACATCAAAGAGGAGACATAACAAATTGAGGAAAAAAAGCTGAGAACATGAGGAGAGAGGCAGGTCGTATATAATAACAAAAATAACAAAAGGAGAGAGCAAGAACAATCGGCAACAGTCCTAGGTATAATTCTTCACCTTATCATCTTCTCCAACAAACCATCAGGTAGGGGGAACACAGAGGTTACTCGTATGTCGTATATAATAACAAAAGGAGAGAGCAAAAAAAATCGGCAACAGTCCTAGGTATGATTCTTCACCTTATCATCTTCTCCAACAAACCATCAGGTAGGGGGAACACAGAGGTTACTCACTCTGACACCAAGAGGGGAGCAGCAGATCAGCAGGAACCGGAGGCGCACTCCACGGGAAAAAAAAAAAAAAAACTCCGGACAGCAGACTGTTCACAACGATATGGAGGGTAAAAAAGGAGGAAGCGGCAGGAGCGGCAGAACCGGCAGAAAGCCAACGGCAGCCCCCGCATCCGAGCCCAGCAATCGGTAGCAGGAGAGTGGCAGGCTTAGACGAGAGGCAACAACGCCACAGCTCAACAGCAATCAACACACGGTCACAGAGAGGGTCACAGAGAGGGTGCAGGGAGGATTCGGCACGAGGATGCCAGCATGGTCAAAGCGGCAGGGTAGCTGAGCAGTGGGGGAGGCCGGGAGCGCGACGTCCACTACGTCATCACGTCATCGAACTCTGTTACTATGTTACTGTCTTTCTCCTTTTGTTGGTTATAAATGGGGGTCTCAGCATCCAGACCCCCACAATCAAAATCTTTGATGTCACTGTGACATATCAAAAGTCTTGCTAGCGTATAGGTACACTTTTATACATGGCAATGTTGAGACTACTAGACCAGGGCAAAGAGAAGTGGCCCATGCAGTGTAGAACTAAGTAATCAGTCCCCCACATGATGTCCATAAGCCCTAAAAAAGGAACATGAAACAGAGATTTCCTTAAATTTAAAACATGTTCTGATTGTTTTTTTCGTCAATTTTTTTTTTTATCATGTAAAACAAAACTGTTACTTATATTACGTGTGTCTCCAGCACACAAGACGGCGGGATATCCCAGACTCCAAGACAAGAGTGAAGGGAGATTCTTGACAACAGTGTGCCAAATATTTCTCATCCATGGTTAACAACAAAGAGGCAGGATGCTCCACGGTGATGGTCCAGAAAACATGAGAGCACCATCTTTAGATCTGAAGATCAAACAGACTAAATATGTCTTTACTGGAGAAGTGAAGTTGCTTGTGAAGAGGAGACCGAGGCCTTGACACCCGTCAAAACAAACTAGGAAAAAGCTCATAGTGTCTTACTTGTTGCTATAGCAGGACAAGACATCTGTTCTAAGGGTGCACCAAACAGGTAGAGCTGAGCTTGGAGAATCTGCTCACAAAATCACAATGTAAGAGATTTCAAGAATGTACAAAATATCAAGTGAAACTGAAAATTCTAATGCAAATTGTAATTTTTTTTTTATTTTCTTACATTTCTTTCCAAACTTATTTACTTATTAAATAAGTAATGTATCTATCTCCAATCTATCTATCTCCAATCTATCTATCTATCTATCTATCTATCTATCTATCTATCTATCTATCCAATTCAAATAATCTTTATTGGCAGGACTAAATACATATAAGCATTGCCAAAGCAAGTGGGAAATAATTAGGTAGGGATGGTGCTATATCCAGGGTGGGAGTATAGAAGTCCATGTGGCATACCAGGCTTTTCTCAGTCTAAGGCAGACACTAACATATTATTCTATCTATCGATCGGTCTATCGATCTGTCCATCGATCGGTCTATCGATCTGTCTATCGATCGGTCTATCGATCAGTCTGTTACAGCTGCAGGTCTTTTGGGGTATGTCTCTACCAGCTTTGCACATCTAGTGGCTGAAAGTTTTGCTCATTCTTCTTTGCGATATAGATCAAGCTCAGTCAGATTGGATGGCTGTCTATGTCCCTCCATTGTGTCTTTCCTTAGAAAAATTAACTTTTTGTTTCTATGTAAATTAGGCAGTCAGTACACCGACCCGAGCATTATGCCATGTCTGTCTCTCTGCTTGCCTGCTGTTATCTATCTACCTATTTATCTAATTATCTATCAATTTTGCCTAGATGGCGATCCACGCAGGCACTTCGGCACACACTTGTCCGGCTGTGTCAGGGCAGTGTGGACAGGTGTCTGGCTTTTTGCAGGCACGGACACATAGCCCATATCGTGATGAACATGGTAAGTCGATCTAAGTATTAATTAGATAATCTCTCAGGTATTCTATGATTAACACGTGATGTACACAGGTGATGCAGGATATACACCACGGATACATATATGTTCTTGGCACTTTATCTACATTCAATGTACAATATTGATGGTCTCTAATCAATGGATCTTATTATGCTCCTATGTGATTTATGCATCATATATAGTATGCATACTTTGTATATGCATAGTTTGTAACTATGGATGTTATATTAATTGATTAATACATTTAATAATTTGTACATATGTCTCACAAATGTCCATCTATCATCTACAGTATATATAATCTATCTTTCTATTATCTATCATCTATCTATCTATTATCTTTCATCTATCTATCGAGCTATCTATGTATCTATCTATGTATCTATCTATCTATCTATCTATCTAGTCATGGTAACAGTGAATTGCATGTTTCCCAGTTTACATTGGTAACTAAGGGGATACGTAAATATCGCAGGGGATTCTCTATGAAGACTTCTTACAATGGTCAACTCTGTCTGAACTGTTAGGATACCGATGTATGCACTTTAATGTCTGGAGCCTGCTGCACCATATGTCACCTTGGTAACTGATGTTTCTAAAAGCAAACCATAGATGCATGATTTCAGAAATACAAAGAGAGGTATATGCTAGTACAAGAAAATATACGTAAACATGTGGCCGCAGCTTCCTGGATTCCTGAAAGGTACCGGCTGCGAAGGAAAACTGTTATACTGTACATAGAGAGGAAAGCTACAAGATTAAGCTGCAGAAAGCCATGGTTTCAGAAATATTGACAATATATTGCTACATAGTTTTCATCATGTTTACATTTTATTATGGAAGTTAAATACTATAGATTACTTTTTTAAACAAAAAATAATTCAATACTAATGATTAATCTATAGATGAGCCAGCCAATATGGATCTGTATACCTTCCTCCTTTGTCATGAATATGGTTCCATACCAGTTTTCAGTTGTTCACAATTCCCAAGAAGAAACATTTTAAACCTGCTTTTACAATTAAAAATATTATCCAGGATTAGAAAAATGGAGCGGATTTCTTCCTAAAACAGTGCCACCCCCGTCCTCAAGTTGTTTGGTATTACAGCTCAGTCTTAGGGCTCATTGACACGACCGTATGAATGGATCCGCATCCATTCCGCAATTTTGCGGAACGGGTGTGGAACCATTCATTTCAATGGGGGCCGCAAAAAAATGAGGACAGCACGCTGTCCATATCCGTAGTTCCGTGACCCCCCCCCCCCCAAAAAAAGATAAAGCATGTCCTGTTCTTAACCTACAGAAAATGCTCCACAGAGGAGCAGAAAGACACCATGCCCAGAAAAGTATCTAAATATATCATCAATTTATAAAATAGTCCAGTACATAATAACAAGATATAAAAATGGGAAAAACATCAGAAAAAATAATATAACTGTACCATATGACTGCAGGTTTATGTGCAGTATTTTACAGTGCTAAGGGCTCTTTCACACCTGCGTTATAGTCTTCCGGCATAGAGTTCCGTCGTCGGGGCTCTATGCCGGAAGAATCCTGATCAGGATTATCCTAATGCATTCTGAATGGACAGTCCGTCCTTCAGGATGCATCAGGATGTCTTCAGTTCCGGAACGGAACGTTTTTTGGCCGCAGCAAATAGCGCAGCATGCTGCGCTTTTTGCTCCGGCCAAAAATCCGGAACACTTGCCGCAAGGCCGGATCCGGAATGAATGCCCATTGAAAGGCATTGATCCGGATCCGGCCTTAAGCTAAACGTCGTTTCGGCGCATTGCCGGATGCGACGTTTAGCTTTTTCTCAATGGTTACCATGGCTGCCGGGACGCTAAAGTCCTGGCAGCCATGGTAAAGTGTAGTGGGGAGCAGCATACTTACCATCCGTGCGGCTCCCGGGGCGCTCCAGAGTGACATCAGGGCGCCCCAAGCGCATGGATGACGTGATCGCATGGATCACATGATCCATGCGCATGGGGCGCTCTGACGTCATTCTGGAGCGCCCCGGGGAGCCGCACGGACGGTAAGTATACCGCTCCCCCGCTCCCCGCTCCTACTATGGCAACCAGGACTTTAATAGCGTCCTGGGTGCCATAGTAACACTGAAAGCATTTTGAAGACGGATCCGTCTTCGAATGCTTTCAGTACACTTGCGTTTTTCCGGATCCGGCGTGTAATTCCAGCAAGTGGAGTACACGCCGGATCCGGACAACGCAAGTGTGAAAGAGGCCAAAAATCTCATTCACACACAGCAAAAAAATTCTGCAGAACAAATTCACCTGCGGTGCGGATTTTACATCTGAGCATCTCAATTTATGCACAGGATACACTGCAGATTTCACGCTTTGCAATGCAATGCATAGGATGAAAGCCCCTGCAAGTCGACAGCAAAATCAGCTGCAAATTTACATTTAAATCATGCAGACTTTGCTGCAGATCTGTTGTAGATATTTGCAACACAAATGGACATACCCTAGAATTGAGTTGTAATACTAGGCACAAACAAGAAGGAAAAGGATCCTCAGCAACCAAACAATACAATTAGAGATGAGCGAATTTTTTAAAAATTCGATTCAGTTGGTTCACCGAATTTTTTGAAAAAATAAGGTTCGATCCGATTTTATTCATGGTTAGGGATGAGCGAACCTGAACTGTATAGTTCGGGTTCGTACCGAATTTTGGGGTGTCCGTGACACGGACCCGAACCCGGACATTTTCGTAAAAGTCTGGGTTCGGGTTTGGTGTTCGTCGCTTTCTTGGCGCTTTTTAAAAGGCTGCAAAGCAGCCAATCAACAAGCGTCATACTACTTGCCCCAAGAGGCCGTCACAGCCATGCCTACTATTGGCATGGCTGTGATTGGCCAGAGCACCATGTGACCCAGCCTCTATTTAAGCTGGAGTCACGTAGCACCGCCCGTCACTCTGCTCTGATCAGCATAGGGAGAGGTTTCAGCTGCCACGTTAGGGCGAGATTAGGCAGTGATTAACTCCTCCAAAAGACTTCATTCAGAGATCGATCTGCAGCTGTGGATGATTGAACTGCTGCTATTGAATTGCTCACTGTTTTTAGGCTGCCCAGAGCGTTTTTCAGTCACTTTTTTCTGGGGTGATCGGCGGCCATTTTGTGTCTTGTGGTGTGCCAGCACAAGCTGCCACCAAGTGCATTTAACCCTCAATGGTGTGGTTGTTTTTTGGCTAAATCCTACATCAGGGTCAAGCTGTCACACCAAGTGCATTTAACCATGAATAGTCTGGTTATTTTTTGGCCATATACTACATCAGGGGCAAGCTGTCACCAAGTGCATTTAACCCTCAATGGTGTGGTTGTTTTTTGGCTAAATCCAACATCAGGGTCAAGCTGTCACACCAAGTGCATTTAACCATCAATAGTCTGGTTATTTTTTGGCCATATACTACATCAGGAGCAAGCTGTCACCAAGTGCATTTAACCCTCAATGGTGTGGTTGTTTTTTGGCTAAATCCTACATCAGGGTCAAGCTGACATCGGGAGCTCAGGCCTCTCGCTGAGACTCCTGCTGCCACGGCCCCTTACTCTACTGTGACCAGTGCCTGCTCCAGAAACATGTAGGCCTCTGCCACTCCCCTGTGCAGGGCCTGGCACTTCTCTGTCTGACATACTGTTAGATCAGATAAATAAATAAATAAAAAGGAAATTAATACACCCCAGAAAAGTCTGTAATTTTCTCACTCCACCACACAACGGCTAATAAGCAATTTTTTTCCCAATAATGCAAGCCAAAAAATGCTTTAGAACATATAACTGCACCGCACAAGGTGCAAATAAGCCGTAGAAATAGTTCCTTGCAATAAACCCTGTTAATGGCTGTACCACCCCAATAACAAGAACGGATTGCTGGAATTACAGAGCTGTATAATGGCAATTTGGGTCCCCAGTAGTGATGGACGAACATCGGCCGGGACGGTTCGCAACAAATGTTCGCGAACTATGCTTTCGTGGAGGGCCCCATTGACTTTAATGGCCGGCAAACCATAAAAACCTCCAGCTCATATTTGCAGCCACCAAATACTTACTTGAAGTGCACAAATATTCTCACAACATGGACAGTGACATACCACAGGGGGATTATTGCCAAAAATTCCCACAAAAAATATGTATTTTAATCAGGGGCCATTTTTTGCTTCTTAAAGGGAAACTCTCAAAAATGTGCCCTGCTGGAGGCTAGAAAAATATTATTTTAGGCTAAGGGAGTACAGGCCCCAAAAATTCGGCATTCACCTGACAGAAAAAAACGTATGATTATGTGGCTGGAGGTACATTAGGCGGTCACTGGATACAAAATTTACTATAGGCCAGTACAGGCCCCAAAAATTAGGCATTCACCAGGCAGAAAAAAAACTTGTTATGATGTGGCTGGTGGTACATTATGTGGTCACTGGATACAAATTTTACTGTAGGCCACTGGAGTACAGGCCCCAAAAATTAGGCATTCACCTGACAGAAAAGAAATTGTGATGATGTGGCTGAAGGTACATTAGGGGGTCACTGGATAGAAATGTTACTGTAGGCCACTGGAGTACAGGACCCCAAAATTAGGCATTCACCTGACAGAAAAAAACTTGTGATGATGTGACTGGAGGTACATTATGCGGTCACTGGATAAAAAATTTACTGTAGGCCAGTACATGCCCCAAAAATTAGGCATTCACCTGACAGAAAATAACTTGTGATGATGTGGCTAAAGATACATTAGGCGGTCACTGGATACAAATGTTACTGTAGGCCACTGGAGTACAGGCCCCATAAATTAGGCATTCACCTGACAGAAAGGGCCTTTTATGTCGCTGTATATACATAAGACAAGGACCATTCTTTGTTCTGGGTTGTGGCGGATATGTACTGGCTGGCATGAGGAAATTCAATTACACGTGGTTGTCACAGGTGTTGAAATTCTCTGAGATCAATGCCTCATTAATTTTTAGAAATGTGAGGTAGTCCACACTGTCATGAGCTAGGCGAGAGCACTTATTGGTCACGATCCCCCTTGCAGCTCTAAACGTCCTGCACACCCAGTAGTCCAAGGGTTCCTCGCTTCTCAAAGCATCCATATCGGCCGTTAATCTGATGTAGTCGGACACCTGTTGGTCTAGGGGTTCCCTTAGGCTGGATCCGGAGGGTGGCTGTCGATGGGTTGGCTGCATGAATGATCTGATATCCGAAGTGACCAACACATCTTCAAACTGCCCTCTTCTTGCAGGCGCGGTAGTAGGATTGGTACCCGCACCTGTTTCGCTGTGGGTGGAAATTCCTCTGCCAGCAAGGCCTGGAAATACTGCATTCTGCCAGCTCTCTGTGATGCTGGTACCATGTCAGCCATTTTGTGTTTGTACCGGTGGTCTACGTATGGGTCCTTGCCCTTGATGTTTTTTATACGGGGTCCATCTTCAAACACTGGAGCATAGAGGCCCCCATTTGCACTAAATTGGTGGAGTGCCCTGGCTCCTGCTCATTGCCCAGGAAAATGTTGTTCTTGTTCTCCTCCCCCCAGCCACAGACAACACCAGGGATCCCCGAAAAGTTTAAAGTCCCACTCAAACCCTGCTCTTCTTGCTCCTCCTCCTCCTCCCCCCAGCCACCATCCTCCTCTGACTCCTATTCAGACTCCTGCTGACTTGTCTCAGATGGAGTAGAACCCCCCTGGAAATTCATTCAGCATTGTGACTTCCTTATCTTCCAGCTCCTGCTCCTCAACGGCTTGATCAAGGACACAATGCAATGCACGCTTTAAAAAGAAGGCATAAGGTACGATGTCACTGATGGTGCCCTGGCTGCGACTGACCAGTTTGGTGATCTCATCAAATGTCCGCAGAAGCCTGCATGTGTCGTGCATGAGCAGCCACTGGCGTGGTAAAAAGAAACCAAGCTCCCAGAACCTGTCCTGCTACAGAGTTCGTACAGGTATTCGTTAACGTCAAGTTGCTGCTGGAGCAGCCTATCAAGCATATACAAGGTAGAGTTCCAGCGCGCTGGGCTGTCACAAATCGGACGTCTAATGGGCAAGTGCTGTACCGCTGAACGTCAGCAAGGCGAGCCATGGTCGTGTAAGATCTTCTAATATGGCCAGAGATTTTCCTGGCCTGCCGCAAGACTTCCTAGACCCTGGGATATTTGGCAACGAATTGCTGCACGACTAAGTTAGGACGTGTGCCATGCATGGCACTTGTGTCATTTTGCCCTGTTTCAGAGCGTCCAGCAGATTGGCACCATTGTTGCACACCACTTTACCAACTGTCAAATTGAGTGGGGTTAGCCACTAATCGGCCTGTGACCACAGAGCTGAAAGCAGTGCAGGACCGGTGTGGCTCTTGGTGTACAGTATCCATTTGCTTTTATAAGTTAATACTAGGCATAGCCCATTGGCAACTGCAGTGAGGCTTTTGGAAGAAAGCAGCCATGTTTTTTAAATCCTAGGTCTTCCCACATAAAATACAAAAATCCCAAGTTTTCCTTATTTGTCAAGTAGTTAAAAGCTATTGGGAGCTCTTTTCCAAATTTAGAGTTCCTATAGGAGAAGTCACTAAAAGTGTCTAGACTCCTGAGAGAAAAAAAGTTATTCAGCAATATTGGGGAAAGGCATATGGGAAACTACTGTAGCTAGCAGCCCTTTAGAGATGTAGCAGATTTATCTGTTGTAGTCTATTTTTTTTTTTATTAATATTGGATTTCGGTTTTTTGTCTCAGTGATGTCTTAAATGTTCTTCTCAAGGGTACTTGCCAGGAGCTTATAGCAACATCCTCAAAGGTACAGCCACACCGTCAAGTTCTGGAAACTAGAAAAAGGAGTGGATCATAAAAAGACATACTACTTTTCATAATTTCTAATACACTCCTGGTTTTGGCTTCCATAACTGCATCATGAAATCTGACCATGTGGTTGTACCCTTATAGTTAGTTGACATGGAAACGTCACCAATCAAGGTAACTTAAGTAAGTGATCACTCTCTCTCCGGGGGTTAAAATCACAGATGTCTCCTCTGACAACAGGGTTTTGACCCTTCAGCACCCGCACAAAACAAAAACATAAACAAAATAAACACCTGCCCGTCTGGTCTCTACCTAATAAATGTGTTGTATCTATCTCACCTATAGAGCGCAGTTCACCAACACGGTATTAGGTCCGGCTTTCCTCAGTCTCGTCGCCCCTCAGCCCTTCTGGCTGAGACCATACAGAGCCTCTGCAGGCTTCAGTTTCCAAGTTTTCACTGGACTCCTCCACTGAGGGCTGGTTTCTCTCCCCAGTGATTATAGCCAGCTGGCCTCACCTGTGGTGGAATAGGGGTGTGGACTACACCTCTATCTTGTATGAGGCCTGTCACTGCCTCACACTTAATAAAACCTCAGATGGCCCAATCCATGAGCCATAGATCTTGGGAGAATGACAGAAGACTCACTTCAAGAGAGAAAGTTGCAATTTATTTTAGTCAACTGAATAGAGATGATGTTAATAAGGTCATTTCATTCATGGGTTCTGCTTCAGAAAAGGCATTCTAGTCAGAGTATCAGACATCTTTCTAAGGTCTAACCATCTATATGCAAGTTCATGATTGAGAACTTCTCCAGAACACTGCTGTGGCCCCCATACCTATTCAAGTCTTTTAGTACAACATTAGTGTAAGTTTGCTTCTTAAATTATTGAATGTGGAGAAGTCGTGCACCAACTACCCCAACATCTTGAGGAGTCAAGGTCTCTCTTGATCCTTAGATACGAGTGAACACTAGAAACTCTGAAAGACTACAAACAGAACAACATTCCTGCATAAAACAGTACTTCTTTCTGCACAGCTTCCAAATCTGTTGCTACTCCTTGCTATACGGTGGTTTATTCTAGTTATTCTCCTCTGCAACAACTGAGACCTCTCCATCTAGGCATGTACTAAAGCAGGGATGTCAAACTCGTGGCCCTCCAGCTGTTGCAAAACTACAACTCCCATCATGCCTGGGCATACTACAGCTATCAGGGAATGATGGGAGTTTTAGTTTTGCAACATCTGGAGGGCCATGAGTTTGACATCCATGTACTAAAGGAAGTCATTCTTCATTTATACACAGGTTATGACTACTCTACATTACTTAAAATCTTTTATATAAAGCAATAAACATTGTGATAGCACAAAGTTGCCCCAAAAGACAAACTCTGTGTTGTTGCATTGATATACTAAACCCAGCTACATATTCATATCCTGATGCATTAAATTCTTACTCTCTTCTCTTTTCAATTCCCCACCAATGATGTCCCAGGTTTGCTCGATGGGAGTGAAGTCTAAAGATGCTGCAGGCCATGGTAGCACATTTAGTCACACAGGCTGCTCAGAGTAGCACAAGAAATATGCGGCTTGATGTTGCCCTGTTGAAAAACAGCTTCTGGAACACTTTGGAGAAATGGCAGTACCACTGGTTCCACAACCAAATTAATGTAAACCTGAGCTGTTAGTTTGCCTGAATTTAAGACTGGGTCCAGTTAACATACATTACGCCACCTCACACTATCATCCTAGCATTTGGACCACTGTGATGTTTACTCGTGAAGGCTTTTTTATAGTGGTGTCCGCATGGTTTCCAAACCATTCTCCAGCTATTATTGCATCCAAGACAAAAGCAGAACTGAGGAAGAGGATAAACCTCCATTCCAGCCTCTATTGCCTCCTTGCTGTGCATCATAATAGCCTTTGTGAGCAGTGGCGTGAGGTCAATGGAACAACTGTAGATGGACGTCTGGCTCGTAGGACAATGTTGCTAAAATGCCTTCTGATGGTACGTGTAGACACTGTGTTCCGCCCTAGGCTTGGGATGTGATGTCAAATTTTACCTGCAGCACATATGTCACATTCTTCTAATCAGACAATTCACCCATGCAGAGGTTCTCCTCTGTGCACTGTTCAGTCCATTGCTGTTCTCCCAAATACCAGGACATGCAATGTTGAACAGTGCTGACATCTCGGTCTAGGTGTGAAGTCATCTGTCTGAGTGATAAACAAAGGTCTCTCCATATAAGGATTCTGTTCCTCTTAGTTTGCAATACGTGGTGGTAATTGGTACAGTACATTGACCAACAGGAGGCATCACACAATCATCCCATATTGCTGGATCAGTTTTTGAGGTGTCAAGTGGCAAAACAACTTTGTTTTCAATCTGGCATTTATGACATTCAGCATGGCACAGATAGGAGCTAGGTTCTTGAAAATCTGTTAATCTGCAGATCTTAGTGTCATCTGCTACTTCCTTCACTTGAATAACCTTACAGCTTGACCTTCTTGGTGCTGCATTTTCAATGTTGAGGAGTCTATGTTAACAATATAACTGTGGTATTCTGTGCCATCATTGTGCATTCTTTGAAGTGGTTTTGGTATTATCTTTGACTGTTTTTTTTTTAAGCAGATGGAAGATAAAACACGGTTTGTGGTATCATAAAGTCTTGAGAAATGTTTAGGCTAGCGTGACTGCTGCAGTGTTTCATTGGAGATATTTCAGGGAGATAACAGCAATAATTTAGGTAAACAATGTGGTGGCTCCTCTTCTAATCCAGAGGTATTAAAACTGGAATTACCACTGCAGATAGTGAATTCCAGAAATGGAAAGGTTATGTTATCCATGTTACTCTCTATGACCCCCTATTTCTTCATCTTCTACACCCTAAATTCTTCTTCTCCCCTTCATTCTACAGTTTCTCCACTTTTGCACAATCACTATTTTCCCCCAGCCTCTTTGGTTCTTTTACTGTACTGCATTGTAAACTAAGCTTTTCTGGTTATCACTATGAAATAATGGCCAATCACCAAGTAATTTCCCTTGTGCTTGTCCATATTTAAAGGGTTCTCCAAACCAAAAAAGGGGCTTCTCAAACTGCTAAGATTGGCAAACAAGAATAATAAAAAGCCTCATTGCTCACTACTTCCTGGTCCAGCAATTAAATGTTGAAACAGGGACATGTGACTGCTGCAGCCAATGACTGACTGAGTGGATCATAGATGCATCATATGTGTTGATACATCATCTTTGGGCCAAGAGATGAAGAGCAGTGTGGGGGTCAGCAGCATCGGAATTAAAGAGTCAAAGGATCCATGAGGCTTTCTTTTATGGTTTGCATAGCATATATAGCAATTAAAAAAAATATTTTTCATCTGGAAAAACCCTTCAAATCTCATAGGCTATGCTCATTATTGTGTCACTATTTGGAATCATCAGAGGAAACTTTTGTCCTTTTGTGGACCATTCAATTAACCTTTGTGTACTGTTTCAGTAACTCAATCCCATAGTGACTTCTAAACCTGGTGGTATGATTGTTATTCCATTCGTTTTTAGGCTTAAAGGGCATCTGTCAGCAGATTTGTACCTATGACACTGGCTGACCTGTTACATGTGGGCTTGGCAGCTGAAGACATCTGTGTTGGTCCCATCTTCATACATGCCCGCATTGCTGATAAAAATGATGTTTTAATATATGCCAATGACCCTCTAGGCACAACGAGGCCATTACTCTTTCTGCAACTGCTGCACCATCTCCACTTTGAGTGACACAGCCAGGTGGTGTAAACGGGAACACCCCTGGTCTTGACTTTTCCTAAAGTCAATCAAAATATTAGGGGCTCCGCAGTAGCAGAGAGAGCAGAGCCTCTAGGCCTCCCGGCAATACCTCAGTTGCTCCTAGAGGTTCATTTGCATATATCAAAACATACAAGTCTTGCTTCTGAGATGGCTATGTTACAAATCACATACTGACTGAGTGAGCAGCATTAATCCTCATCCAGTCATGTGACCGGGGGACTGCGTGGACCTCAAAGCCAAAACATGGAATGGACTCCTATGGATGAATTAATGAAATTATGCCTCAGTAAAAAAAAAAATCACCTACAAACCCTTTAACCAGTTCAAGACAGGGCCATTTACCCTCTGTCCTGAGCAGATGCATTTTTTCGTTTTGGTGCGTTCAATTCTGAAAGTCATAATTTACCAACTCCAATTGCAGTGATATATGTCTAAAGTTGTATTTATTTATTTTTTTGGTTTTTATTTTTATGTCTGTGAGAAGAAAAAAAAAGTGAAAATGTAGCATGTTATTCCAATTTTTTCATTTATTTTAATAGAAAAAAGTTCAGCTAAATATATTTATGGAAATCCCTTTTCCATATTAGTCATTTTTATATAGGGGATGCATAGGTTGTTGTCTTCATTTATTTATTCTGAATTTTAAATTTTTACCCCCATACTCACCCCATAAGGTAATACAAGCCTCTGGGGGCATTTAAACCGTATGGCAGTCATTTATTATTTATGGTTGTTTTTGTGTCAGTTTTATATCTGGCTTTGCTTTGTGTGCCTGCAACTGAATAATATATTTGGACTCAGTGCAATATGGTTTATACCTTTAGGTGTAAAAGTAGACCAGGGGTTGCTTGGCCTGATTTGTGACTTTTTTGCGAGTTTTACAAGAGTCGCGCATAGTAAATGGGCCATAATCCAGGTCTAATCTCACTTTTAGCTCTTACAAGTAATGTAATTGGGGCAGACATATTAACTCCAATTACAGGGGGAATACATCCCCCATTTACATTGTGCAAGGCTGTACAGCCTCACTGCAGAGCTAATTCGGGTGCACTAAGACCCAGCAGCTCTTGCAGATACCTGGGCCCCAGCGATCACATGATCTCTAGGACCGAACCAGGAACCGACATTGCTGATTTCTGATCTGTATATGCAGAGCTCATTGAGCACTGTATATACAACACGGAGAAGGCAGGGATGGCAATAAACCGACCTTGCCCTCTCTGTGGAGAACCAATGGCAGCCAGCTCCCCACTAGCTCTTCAAGGACCCTCAAGATAATCCATACACTGTTAGATGCTGACCGCCCGGATGTTTAAAGTCTGTGGGTGGTCTCAAGTGGTAAATGTATGGACATGGGAGTAATATGTAACAAAATTATATTCCATCAACAAGAATCCATACACGAAAACTATGCTAAAAATATTTTAATTTCACCTACTATTCTACCTCATGGATTTGACTCTGTGAGGACTCTTGGCTGATATTCCTGGCTGAACTCTAGGAGGAAAATCTGTTGTCATCTGTCAGATTCTCAATGACTGATAGCCATTGGCAATATTTTTTTAGTTTGGAAAGAAGTGTGAAATGAACGGATTATTTCCACACATACAGAGTTTGTGCACTAATGGCTGTTTGCTTCTTCTGTGAATCAATTTTAATCAGATCTGCTGACTGCCACACAGTTTTAGAAGGTATTTGCTGGTTTAAAAACAGTATGTATCACCCTTCCTTTTTTATTACATATTTTCATTAGAAGATACACATCAGATTACAAAAATTAGTCTGATAATTTTTTTTCCAGAATCAGTACCTTTTTTACCCACTGGCTGTTAGGTGTTACAACTCAGCACCAGACACATGTACGAATGGGAGCCACAGCACTTAATACAGTCCATATACTGTACAGTAGGCTGCTTCGACCTTCTGGTTCAAGAAGAAAAAAATCACATTAACTGGGGAATGAACGGAACACTAACCTGGTGCCATGCTTAAATTTTTATTTTAACAATCCTCAGGCTCTGTCATCCAAGATGGTGGCACAACTTTTCACACTACCTGGTGTGTACTGTGCATTTGCAGTCTAGGACACTTCCTGCTGCCTTCGGATTGGCCAGTACTGCTCAAGTGAGCAGTGCTGGCCAATCCAAGGGCAGAGATGAACAAGCAGGATTTCACTACCAACGCCGACAGACACTGTTCTCCGCGTACCTGCCGGGTCCGGTTTCCAGGGAGACAGTTTGATCTCACATGTCTGGTGTTCTGACGTCATAGGTCATGTGACGCTGGGTTTGTCATATGACCAACCATTGCATCACGTGACCAGGAAGTGTGAGGTATTTAAACGGGCAATCGGCTGGTCAAAGATTGCCTGTGAATGGTTCTATATACCTCACCAGTGCTTTGGATTGTGGATTGTTCTGACCTCCTGACTTCTGACTTTGGCTACTCCTTTTGACCCTGATTCCTAGATTATGATTTGGTTTTTCTGCTTCTTCTTGTTTGACCCTGGCTTAGTTCTTTGACTCGCTTCTGCTTGTCATATTTGGACCTGGCCTTGACCACTTGTGTATGACCTTGGCTTGGTAGTGTTTACTAATCTGCTTTCTCATCTAGCTTCATTGCTCTCTCTTGGTTTTGATCTGGTGCATTTGACTTTGAGTACATTAGTTCTGGGTTTTTCTCAGTATTTGTGTACCTGTCTGTTGCTTTTTTTTATTGTTTTCCCCTCTGCCTTTCCCTGGTAAACCCCAGGAAGAAAATAAGCAGGGACCCTCGATCAGTTATGGTCCGCCACTTAGAGCGGTCATGCTAGTAGGCAGGGACAGAGTTGCTGGTGAAATTTAGGGTTCACTTGTTCCCCCGTGACACAGGAAATGTCTTAAATTGCAGATGCACAGTATGCATCAGGTAGTCTGGGAAACGTTGCAACCATCTTGGATGACAGAGGAAGATCCTGAGAAATGGTGGACCTGCAGCAGAAGAAATTAAAAGGAGTGGACCAGATAAGTATTCTGTTCGTCCCCCAGTTGATGTGAATTTCTTTTTAAACTGAAGAATTACTTTAATCAAACATCTCCTTTATCAGTACATTGTTAGTGGCATTAACAAGTCACTGTTCTTTCAAAAACTTCGCATAAATCAATAATACAATAATGCTTCTTTCTCTACTTATCAGACTCTCTCTCTACTTATGCAGTCCTCCTCTGCATCCTAAAACATGCTCTTGAGAGAGGAAGACATTAGGAAAGATTTTCAGCTTTTCTATAAGATTACAGCTGTTGCTCATAGGGTCTATAGAGTAGGAGGGGGAGGGAAGTGCAACTGCAGAGAGAGAAAAAACTGACTGACAGGCACACACAGATGCTGCTCTACTTTCTAGTGTTTTAATGTTTCACCCCATTGGTGGATTCACATCTACACTGCTCAGTACTGCTGTAAATTTTTTCTCTCTCTGTTGCTGCTTTTGAGTGTGAGATGGAGGTAAGGAAGCAAGATTTCTTTGGTATTTGAGTGCAATGTAGGGGAAACATCTTAGCAGCCTCTCCGCCCACTAGGTCAGGAAAAACTATAAATAAGAAATGAAGCTTGCAGAGGAGAAAACTGGTGAAAAATGCAGAATATAAAACATATGATTGCCAGATATAGTGTTATGGCTTATTCTGAAATGTCACCTGAAATCACAAGTACATTCTAAGGACTCCTACACACGGCAATGTTGTGTGAATGGGCCCTGTACAGCAGTGCATCTGTACTGTAGTCACACCTGGGCCCTGGAGCTAATTGTTCCATGATGTATTTCTACGTCATATGAGGAGACCAGTGCTATAAATTACACATGATTGTAATTGTATGAACTGTGACAGGTTTTGGGATCCAGGAACTTTAAGTTACACCACTGGACCTAAATACATTTTGCCGCCACTGTATCCATACACAGATCTTCCCCACAGTGTAACGATGGAGATATCCTTTGTGAAGCAAACCTGTAAAATTCCAGACATTCTAACTTGACTCCGATGATACTCACACTCTGTGCTCACCATATTGCTCACCACATCTCTCTTCTCTAAAGGCTGGGTAAGGAGACAGCGAATTTTCATAAGCATGTGTTGATTTGATTCTACTTTCGACAACACAATGTCAATTAACCGCAAGTCTTTGAAGAGGATGAAAGGTATTTTCCTTTTGAACTTTGCTAAGACTTTTCTCTTTGTTTGCCATTTTTTCTTTTAATTACTGATGAAATTGTTACCTTATTTTCATACTTTTCTTTGTATATTTTCATTGCTAGGTAACCAAACTGGGAGCTTTATTTAACAGTGCAACAATGTTAACGTGAGGCCCGGAGGATTTTAAGCAGTTTTTCTTTTCATTTACATACATACCAATTTATTTTACAAAAATTATCATACAAGTTTTTTTTATTAGAACAATCACTACAATTTCAAATTTCAAATTTTAAAACATTGGACAAATATAACTGTTTTAGATGTGTATATGTTTTAATTAATATATGAGATACAATTTTTTTCAGGTGGGGATAGGCAATAACAAAGTGTTATAGGTCTCCTACTATTTCCCTATCAAAGTCCTAAAGATAATTCAGCAGAATTCAGACTGCTGTTTCCAGGGAAACGCACAATGGTTGCCATAAAATAATCTTTTCTTAAATCAATGCTACTGTACTTCAAGATTATTGGAATGCTCTTACTAAGGGCATACATGGCCCTGATGCAGCACATTCTGTACACGTACCATGGAAAGCCAGTTATGATTGGTTCCATCTTCTTGGTTATTCAGTGGTGAGAATCTAAGTTAGACTTCAGGACTTCCTCTCCAGAGAAAATGCATTTTTAGCATACAATTTTGTAGAGGGTTGGTTCAAGGATCATGGTAATGGAGTGGCAGGGGAGACAAACACAAAGACCATCTGTCCTCCATTGGTAAAACTGGGCACCATAATGGGGCATCCAGTTTTAGTTCTACTACCTAAATCTGCAAACAGTAAATTTGCGGTGTAGTCATGTATTGTCACCACCAGACATCTGAGAAGCTCTGACAGATGCCTTTCAGAACCTCCTCCTTGAGCTTCCTTTGTTTTGCTTTCAGTTCCTCATCTCGTTAGCCTCTCTCAGCTGTCATGTAGTTGGACTGATTGCATCCCTTTAAATTCCTCCCCATAGTGCATTAGTGTGCGGTTTATACAACTTCCTGGAGTGTGTGTGCATGCTGATCCTATTTCCCAGTCTTCTACAAGATAAGTGTTCTGCATTCTTTTGTGTTTTTCTGTTTGCTGGATCCCAGGTGACCCTGACTCCCTCCGTGTCTAGTGTAGGGAGCCGGTGGTCGTGTCCCCTCACTATTATAGGGTGTTCAGGTGTTATACAGTCGAGGTACGAGGATATGCGATCATCTACCATTGGGATTTTCGCATAGGCTGAGCAGTCAGGGAGAGTGCCAGGTCTGATGCAGGGGTCTCCCTTTTTGTTCCTTAGTTTTGGATCCAGTGAGTTATATATTCATTTTGTGTTGTCTTGTTTCCTGTACACCTTCCGTGACATTATAAACCGCCAAAACCGTCTCAAGCATGGATCCGGTTTCACTTTTGACTGAACGCTTGCAGGGTCTTTCATTGGAGGTAGCAGATCTCCGTAAGACTCTTTCTCAGTTTCAAGTGACCGGTTCAGCTTGCGTTCATGGAGTTTGTTCTGAGCCTAAGATCTCGCTCCCGGATACGTTCTCTGGGGGTAGTTAGAATTTTGTGCGTTTTAAAGAGGCTTGCAAACTCCATTTTCGCCTTCTTCCCCATTCCTCTGGTGATGAGGAACGGAGGGTGGGGATCATTATATCGCTGCTCAGGGATAACGCTCAGTCCTGGGCCTCTTCGCTGCCAGTGGGGGCACGGCCCCTCTGTTCAGTGGATGAATTCATTTTTAGCCCTGGGTCAGATATATGATGATCCGGATCGTATTGCTTTGGCTGAGTCTAGACTACGTCTGTTATGCCAGGGTAAACAATCCGCAGAGATATACTGCTCAGAATTTCGGAGATGGGCAGCTGATACTGGTTGGAATGATGCTGCACTCCAAAGTCAATTTTGCCATGGTTTTTCAGAGGGATTGAAAGATGCATTTGCCTTTCTTGAGAGGCCTATCTCCTTGGACTCTGCTATGTCTCAGGCCGTTCGTATTGACAGGCGTCTTAGAGAGAGAGGAGAGATCACTACTTCCTGTCATACTCAATCCCAGGACAGTGCAGCGGTCTCATTCTGTGCGCAGGGGTCTCAGTCGCTGTCAACCCCTTCTGAGCAGGAGCCCATGCAGCTGGGGTTGATTGCCTTTGACAATAGAAGATTCAGCCCGCATGGGAAGGTTTGTTTTTGTTGTGGAGGTATAAATCATTTGGCAAATGTTTGTCCCTCTAGGAGATTCAGGCAGTTTTTTGGGAGTAATAAAGAAACAAAAAGGAAAAAATCCTTTAAAAATGTTCCATCTGTTACTATTGGCAGGGTTGAGGCGGAAATTGAAGGTTTTCCGTTTGCTTGTAGTTCCCGTTTTGTCCTGCCTGCCAGGGTGGCGCTAGAGAGCAAGAACATTTTTTGTGAGATTTTTGTAGATAGTGGAGCAGCTGTCAATCTCATTGATAATCAATTTGCGATAACTCATGGTTTCCAGGTATGCACTTTGGGAAAGGATATTCCTGTTTTTGCTATTGATTCCGCTCTACTTTCTCAGAAATCATTAAAGGGCATAGTTCACAATATCCGTTTAATTGTGAGTGATGCTCATGTTGAGGATGTGTCATGTTTCGTCCTTAGCGGATTGCCTACTCCTCTAGTGTTGGGGCTACCCTGGCTCACTAAACATAACCCCACCATTGATTGGCAAGCGAGGCAAATAAATGGTTGGAGTGACTTTTGCAGAGAGAATTGCCTCACGACATCTGTTTCTGAGGTTTGTACTAAGACCGTACCACCTTTTCTCTCTGAATTTTCGGATGTCTTCTCTGAGAGTGGAGTTCAGGATTTGCCCCCGCACAGGGAGTACGATTGCCCTATTAATCTCATCCCAGGCGCCAAGCTGCCTAAATCTCGTTTATACAATCTCTCCCAACCTGAAAGGGTCGCTATGCGTGCTTATATCTCTGAGAGTCTGAGAAAAAGACACATGCGACCCTCGAAGTCACCTGTTGCCGCTGGTTTTTTCTTTGTTAAGAAAAAAGATGGTTCTTTAAGACCTTGTCTGGATTTCAGGGAGCTGAACAGTATCACTATTCGTGACCCGTATCCGCTTCCTCTGATCCCGGACCTGTTTAACCAGATTGTTGGGGCTAAAGTTTTTTCCAAATTAGATCTAAGAGGGGCATACAACCTGGTCAGGGTCAGAGAAGCAGACGAATGGAAGACGGCCTTCAATACCCCTGAGGGCCATTTTGAGAATTTGGTTATGCCTTTTGGTTTGATGAATGCCCCAGCCGTTTTTCAGCATTTCGTGAACAGAATTTTTTATCATTTAATGGGAAAAATTGTATTAGTGTATTTGGATGACATTTTGATTTTTTTCTCCTGATTTCAAAACTCATAAGGAACACTGACGTCAGGTCTTGCTCATCCTGCGGGAGAATAAATTATACGCGAAACTGGAAAAATGTGTGTTTGCGGTTCCAGAAATTCAATTTCTGGGGTTTCTTCTCTCCGCTTCAGGTTTTCGCATGGACCCCGAGAAGGTCCGCGCTGTGCTTGAGTGGGAGCTTCCTGAGAATCAGAAGGCGCTGATGCGTTTTTTGGGCTTTGCCAATTATTACAGGAAGTTTATTTTGAATTATTCCTCTGTTGTTAAACCACTCACTGATATGACCAGAAAGGGGGTAGATTTTTCTTCCTGGTCGGTAGAGGCGCGTAAGGCCTTTTCTAATATCAAGGAGAGTTTTGCTTCCGCTCCCATCTTAGTACAACCTGATATTTCTCTACCCTTCATAGTTGAGGTTGATGCTTCTGAGGTGGGTGTGGGTGCGGTTTTGTCTCAGGGTTCCTCTCCTGCCAAATGGCGACCGTGTGCCTTTTTCTCGAAGAAACTCTCCTCCGCAGAGAGAAATTACGATGTGGGAGATAGGGAGTTGTTGGCCATCAAGTTGGCTTTTGAGGAATGGCGCCATTGGCTAGAGGGAGCCAGACACCCTATTACCGTGTTTTCTGACCATAAAAATATGGCCTACTTGGAGTCAGCCAAGCGTCTGAACCCGAGACAGGCCAGATGGTCGTTGTTCTTTTCAAGGTTTAATTTTGTTGTCACGTTCCGCCCTGGGGTTAAGAATGTGAAGGCAGATGCCCTGTCACGTTGTTTTCCAGGAGGTGGGAATTTTGAAGACCCGGGTCCCATTTTGGCTGAAGGTGTGGTGGTCTCTGCTCTTTATCCTGAATTGGAGGCAGAGGTGCAGGTAGCCCAGTCAGAGGCTCCTGATCTTTGTCCTCCTGGGAGGTTGTTTGTGCCTCTCGCTTTAAGACACAAGATTTTTAAGGAACACCACGATACGGTCCTTGCTGGGCACCCGGGGGCAAGAGCCACAGTGGATCTCATCGCTCGGAGATTCTGTTGGCCGGCGCTTCGTAAGTCGGTTGAGGGTTTTGTGGCAGCCTGCGAGACTTGCGCTCGTGCCAAAGTCCCTCATTTACAGCCATCAGGTCCTCTCCTTCCCTTACCCATTCCTTCCCGTCCTTGGACACATCTGTCCATGGACTTCATAATGGACCTGCCTCGTTCCTCGGGGAAGACTGTGATTCTGGTGGTGGTGGACCGTTTTAGAAAAATAGTGTATTTCATCCCTTTTCCTGGCTTGCCCAATGCTAAGACGCTGGCGCAGGCATTTATTGATCACATTGTCAAATTGCATGGTATTCCTTCAGACATAGTCTCTGATAGGGGCACGCAGTTTGTTTCTAGATTCTGGAAGGCTTTCTGTTCTCGCTTGGGGGTTCGGTTGTTTTTCTCTTCTGCTTTCCACCCGCAGTCGAATGGCCAGACAGAGCGCGTCAATCAGAATCTGGAGACATATCTGTGCTGTTTTGTGGTGGAGAATCAAGAGGATTGGTGTTCTTTTTTGTCCCTTGCTGAGTTTGCTTTAAATAACCATCGTCAGGAGTCCTCTGATAAGTCACCATTTTTTGGTGCATATGGGTTTCATCCGCAGTTTGGGACTTTCTCGGGAGAGGGTTCTTCTTGTTTACCTGATGAGGACAGATTCTCCTCATCTTTGTCATCTATTTGGCAAAAGATTTAGGATAATCTAAAGAGCATGAGTGAGAGATATAAGCGTGTGGCAGATAAGAGACGTGTGCCTGGTCCGGACCTGAATGTTGGTGGTCTGGTGTGGTTGTCTACCAAGAATATCAAATTGAAGGTTCCCTCCTGGAAGTTGGGTCCTAAGTTTATTGGGCCTTACAAAATCTTGTCTGTCATCAATCCTGTTGCCTACCGTCTTGATCCTCCTCAGACTTGGAAGATCCATAATGTTTTTCATAAGTCCTTATTAAAACCTTATGTTCAACCCATTGTACCCTCGTCTTTGCCTCCTCCTCCGATTATGGTTGATGGTAATCTTGAATTTCAGGTCTCTAGGATTGTGGATTCTCGTGTTGTTCGCGGTTCTCTCCAGTACCTCGTTCATTGGGAGGGTTATGGTCCTGAGGAGAGGATGTGGGTCCCAGTGACGGACATTAAGGCCACTCGTCTCATCAGGGCTTTCCATAGGTCCCATCCTGAGAAGGTGGGCTCTGAGTGTCCGGAGTCCTGACTCCGGGAGGGGTACTGTCACCACCAGACATCTAAGAAGTTCTGACAGATGCCTTTCAGAACCTCCTCCTTGAGCTTCCTTTGTTTTGCTTTCAGTTCCTCATCTCGTTAGCCTCTCTCAGCTGTCATGTAGTTGGACTGATTGCATCCCTTTAAATTCCTCCCCATAGTGCATTAGTGTGCAGTTTATACAACTTCCTGTAGTGTGTGTGCATGCTGATCCTATTTCCCAGTCTTCTACAAGATAAGTGTTGTGCATTATTTTGTGTTTTACTGTTTGCTGGATCCCAGGTGACCCTGACTCCTTCCGTGTCTAGTGTAGGGAGCCGGTGGTCGTGTCCCCTCACTATTATAGGGTGTTCAGGTGTTATACACTCAAGGTACGAGGATATGCGATCATCTACCATTGGGATTTTCGCATAGGCTGAGCAGTCAGGTAGAGTGCCAGGTCTGATGCAGGGGTCTCCCTTTTTGTTCCTTAGTTTTGGAACCAGTGAGTCATATATTAACTTTGTGTTGTCTTGTTTCCTGTACACCTTCCGTGACATGTATACCTGCATATTCATTTAAAGGGGTTCATTTTTATGTTGATGGCCTACCCTCAGGATACAGTAGGTCATCCATATGAGATTGTCAGCGGTCCGACTCCCAAAATCCCCACCGATAAGCTGTTTGAAGAAGCCAGGGTGCTTACTAGAGCTCTGGTGAGTGCTGTGACCTCCTTAAAGCTTACCAAGCACAGCACCACCCATTGGAAAGCGGCTATACTTGGCATTGCGGCTCAGTCCTATTCACTTGAATGGGACTGAGCTGTGCCTAGACAATGTGACGTCACTGGCCTAAGAAGAGGCCCAAGCAGTCATGAAGCACAGCAGCCTCTTCATACAGCTGCTCAGTAGGGGTGTCAAACCCCTTTTGGAGCTTAAATAAGTTATAAAGTGGACATTTAACATACAACTAAATTCTGTGATTTAATAGCACACCCAGCTTGGGAAAGCCATAGACATCTGTTCTTATGCATATAAATCACCCAAAGACCACCCAAGAACTAGAAATTATTCTACTTGGGAAAGTTGTCAAGTTTTTAAACAAAATTTTCAATGAGAATGAAAAATGTAGAATCTTTTCTTTTTCTTTCTTTTCATTTTTTTGTTCCTAACTATGGAGATTCTGAGCAATAATAATAATAATAATGATAAAGAAATGACTGTGCGCAGCCACTTACATTTAGAAAACGTGCCTTGTCAAAACAAACCCTGAGGTAACGCATAACAGTTGTTAAATGCATTGGCAGAACAAGATGATTTCATTTTACTGCACAGAAGGCGTGTTTGACTAGTGTCACAGTAACATGTATTCAATGATTTGTTTGCAGTGAATATAACCAAAGCTTATATCGAGTTATAGAAAAGACTCTAATATGTCATGGAGACAAGTCAACGGTCTCCATCGATGAGGGGGAGCTCTAGGACACATAGAAACTTCCACCTCTGGAAAGCTGGAGACCACTTCATAGGCTTTAAATTTTATTAGCCATCTTCATCGGGTTCTTCTCAGGACCATGAATATAGTATTTAAAAGGGTTGTCTCACTTCAGCAAATAGCATTTATTATACAGAGAAAGTTAATACACGGCACTTACTAATGTAATTGTCCATATTGTCTCCTTTGCTGGCTTAAATCATTTTTCCATCACATTATGCATTGCTCATAACCAGGGGTTATGGCCACCACTGCAGCTCAGATATGCGATGGCTGGGATAGGATCTGCTGCACATGCGTGCCTATGTGCACCACCATGGTCCAGGCCACCAGAAAGGTGGGCCCTTTTTCCTATAGTGGGCAAGCACGACCACCGCTGCTGTGTTGCAGGATAGTCAAAACCATTGGTTATGAGCAGTGTATAATGTGATGGAAAAATGAATCAAGCCAGCAAAGGAGGCAATATGGACCATCACAATACATTAGGAAGGGTCTTGCAGCAGATGGGCGGGGAGTGCAGGAGATGATGAATAAACATGACTCTTCTCAGATAGATTTGACTCTTTTCAAGGCCTGGGCTGCAATGATTATGATGCTGGTTCTCAGCAACCACTTACTTTTAGCTCATGAGTGACACACGGCTGAAATCAACATTTATGTCACTATTTTATGCTGCCCTCAGTGAGGTCAAGAAGACTTCCACTAATCACAAGAGAAGTCATTCTTTAGTGTCCCCTGTTTGACTGGCGTAGAAGTCACACATGCATGCCACTACTCCATTCAAATTCTAAGGGACTGGCCAAGATCACCGAATACAACTTTTAGAATTTGAATAGAGCAGCATAGGGGACAAGTGTTGAATCTAGAAAAATAAACCTCTTTAATATATATTTAAAAGAAAGCAATATGTGAATTAAGTTAAATATTCAGTATTAATGGGGATTGTAATATATTAATGAATAATGGATGGTGTACAAATATATAATCTTATCAGTTATTCCATCTCTACAACTAAAATAACAGGCATTTAAGTCATAAATCTGGCCCTATATGATGAAGCACTCTTGTTTCCTCTTATGATTGAACCTCCAGTCATCAGTGTAATTGACGTGCCATAGATATGGACTAGTGATGATCAAGCATGGTCGGCCAAACATCAGTTCGGCTCGAGCAGCTCGATGCTCGGCACATGGTGGTATTCGTCCCAATACCGCATGTGCTGGAGCGCAATGCTCGAGTCTCCGCCCCGCACGTTTCTTGGCTGCTATGCAGTCAATAAACGTGCAGGTAAGTACTGCCCTTACTGTAAGGCCTCATGCACACGACCGTTGTGTGCATCCGTGGCCGTTGTGCCGTTTTCTGTTTTTTTTTCGCGGACCCATTAACTTTCAATGGGTCCGTGGAAAAATCGTAAAATGCACCGTTTGGCAGCCGCATCCGTGATCCGTGTTTCCTGGCCTGTCCTATTTTTTTCACGGCCAACGGTTCACGGACCCATTCAAGTCAATGGATCCGTGAAAAATCACAGATGCACACAAGATTGTCACCCGCGTCCGTGATCTGTGTCCGTGATCCGTGTCCGTTTTTTCCTATCATTTCAATGGCAAACTTGACTTAGATTTTTTTTTCATTTTTCATGTCCGTGGATCCTCCAAAAAACAAGGAAGACCCACAGACGAAAAAACGGTCATGGATCACGGACCTACGGACCCCGTTTTTGCAGACCTTAAAAAAAAACGGTCGTGTGCATGAGGCCTAATGCCGTAGCCATGTTGGCTGCTGGCATTACAGTGATTGGCTGGCCAAAACGCGTCATCGGGTGCTATATAGCACCCGATGACACATGTTCGGCTCATTCTTAATCAGGGAGAGCTGTGCTGAGGAAGGGACAGACAGTGTAGGGAGTGATTTAAGAATATTTTTACCACCAAAACTTTTCAGAGACCCAAAAGTCCTTTTAAGGACTATTGTGTGTGGCAGCAGAAATATCTTTTTTTTTTTAGCACAAACTGCGCTAAATAGCTAAAACTTTACAGACCCAAAAGTTCTTCTAAGGACTACTGTGTGTGGCAGCAATATCTATTTTTAGCGCATCCTGCGCTAAATAGCGTACAATAGTTAGGCCTCTGCAGACAGCGACATTAGCTGTGCAACATCTCCAGTGTAAAGTGTGCGCATCCCAAAAATATCTGTGACATCCAGTGTACTTTTTCCGTAGACGGTGTCCAATGTGGAAAGTGACATTAGCTGCGCAACATCTCCAGTGTAAAGTGTGTGCATCCAAAAAATATCTGTGATATCCAGTGTACTTTTTCCGTAGACGGTGTCCGATGTAGAAAGTGACATTAGCTGCACCACATCTCCAGTGTAAAGTGTGCGCATCCAAAAAATATCTGTGATATCCAGTGTACTTTTTCAATAGACAGTATCCGCTTCTGACAGTGACATTACCAGTGCCATATCTGCAGTGTAACGTGTGCGCTTAAAGAAAATAATCTGTGACATACAGTGTACTTTTTACTTAGACGCTTTGGACAGTGACCATACCGGTGGTATCTCTCCTGTATAACTTTTCCTCATCCCAAATACCTGTGACATTCCCTGTAATTTTTTAGTAGCCGCTGGTGACAGCATTGACATTACCTGCGGGATAACTCCTGTGTGATGTTTCCACATCCCAAATACCTTTTTTTGCGCATACACTTCCAAATCCTACGCTACAATAACGGGGGGCATACTTTCAAGCATATATAACATTTAATATGAAGATGCTGACAGGTTGACTCTTATAAAAATGAACAATGCTTGGATTGACCATGACTTCTCGACTCCACCAGAGCACTTTAAATGTGTTGTTTATAATTTACTGAATACACTGTATTCCCATGCACCCCTTCCACCACAAACAAGGGTATATGGTTGAATCTTCCTTTTATCATTCTCCTTCATCCTCCTCCTCCTCTTCCATCATGTCAACATGCTTATTTGTTGCATATAATGCCCTTGCATATATACCCTTCGCATATGATGTTTTACAGGGTCAGCTCACCTGCAGGCCCTCGCATATAATTTTTTAGAGAGTCAGCTCAGCTGCAGGCCCTTGCATATTTTGTTTTAGAGGGTCAGATCACCAGCAGGCCCTCACCTACAATCTTTTACAGGGTCAGCTCAGCTGCAGGCCCTCGCATATAATTTTTTTGAGGGTCAGCTCACTAGCAGGCCCTCGCATATAATGTTTTACAGGGTCGGCTCACCTGCAGGCCCTCGCATATAATGTTTTACAGGGTCAGTCAGCTCACCAGCAGGCCCGCACCTACAATTGTTTACAGGGTCAGCTCACCAGCAGGCCCGCACCTAAAATCTTTTACAGGGTCAGCTCACCTGCAGGCACTCGCATATATTTTTTTTTAGGGTCAGCTCACCTGGAGGCATTTGCATATAATATTTAGAGGGTCAGCTCACCAGCAGGCCTTCACCTACAATATTTTACAGTGCAAGATCCGCTGCTTGCCCTCGCATATAATGGGAGTCCATAATGCATCCAGACATCCACCCCATGCTGTTCCCAAACCATTTCAGTGGTGTTTTCATCAATTCAATCAACTTTTCCTATGAACCAAACACCCTCCCTTCTTCAGAGCAGGGGGTGCCTGGTTTAATGCTTGCGTTCTCCCATTGACTTCTATTGTGCTCGGGTGCTTGGTAGAGCACCCGAGCATCCCAAAGTGTGCGGCCGGGCCCCCCAAGCACCTGAGTACTATGGTGTTCGATCAACACTAATATAGACATAACTGAACACTTGCCACTTAAAGCCACCATACACAGTATACTATGGTCAGCGGAACCTGAGGTTTTTTGTGGGACCAGATGACAGCCTAAAGTGTATAGAAACTCCCATTCCTCCCCAACAGGTGATGTCGGTGAAGAGAGAAGGATCAAGCGTTTTAATGTTCTTTGACTGATCCCTTTGTTCTCAAGGCAGATAAGTCTCACTCTCCACCAGAGTTCGCTGGCAGAGAGTTTTTCCCCTGTACTTATTAAAAACACTTGGTTGTGTATAGAGGAGTTCCATCAACAGCTATTAGTGTATGGGTACCTTTATACTATCCACAAGATCAACCTTCTGCAGCTTTTGTTTTCTCTGGTTTGACTTGGCTTGACTCCTGACTATATGCTTTCTGTCTTAACCCTGTGTCTGGTTTCTTGTTCTGCAAGAATTTTGCCAAACCTGACCCTGAACTACAGGATTATGGACATGGATTTAGTTCCCTTCGTGGTACTGTTACAAATCTCTGGCCAATCTGCCCAGCAAGTATTGCAGATCAGCAACCAGGGGTTTCGCTCTGGAAAAGTCCATACCTCTGTAACGGGTTAGAAACAAAAGAATGGCTGGACCTACTGACTTTGCCCCCTGGTCTTGTAAACCCAGTGATTTGTTCTACAATAAGTCAATATATATTTTAGAATTAGATCTGGACAAAAAAAGTAGAGTTTATTTCGACAATTGAAATCTACCACCTATTCACAGAAAAGGTGATAAATGTCTGATCACTGGGAGGCCCACAACTGGAACTGCCAGCAGTGAGAAGTTTGAATGAAGCTGTGGTTAAGCATGGACAGTGCCACTCTATTCAAAGTCTGCGGGACCGATGGAGACAAGTACAGAGCTCAGCTGTTGTCATCAGCTCCATAAAGATTAAAGGGAGTGGAAGGGCAAATGTTGACCCATTCAAGCCCACAGTGAGGAGGGCTGCAGGCCCTCAGGATCCCTGTTCTGGTGATTGGTAGGGATCCCACCAGTGGGGCTTGACATTTATCACATGTCCTGTGGACAGATAATAATATCAATTTTGAGGAATCTCCTATTAGGTTCTCATGATCAAATCTTGATCCCCTGATCATATTTTTAAGAAGTGTCTACTTAACATACCATGAAAGTAGCTTAAAATAGAACTTTAAGCAAAGGTTTAGAGTAATATTAAAAAGTAGCTTAAAGTAAGTAAAATTTTAAGAAAAATTTTGGACCTACAGTATTTCTGTAGAATTAGCATATGTACATGAAGGCTATGTGCACAGAGATAAATAACGTACGGCTACTTGTAACTACTGTGCTATGTGACCTCTAGGATGTGACCTCTAGGAAATCCCTGTTGTGTTTCTATGGAAACAATTCACCTTTCAAACAACATGAAATTCTTTCAGCTGACAGGTCTCCCGGGGTCATCTATACACTACTGTTAGGAGACGGCATACATGAGCAGCACAGGAACTTTTCAATAAAGTCAAATCCTGAAATACTTTACTATGTCTGTAATTTGTGTTATATGATTGGCAGTTAATGCAAAATATACTTTTATGCACGGCGAGTCACACACGCTAGTATTTTAGGTTGAAGTCTGACACCCACTCCTCGTGTTTTGGTCTTAGCTACGATTCTCTACCTTTTTGGACTAAAGTTCAGTATTCAATTAAGATTCTGATGATGCTGACAGATTTAAATGTAATTAAAAAAACATTGAAAATAAATAATGATTAACATTTTTTGTCATTATTTTTATCCTAGAAGTTTTATGGACTAGGAAACTTTCTATGCTCGCCAATAAAATCTGCATATGCAATGTTCAAATGGTATTGCCATGTAGTGCATAAATAATATGGGCATGCTGTACAGAGCTCATATAATACCACCATGGAGTGCACAATGCCATCATAATCATAATCATCATAATCATAAAGCTTAATAAATACCGCTATACAGTGTGCAGAGCTATTTCCCCTTGTCACATTTCAAAGCTTGTTAAAAAGTCAGACTTTGACTCATAGCAAGATGGCTCTCCGTCCTTGCTTTTCACTGCCTACTCCTGTCAATCTCAGTGCAGAGGGCATGGCAGTTGCAGAGAGAGCGGAGCCTCTAAGGCCCCTTTCACACGGGCGAGTTTTCCATGCGGGTGCAATGTGTGAGGTGAACGCATTGCACCCGCACTGAATCAAGACCCATTCATTTCTATGGGGCTGTGCACATGAGCGGTGATTTTTACGCATCACTTGTGCGTCGCGTGAAAATCGCAGCATGCTCTATATTGTGCATTTTCCATGCAACGCAGGCCCCATTGAAGTGAATAGGGCTGCGTGAAAATCGCAAGCATCAGCAAGCAAGTGCGGATGCGGTGCGATTTTCACGCATGGTTGCTAAGATAACAGTCTATTCACTGTATTATTTTCCCTTATGGTTATAAGGGAAAATAATAGCATTCTTTTATACAGAATTCTTAGTAGAAGGTCAATTGAGGGTTAAAAAAAAAATAATTAACTCACCTCCTCCTCTTGATCGCGTAGTTGCTGATCTCTTCTTACTTCTTTAATCATGAGCTGCCGGCTAAAGGACCTGTGGTGACATCACATCACATGGTCCAATCACATGGTCCATCACCGTGGTGAGGGACCATGTGATTGGACCATGTGATGAGCTCAGTGACATCACCACAGGTCCTTTGACAGGTTCTGAAGAAAGAACAGGAGACCGTCAGCTACGTGATTAATTGACCTTCTACTAAGCATTCTGTATTAAATAATGCTATTATTTTCCCTTATAACCATGTTATAAGGGAAAATAATTACATCTACACAACACCGAACCCAAACCTGAGGTGGGTACCACATTCAGTTTTTTATCACACACGTGGAAAACACATTGCACCCGCGCGATAAAAACTGAACAACGGAACGCAATCGCAGTCAAAAGTGATTGCAATTGCGTACCTACTTGTGCGGGTTTGCCACAATGCACCCGGGACGCATCCGTACCTAATCCGGACACGCTCGTCTGCAAGGGGCCCAAGAGTAATGGCAACAGCCGTGTTGCTCCTAGAGGCTCATTTGCATATATTAAAACATCATTTGACTTACAATGACCAACACAGATGCCTTCAGCTGCCAAGTGCACATGTAACAGGTCAGCCAGTGTCATAGATACAAAACTGCTGACAGATGCCCTTTAAGACCTCCGCCCGGACTAAATCCTCACCTATTCATTACAATAGATCAGTGCACATGAGCATTGCTTATCACTGATCATCTCTGTGTTCAGGAAAAATTGCAGCATGTTTTAAATTGTGCGTTTTTCACTCTGTGGCTCCATAGGAATGAATAGGGCTTGTTTTAAAAACGGAAGACATCCGAATGCAATGCGTTTTTTACTGATGGTCCCTAGGAGATGTAGATTGTTTCTAGCATTGAGCAAATCGAAGTTCACGAAGTTACAAAGAGTAAAACGCTTTAATATGGAACTCAGATGCCCCGTTCAGCGATAAATGCGGCACCTGAGGAGTTCAATGACAGGGGCAGCGCAACTGTCACTGCACCTGCTATTTACAAAGAAATGTGCTTCGTTTACAAAGTATTTCATCACAAAGCAAATTTTTTATTTTTTATTCGTCAAAGCAGCCAAATAAAATTTTAAAGAACTTCGCTTATCTCAAATGATTATTTTTGAGTTGTTCTTTAAGCGCTTGAACAACACATAAAAAACTGATTGCATCCTCATGGAAAAAAAAAACGAAACACTGAACGAAATCGCAGACAAAACTGATTGAAGCTGCATATAGAACCATAAATTTTTCCCTGGACAGACCCCGACTCACGCCATAACACTCGTGTGAAATAAGCCTTAGGTCACTGTTGGAACAAGTCAGAGTAAGAATAGAAAACATATTGGAAAGTCAGCTCACTGATAGTTATGAAAGATAAAATTCAACTTGAATGCGGCACGAGGGCTTTAGAAATGAATCAGAATATTTATGGAGAGGGTTATGAGGATATTTATAAATCTGGATATGGAATCATTTGTTTTGAATGTTGCTTCAGGAGTTTTGGCAGGTACATATGCTGAATATATAGATATACAGGATCAGTAGAAGCTTGCACTAACCCAAAATAACAACAGTACTGCATAGATTTGGGATCATTAGTAATTCATTAATTCATCTTAAAGCTATAAAATTTGGTTGCTGGAGGCTCCACGTTACCTGCATATCAAGTGCAGCTATTACTCAATAAGTAAGCAACATAAACAAAAATAGATCTATATCCTGAAATATAGAAGGGGTTGTGCAAGATTACATAAACATGAAAACAGTGCCCCCATGGATTTCTGGCTAGTACTGTATTTCAGCTCCACTGAGGTAACTACCGCTATACCACACACGACCTGTGGGCTGGAAGAAAGCAGCCATCTTTTTCTAAACCTGTAAAATTATTTTAATAAGACAAGTTGGGCTCCTTCCTCAGGGCTACTACCATCATGTGCTCCAAAAATTCATGTGGGGGAGGACTGTTTAACCCCTACATGCACCACAATGTAACTGTATGCCACATTGCAATGTAAAGTGTATGAAGCGGGCTCACACACTGAGTCCACTCCATGTGTGGCGGGTACAGGCCGTCAGAATGTCATAGAGCGCAATAGTATCCTATTGCGGTCTATGGGACAAAAAATCTGAAGATTGCATGTTGAAGTCCCCTGATGGGTTAAAAATGACAGTAAAAGTTTTATTTTATTTTTTTTATGTGAAAAACACAAATAATACAAATCACCCCTAACTTTACCAAGTTTACATAAAAAAACATAAACAGCAAAAAACAATAAACATAACTAGTAAAATGTTCAAACGATTCACATTTTAAAATATTTTTCCTGAGCAGTGTCTGACATAATGGGAAAACTCTATGATTCACTATTTGTCACGGCCACGGTTATGGCTGTGACTCCTTGGGAGCCGCATACAGTTGCCCGCGGTTTGGGTAGTTGTTTCAACCGCAGCTTGAGGCATAATGTTGTTTGCCTCAAGTGCGGTTGCCGCGGACAACAGCTATGTGTGCGGTTCCCTTGGAGTTGTGTGCGTTTGTGTATGCACGTTTGTATGTCTGGTGTGCACTTTGTGTTGTCTGGTGTGCACTTTGACATCTTCCTTTCTCTGTGGCTGCCCGTGGCAACGTTTGGTATGTTGAACATGTGGTGGCAGTGTCCCGGCCTTCAGGGTGTCTCCCAGGACGGCTGCCACCCATGTCGTTGCCTGCGGCAACAGCCACAGGGTGATCTTAGTTTGGTCACTTCCCCTTTATGTGTGTTTCCCTTCTGTGGTGCTGGAAGGGTTAACTCCCTTCCCAGTGTGTGTGTGATGTCACTGGGTGTGTCCGACTGTGGGGTGTGGCTTCTTGGCCTATATAGCCTTGGTGTTTGGCATGGCTCAGTAGGTTGCTTCAGTCATGCTTGGCTGGAGCAGCCTCCTGTGCATATTACCTGCCAGTGAGAGCCACCCCTGTGGTCATAAAGATATTGTCGTTATGTTTATGTCTTGCTGTGTGTGATGTTGTATGTTATGTTCTGTTGGGACCTTCCTATGTGTTTGGTGCAGCTTACGTTTCTGGATTCCTGTTTGCGCAGGGATCCAGTCAGCAAGGCTGTGACAGGTTGGTGGAACTAATAGTTCGCCTGTCATTCCCGTAAGGCTGTATGAGTTCCCCTTTTCCCAACAGCTTGGCCATGGAGACTCCTGCTCCTCCGTGCCTAGGAGGAGTAGGTCGTCTTACCCAGCTCCTAGCTCAGGGATCTGCGGAGGGTAATTCAGGGCTCCGAGGTTCCTGCGCATGGGTCCTCCTACCTTAAAGGTCGGCCCATGCAGGTAGGAGTTAGGGTCAGGTTAGGGATGTTTGAGGAGGTGACCTGCTCCCTATCCTGTTCTCCTGGCCGAGCCGCCACAACATCATCTGGCATCACACGGCTGAGGGTTTCCCCCATCCTCAGCCGTGACACTATTTTTTTTAACCTTGTCTCACCCCAAAAAACTGTTCGCCCTCCAAAAAACAATCCTTCACACAGCTCTGTAGACAGCTACGTAAGGCTACTTTAACACTTGCGGCAGTGTGATCCGGCGGGCAGTTCAGTCGTCGGAACTGCCCGCCGGATCCGCCGATCTGCCGCTGACTGAAAGCATTTGTTAGACGGATACGGATCCGTCTCACAAATGCATTTTAAGGACGGATCCGTCTCTCCACTTGTCATGCGGACAGACGGTTTCGTCTTGTATATTTTTTCACATTTTTACCGGTCTGCACATGCTCAGGCCGGAAGGACGGATCCAGCATTCTGGTATTTTGAATGCCGGATCCGGCACTAATACATTCCTATGGGAAAAAATGGCATTAAGGCATGTCTTCAGTATTTTTCGCCGGAGATAAAACCGTAGCATGCTGCGGTTTTATCTTTTGCCTGATCAGTCAAAACGACTGAACTGAAGACATCCTGATGCAAACTGAACGGCTCACTCTCCATTCAGAATGCATGGGGATATGCCTGATCAGTTCTTTTCCGGTATAGAGCCCCTGTGACGGAACTCTATGCCGGAAAAGAAAAACGCAAGTGTGAAAGTGCCCTAAAACCATAATTTTTCCAGGTCACTATTGTTATTTAACAAAGAAATAAATAAAATCCTGCACTTTGCACCTAAAATATCAGGAGGGGACCCCATTGACTTCTATGGGAGAGTTTTCTAGGCATGTGGCTTGTGCAGAGGTCAGGTGGGAGCTGATATGCTTGTGATATCACTTATTGTGATTGGTGAATCCTGTGTTATCATATACCGAGGTGTTACTTGTCACTGTACAGAACAGAAAATCATGACCTATTATTATACCTAATGGCCAGTGTGAAAATTGCAGGATTATACATATTTTACAAATTTATAAATCTTTTTTTAAACTATAAATATTGATTATGAAATGGAAAATTACAAAATGTGATTTAAGGTCATTTGCTGATGATACATTCCCTTTAAAAGTAGTAAAACAATAAAAACGATATCAATTTGGTATTGTTGTAATCATACTGACCCGCAGGATAAGCTAGTCATGTCAGTTTTAGCACATGGTAAATGTTGTAAAAACAAAACCCCCAAAACCTTGGCATTTTTTCCAGTTTCAACACACAAAGATTTTTATCACATTTTCCAATGCAAGCTATGGTAAAAGGAAAAGTGCCAATAAGAAATGCAAGTGCTAAAGAGGCTGTAAGGGTACGGCCACACGGTGAGGTTTTGGAAGCCAAAGGACAGATACGACTTCTCTTTTATGATCCACTACTGATTTTGGCTTCCAAAACTGCATCTAGTAACCTGTTAACCTGTAAGACTGTTTGGCCATACCCTAAGCCTAAGGGATTAAAAAGCATGGCTGATTTCATACAGCCGGTAGCATTGTAGCTCAGCTCACTCCAACAGCTGAGCTGCAATACCAGACACTAGAGATGGCCTTGCGGTTCGCCCGGCAGTCATTTCGCAGCAAACTTTGCGGGTTCGCGATTCGCTGATCATGCAAACATATAACGATGTTCGCATGCGCCATATTCTATTGCATTGCAAGGAACTTTAACCCATGACACATCAGGAGGGACAGGACAGCCAATTGAGACGATTAAGCACATGGACACACCTCCACCTTATAACAGAACCTGATCTGGCAGCCATTTTACATTCTGTGTTTTGCCAGTGTAGGGAAGGTTGCTGTGTGGAGCAGGGACAGGCTGTTAGGGACACCAAACGCTAGCTAATAGGGCCACAAAAGTCCTTTTAAGAACTGGTATAGGTGTATCTATAGGTGTGATACACAGAGGGGTGAGATATACTTATAATATACTTTCTAACATAGAAAGTATATTATAGTGCATTTGTATTGTGCGGCAGTTGTGTGCGGTTCTGCTGCGATACTGCAGCTAGATAGACGGACAAACGCTAATGGAATAACTAATTGCAACTGGTCTGATATACCTGTTGCCCCCCCAAAAACTGATTGAGGGGTGTGATATACCTATAATATACTTTCTAACATAGAAAGTATTGTAAGAAGGAACAAGGGGGCCGTCATTGATGGAAGATACTTGTGACCAAGGTTCCTGGCTTCGGTAAAGTAAGAACCGGGTTTTTCCCTGAAGTGTCAGTTTTGCAGTTGCAGTCTGACACTTCAGCTGTTAGTGTGGCTATAAAGCTGATCCGGGCTGGCAGTTTTTGGGAGCAGCCAAAGAGCAAGGTGGGTGGCTGTTCCCCACGGTTCCAGGTCGGGTTTTGGCTGGGATATAAAAACCCAGCCAGTACGTTCAGCTGGTGTGGATTATCCTCCATGACAGAGAAGCTGTGGAGTCTGTGTCTTGAGACACTAAGGCCATCTATGTGTGAGAGCCGCATGCTGGGGAAACAGGCCTCTAAAGCCTGCTGTGGACTGCAGGTGAAAATCTGCTGACCAGGTGAAGGCTTTTTGCACTGTGGACTTTGTGTGGTGTGCACAGGCACCAAAACTGAACACCGTTACTTTTGGCTTGTTTTTTCCTATGTGTGAATAAACACTTAACTTTGTTTTACAACCTTGCTTTTGCCTCTGTACTGGGTCCGCTTACCCTGCCTACCAGAGCGAATCCCCACAGTATATAGTGCATTTGTATTGTGCAGCAGTTAGGTGGTCACTAGGGACAAGCGCTATTGGAACAACTATTTGCAATCAGTGTGATATACCTGTCTCCCCTAAAAAAAATGATTAAGGGGTGCAATATATCTGCTTCCACAAAATACTGATTAAGGGGTTTGATATACCTGCTTTCACAAAATACTGATTGAGGGCTGCGATATACCTGCTTCCAGAAAATATTGATTAGGGGGTTCTATATCCCTGTTTCCACAAAATACTGATTGAGGGGTGTGATATACCTGCTTCTACAAATTATTGATTAAGTGGTTCTGTTTCCACAAAATACTGATTAAGGGGATTGATATACCTGCTTTCACATAATACTGATTAATGGGTTTGATTAAAGGGTTTGATATACCTACTTCTACAAAATACTGATTGAGGGGTGCGATATATCTGCTTCCACAAAATATTGATTATGGGGTTCAATATACCTGCTTCCACAAAATACTGATTGAGTGGTGCAATTACCTGCTTCCACCAAATATAAGATAAGATAAGATGCCTTTATTGTCACTGTACAATACAATGTAATACAATGTATAATACAATGAAATGTTGTTTGGAGCAATCCTAGATGCCATGGACAGAGGAACAAGAACTGACATTTAAACTAAAGCATTACACTAGAAAAAAACAAAACATTGCACTAGAAGGCATTACTATTCAAATTTCACAGCATATATATAGCAAGAGCAAAGTAGGAAGTGGAAATATTGATTGAGGCCTGCGATATACCTGCTTCCACAAAATACTGATTGAGGGGTGCGATATACCTGCTTCCACCAAATATTGATTAAGCAGTTCTATATCCCTACTTCCACAAAATACAGATTGAGTAGTGCGATATACCTGCTTCCACAAAATACTGATTAAGTGGTTTTAATATACAATGGCTGGATCACAGAGATCCGTAACCGCACATGCACAGGTATGTACCTGGGCATGTGCGGTTACGGATCTCTGTGATCCAGCCATTGTGCCTCCGTGATCTATGTGATCCAGCCATTGTGCCTACACTTCAGATCAAACCATTTTTTTTAAGACGGCCATCCTGGGATGATTGATCTTGAATTTTTCTTTCAGCTCTATACTGATCTCCTTCACAATTCTCCACTTCTCTGCCTGGACCCGGGTACGGTCATACCCACATCCGCTGCAGGTTAAAGACACAAGCATATAATACCAATTTTTTTAAATACAAGTATTGAAAATAATGTCCTCAACAAAACATCAAAAAGTATTTGTGTTTAAAGGGGAAATATTAGATTTAATGTTACCTTTATAAGATGGGATTGTATTGCGATTGTATGTGTGTAGGGGTCTCAGTAAAGTGACGTTACGGTATTGGGTGTAAAGCTGGTTCGCCTCCCTGTGGTGCACTCTCGGTAACTCTAAATAAACCAGCAAATACTGGCGGTAATACAAAGAAAGCTTCTCCTAAGTCCTGACCAACAGAACACTAACTCTAACCTATAGACTGTGTTTCTGTGTGTGTGTGTGGGGGGGGGTATATAGTCTGTGGCAGGAAAATGGATGTGCAATGTGCATGTAAGACATTTTTCTCTGCTGTCCATACATACATGCTATTGTCATAGTGTCGTGATGTCACAACAGTACTTAGTGCACCAATCAGTAATATCTACTTAGACCTGAAAAAAAGTGAAGGTATATGTATTGTGAAAAATTTTGGATCATAAGTGGCGATTTTCGCAATCACAAATATTTTATAACACTCTATCTGCATATAAAGCAACTGGTCTGACATGCATGTGAAATGTAATCAAATACACTGCTGCAATGTCAAAATACTTACAATGATCACTAGTTCTGTCTCAACCTTGCGGAAATTGCTTCCCACCATCTTTTCCAATCTTCTTAAAACTTCGGGTAGTTTGAAAATAGTTCCGGATTTAGGCCACGCACTTTCGCATGCGCATTATACAAATATTAGTGTACGAATATATCGAATTTACGAATTAGCGAATATATGATGAATATTTGTCTATATATTCGCTAAATATTGCCCCTGCCATTCATCACTACCTGCTTCCACCAAATATTGAATAAGGGGTTCTATATACCTGCTTCTAGAAAATACTGATTGAGGGGTGCAATGTACCTTTTTCCACATAACACTGATTAAGGAGATTGATATACCTGCTTCCACCAAATATTTATTGAGGCCTGCGATACACCTGCTTCCACAAAATACTGATTAAGGCCTGCGATACACCTGCTTCCACAAAATACTGATTGAGGGCTGCGATGTACCTGCTTCTGCAAAATACTGATTAAGGCAATTGATATACCAGCTTCCACCAAATATTGATTGAAGCCTGCGATACACCTGCTTCCACAAAATACTGATTAAGGGGGATGATATACCTGTTTCCACCAAATATTGATTGAGGCCTGCGATACACCTGCTTCCACAAAATACTGATTAAGGGGGTTTGATATACCGGTTTCCACCAAATACTGATTGAGGCCTGAGATATACCTGCGTCCACAAATACTGCTCTTCTCTAGGGACTTTGGCACAAGGTCATTATGAAAATGACAGGCAGAGAAAGAGGCAGGCCATTCCGCAGGGGTGGTAGGGGTCGGGCAGGTGCACCAGGCCGGAGCCTAAGTAGGAAGTTGGAGAAGGTGCCTGTCATTACGTCAAAGGAAGCACCAGAGTAGATTAAGTGGCTCACTCAGGTGTGCAGGCTTGACCTGTGGCCAGAGCTGGCACAATTTGCCATGGTACTCTTGGCTTGCCCCTCGTCGAGAGTCCTGTCTAAAAGGAGGTTCAGCACAGCAGGGAGGATTGTGACCAATAAGCGCAATCGCCTAGCTCATGACAGTGTGAACTTGTCACGGAAGGTGTACAGGAAACAATACAATGCAAAATGAATATATGACTCACTGGATCCAAAACTAAGGAACAAAAAGGGAGACCCCTGCATCAGACCTGGCTCTCTCCCTTACTGCTCAGCCTATGCGATAATCCCAATGGTGGATGATCGCATATCCTCGTACCTCGACTATATAACACCTGAACACCCTACAATAGTGAAGGGACACGACCACCGGCTCCCTACACTAGACATGGAGGGAGTCAGGGTCACCTGGGATCCAGCAAACAGAAAATGAATGTACAACACTTAACTTGTAGAAGACTGGGAAATAGGATCAGCATGCACACACACTCCAGGAAGCTGTATAAACCGCACACGAATGCATTATGGGGAGGAATTTAAAGGGATGCAATCAGTCCAACTACATGACAGCTGAGAGAGGCTAACGAGATGAGGAACTGAAAACCAAAACAAAGAAAACTCAAGGAGGAGGTTCTGTAAGGCTTCTGTCAGAGCTTCTCAGCTGTCTGATTGTGACAGTACCCCTCCCTCTACGAGTGGACTCCGGACACTCAGAGCCCACCTTCTCAGGATGGGACCTATGGAAAGCCCTGATGAGACGAGTGGCCTTAATGTCCGTCACTGGGACCCACATCCTCTCCTCAGGACCATAACCCTCCCAATGAACGAGGTACTGGAGAGAACCGCGGACAAGACGAGAATCCACAATCCTAGAGACCTGAAATTCAAGATTCCCATCAACCATAATCGGAGGAGGAGGCAAAGGCGAGGGTACAATGGGTTGAACATAAGGTTTCAATAAGGACTTATGAAAAACATTATGGATCTTCCAAGTCTGAGGAAGATCAAGACGGTAGGCAACAGGATTGATGACAGACAGGATTTTGTAAGGCCCAATAAACCTAGGACTCAACTTCCAGGAGGGAACCTTCAATTTGATATTCTTGGTAGACAACCACACCAGATCACCAACATTCAGGTCCGGACCAGGCACACGTCGCTTATCTGCCACAGGCTTATATCTCTCACTCATGCTCTTTAGATTATCCTGAATCTTTTGCCAAATAGATTACAAAGACGAGAAGAATCTGTCCTCATCAGGTAAACCAGAAGACCCCTCTCCCGAGAAAGTCCCAAACTGCGGATGAAACCCATATGCACCAAAAAATGGTGACTTATCAGAGGACTCCTGACGACGGTTATTTAAAGCGAACTCAGCAAGGGACAAAAAAGAACACCAATCCTCCTGATTCTCCGCCACAAAACAGCGCAGATATGCCTCCAGATTCTGATTGACGCGCTCTGTCTGGCCATTCGACTGCGGGTGGAAAGCAGAAGAGAATGACAACCGAACCCCCAAGCGAGAACAGAAAACCTTCCAGAATCTGGAAACAAACTGCGTGCCCCTATCAGAGACTATGTCTGAAGGAATACCATGCAATTTGACAATGTGATCAATAAATGCCTGCGCCAGCGTCTTAGCATTGGGCAAACCAGGAAAAGGGATGAAATGCACCATTTTGCTAAAACGGTCCACCACCACCAGAATCACAGTCTTCCCCGAGGAACAAGGCAGGTCCGTTATGAAGTCCATGGACAGATGTGTCCAAGGACGGGAAGGAATGGGTAAGGGAAGGAGAGGACCTGATGGCCGTAAATGAGGGACTTTGGCACGAGCGCAAGTCTCGCAGGCTGCCACAAAACCCTCAACCGACTTACAAAGCGCAGGCCACCAGAATCTCCGAGCGATGAGATCCACTGTGGCTCTTGCCCCCGGGTGCCCAGCAAGGACCGTATCGTGGTGTTCCTTAAAAATCTTGTGTCTTAAAGCGAGAGGCACAAACAACCTCCCAGGAGGACAAAGATCAGGAGCCTCTGACTGGGCTACCTGCACCTCTGCCTCCAATTCAGGAAAAAGAGCAGAGACCACCACACCTTCAGCCAAAATGGGACCCGGGTCTTCAAAATTCCCACCTCCCGGAAAACAACGTGACAGGGCATCTGCCTTCACATTCTTAAGCCCAGGGCGGAACGTGACAACAAAATTAAACCTTGAAAAGAACAAAGACCATCTGGCCTGTCTCGGGTTCAGACGCTTGGCTGACTCCAAGTAGGCCAGATTTTTATGGTCAGTAAACACGGTAATAGGGTGTATGGCTCCCTCTAGCCAATGGTGCCATTCCTCAAAAGCCAACTTGATGGCCAACAATTCACTATCTCCCACATCGTAATTTCTCTCTGCGGAGGAGAGTTTCTTCGAGAAAAAGGCACACGGTCGCCATTTGGCAGGAGAGGAACTCTGAGACAAGACCGCACCCACACCCACCTCAGAAGCATCAACCTCAACTATGAAGGGTAGAGAAATATCAGGTTGTACCAAGATGGGAGCGGAAGCAAAACTCTCCTTGATATTAGAAAAGGCCTTACGCGCCTCTACCGACCAGGAAGAAAAATCTACCCCCTTTCTGGTCATATCAGTGAGTGGTTTAACAATAGAGGAATAATTCAAAATAAACTTCCTGTAATAATTGGCAAAGCTCAAAAAATGCATCAGTGCCTTCTGATTCTCAGGAAGCTCCCACTCAAGCACAGCGCGGACCTTCTCGGGGTCCATGCGAAAACCAGAAGCGGAGAGAAGAAACCCCAGAAATTGAATTTCTGGAACCGCAAACACACATTTTTCCTGTTTCGCGTATAATTTATTCTCCCGCAGGATGAGCAAGACATGACGTCAGTGTTCCTTATGAGTTTTGAAATCAGGAGAAAAAATCTAAATGTCATCCAAATACACTAATACAAATTTTCCCATTAAATGATAAAGAATGCTGTTCACAAAATGCAGAAAAACGGCTGGGGCATTCATCAAACCAAAAGGCATAACCAAATTCTCAAAATGGCCCTCAGGGGTATTGAAGGCCGTCTTCCATTCGTCTCCTTCTCTGACCCTGACCAGGTTGTATGCCCCTCTTAGATCTTATTTGGAAAAGACTTTAGCCCCAACAATCTGGTTAAACAGGTCCGGGATCAGAGGAAGCGGATAAGGGTCACGAATAGTGATAGTGTTCAGCTCCCTGAAATCCAGACAAGGTCTTAAAGAACCATCTTTTTTCTTAACAAAGAGAAAAACCAGCGGCAACAGGTGACTTCGAGGGTCATATGTGTCCTTTTCTCCGACTCTCCGAGATATAAGCACGCATAGCGACCCTTTCAGGTTGGGAGAGATTGTATAAACGAGATTTAGGCAGCTTGGCGCCTGGGATGAGATTAATAGGGCAATCGTACTCCCTGTGCGGAGGCAAAGCCTGAACTCCACTCTCAGAGAAGACATCCGAAAATTCAGAGAGAAAAGGTGGTACAGTCTTAGTAGAAACCTCTGAAACAGATGTCGTGAGGCAATTCTCTCTGCAAAAGTCACTCCAACCATTTATTTGCCTCGCTTGCCAATCAATGGTGGGGTTATGTTTAGTGAGCCAGGGTAGCCCCAACACAAGAGGAGTAGGTAACCCGCTAAGGACGAAACATGACACATCCTCAACATGAGCATCACTCACAATTAAACGAATATTGTGAACTATGCCCTTTAATGATTTCTGAGAAAGTGGAGCGGAATCAATAGCAAAAACAGGAATATCCTTTTATAAGTGCATACCTGGAAACCATGAGTTATCGCAAAATGATTATCAATGAGATTGACAGCTGCTTGTCACGGCCATGGCTATGACCGTGACTCTCTATCCGCAAGCGGTTGCCTGCGGTTTCGTGTAGGTTAAAACCACAGGTGAGGGCCGCTGGCGTGTGGCCTAACTTGTGGTTGCCGCGGGCAACCCGTCTCTCATGTGTATGTGCAGCAGCAGTCTGAGCGTGGCTAGGCTGCGTGCTGCAGTGGCATGCGGTCTCACCTGACTGCTATTATGTTAGGTGTGTGTGTGGTGTGCACTGTGTTTCATGTATTGTGTGCACTCCCCCTTATATGTGTGTTTTCCCTTCTGTGTGCTGGAAGGGTTAACTTCCTTCCCAGTGTGTGTGATGTCACTGGGTGTGGTTGACCAGTGGGTGTGGCCTTTGGGCCTATATAACCTCTCTCTGTGGCAGGGCTCAGTAGGTTGCTGCAACCTTGCTAGCTGGAGCAGCCTCCTGTGTTTTTCCATCTGCCTGTGAGAGCCACCACTGTGGTCATAAGGTTTTATGTATGCCTATGTCTTTCTGTGTGTGTTGTGGCTAGTTTGTCTGTTGGGTCTTTCACATGCGTTTGTGCAGCACACGGTTCTGGATCCCTGTCTGTTTAGGGATCCAGTCAGCAGGGCTGTGGCAGGTTGGTGAACTTCTGTTCACCTGCCATTTCCGTGTTGATGTTTCTGTCCCCCTCTTCCCAACAGCTTGGCCATTGAGGCTCCTGCTCCTCCGTGTCAAGGAGGAGTAGGTCGTCTCACCCAGCTCCTAGCTCAGGGATCTGCGGAGGGTAAGATAGGGCTCCGAGGTTCCTGCGCATGGGCCCTCCTACCCTAAAGGTCGGCCCATGCAGGTTAGGAGTTAGGGTCAGGGTAGGGATGCTGTAGGAGGTGACCTGCTCCCTATCCTGTGGCCTCATGGCCGAGTAGCCACTTCAACACCTGGCATCTCACGGCTGAGGGTTTCCCCCATCCTCAGCCGTGACACTGCTCCACTATCTACAAAAATCTCACAAAAAATGTTCTTGCTCTCTAGTGCCACCCTGGCAGGCAGGACAAAACGGGAACTACAAGCAAACGGAAAACCTACAATTTCCGCCTCAACCCTGCCAATAGTAACAGATGGAACATTTTTAAAAGATTTTTTCCTTTTTGTTTCTTTATTACTCCCAGAAAACTGCCTGAATCTCCTAGAGGGAAAAACATTTGCCAAATAATTCATACCTCCACAACAAAAACAAACCTTCCCATGCGGGCTGAATCTTCTATTGTCAGAGGCAATCAACCCCAGCTGCATGGGCTCCTGCTCAGAAGGGGCTGACAGCGACTGAGACCCCTGCGCACCGAATGAGACCGCCGCACTGTCCTGGGACTGAGCATGACAGGAAGGAGAGATCTCTCCTCTCTCTCTAAGATGCCTGTCAATACGAATGGCCTGAGACATAGCAGAGTCCAAGGAGATAGGCCTCTCATGAAAGGCAAATGCATCTTTCAATCCCTCTGAAAGACCATGGCAAAATTGACTTCGGAGTGCAGCATCATTCCAACCAGTATCAGCTGCCCATCTCCGAAATTCTGAGCAGTATATCTCTGCGGATTGTTTACCCTGGCATAACAGACGTAGTCTAGACTCAGCCAAAGCAACACGATCCGGATCATCATATATCTGACCCAGGGCTAAAAAGAATTCATCCACTGAACGGAGGGGCCGTGCCCCCACCGGCAGCGAAAAGGCCCACGACTGAGCGTTACCCCTGAGCAGCGATATAATGATCCCCACCCTCCGTTCCTCATCACCAGAGGAATGGGGAAGAAGGCGAAAATGGAGTTTGCAAGCCTCTCTGAAACGCACAAAATTCTCACTACCCCCGGAGAACGTATCCGGGAGCGAGATCTTAGGCTCAGAACAAACTCCATGAACGCAAGCTGAACCGGTCACTAGAAACTGAGAAAGAGTCTTACGGAGATCAGCTACCTCCAATGAAAGACCCTGGAAGCGTTCAGTCAAAAGTGAAACCGGATCCATGCTTGAGACGGTTTTGGCGGTTTATAATGTCACGGAAGGTGTACAGGAAACAAGACCATGCAAAATGAATATATGACTCACTGGATCCAAAACTAAGGAACAAAAAGGGAGACCCCTGCATCAGACCTGGCTCTCTCCCTTACTGCTCAGCCTATGCGATAATCCCAATGGTGGATGATCGCATATCCTCGTACCTCGACTATATAACACCTGAACACCCTGCAATAGTGAAGGGACACGACCACCGGCTCCCTACACTAGACACGGAGGGAGTCAGGGTCACCTGGGATCCAGCAAACAGAAAATCACAAATGAATGTACAACACTTAACTTGTAGAAGACTTGTAAATAGGATCAGCATGCACACACACTCCAGGAAGCTGTATAAACCGCACAATAATGCATTATGGGGAGGAATTTAAAGGGATGCAATCAGTCCAACTACATGACAGCTGAGAGAGGCTAACGAGATGAGGAACTGAAAACCAAAACAAAGAAAACTCAAGGAGGAGGTTCTGAAAGGCTTCTGTCAGAGCTTATCAGCTGTCTGGTTGTGACAGAACTACCTCACAATTCTAAAAATAAATGAGGCATGGATCTCGGAGGAATTCAACACCTGTGATAACCACGTGTAATTGAATTTCCTCATGTCAGCCTACAAATATCCGCCACCATCCAGAACAATATATATATATATATATATATATATGTCTTATATGTCTTATATATATATATATATATGTCTTATATGTCTTATATATATATATAATCCAGAAAAACGGGCGGCACTCCAAAGAAAAGAACAAGTGAACCTTTATTCACCCAGGTGGTGCAACGTTTCGGCTCTGCACTTGAGCCTTTTTCAAGGCCCAAGTGCTCAAGTGCAGAGCCGAAACGTTGCACCACCTGGGTGAATAAAGGTTCACTTGTTCTTTTCTTTGGAGTGCCGCCCGTTTTTCTGGATTATACATTGGGGTAAGAAGCCTATTCCCCTGGATACGTGCACCCTAGCTTCATTGTATTTTGTACCAGTGCCGCCATTTTTTCTTGGTATATATATATATATATATATATATACAGTACAGACCAAAAGTTTGGACACACCTTCTCATTCAAAGAGTTTTCTTTATTTTTATGACTATGAAAATTGTAGATTCACACTGAAGGCATCAAAACTATGAATTAACACATGTGGAATTATATACATAACAAACAAGTGTGAAACAACTGAAAATATGTCATATTCTAGGTTCTTCAAAGTAGTCACCTTTTGCTTTGATTACTGCTTTCCACACTCTTGGCATTCTCTTGATGAGCTTCAAGAGGTAGTCCCCTGAAATGGTTTTCACTTCACAGGTGGGCCCTGTCAGGTTTAATAAGTGGGATTTCTTGCCTTATAGATGGGGTTGGGACCATCAGTGGCGTTGAGGAGAAGTCAGGTGGATACACAGCTGATAGTCCTACTGAATAGACTGTTAGAATTTGTATTATGGCAAGAAAAAAGCAGCTAAGTAAATAACAACGAGTGGCCATCATTACTTTAAGAAATGAAGGTCAGTCAGTCAGCCGAAAAATTGGGAAAACTTTGAAAGTAAGGGCTATTTGACCATGAAGGAGAGTGATGGGGTGCTGCGCCAGATGACCTGGCCTCCACAGTCACCGGACCTGAGCCCAATCGACATGGTTTGGGGTAAGCTGGACCGCAGAGTGAAGGCAAAAGGGCCGACAAGTGCTAAGCATCTCAGGAAACTCCTTCAAGACTGTTGGAAGACCATTTCAGGGGACTACCTCTTGAAGCACATCAAGAGAATGCCAAGAGTGTGGAAAGCAGTAATCAAAGCAAAAGGTGGCTACTTTGAAGAACCTAGAATATGACATATTCTCAGTTGTTTCACACTTGTTTGTTATGTATATAATTCCACATGTGTTAATTCATAGTTTTGATGCCTTCATAGTCATGAAAATAAAGAAAACTCTTTGAATGAGAAGGTGTGTCCAAACTTTTGGTCTGTACTGTATATACAGCGGCATAAAAGGCCTCTACTCCACTGGCCTAAAGTAAATTTTTTATCCAGTGACCCCCTAATGTGCCTACAGCCACATCATCATTTGTTCTTTTCTGTCAGGAGATTGCCTATTTTTGGGGGCCTGTCCTGGCCTACAATAAAATAGTTTTTCAGTGACCGCCTAATGTACCTCCAGCCACATGATCACAAGTTCTTTTCTGCCAGGTGAATGCCTAATTTTTGGGGTCTGCAATGGCCTACAGTAAAATTTGTATCCAGTGACCGCCTAATGTACCTCCATCCACATCATAACAAGTTCTTTACTGTCAGGTGAAGGTCTAATTTTTGGGGCCTGTACTGGCCTACAGTAAAATGTTTATCCAGTAGCTGCCTAATATACCTCCAGCCACATCATCACAAGTTATTTTCTGACAGGTGAATGACTAATTTTTGGGGCCTGTACTGGCCTACAATAAAATTGTTTTTCACTGATCGTCTAATATACCTCCAGCCACATAATCACTTGTTCTTTTCTGTCAGGTGAATGCCTAATTTTTGGGGCCTGTGTTCCACTGGCATAGAGAAAAATAGTTATTCAGTGACCACCTTATGTATCTCCAGTCACATAATCTTGAGTCTTGTTCTTTTCTGTCAGGTGAATGCCAAATTTTTGGGGCCTGTACTGGCCTACAGTAAAATTGTTATCCACTGACTGTCTAATATACCTCCAGCCGCATAATCACTTGTTCTTTTCTGTCAGGTTAATGCCTAATTTTTGGGGCCTGTACTGGCCTACAGTAAAATTGTTATCCACTGACCGTCTAATATACCTCCAGAGACATAATCCTTTGTTCTTTTCTGTCAGGTGAATGCCTAATTTTTGGGGCCTATACTCCACTGGCCTACAGTAAAATTGTTATTCAGTGACCGCCTAATGTACCTCCAGCCACATAATCACTTGTTCTTTTCTGTCAGGTGAATGCCTAATTTCTGGGGCCTGTACTTACCTACAGTAAAATTGTTATCCACTGACCATCTAATATACCTCCAGCCACATAATCACTTGTTCTTTTCTGTCAGGTGAATGTCAAATTTTTGGGGCCTGTACTGGCCTACGGTAAAATGTGTATCCAGTAACTGCCTAATATACCTCCAGCCACATCATCACAAGTTCTTTTCTGACAGGTGAATGACTAATTTTTGGGGCCTGTACTGGCTGACAGTAAAATTTTTATCCAGTGACCGCCTAATGTACCTCCAGCCACATAATCGCTTGTTCTTTTCTGTCAGGTGAATGCATAATTTTTGGGGCCTGTACTCTATTGGCCTACAGTAAATTTGTTATCCACGGACCGTCTAATATATCTCCAGCCACATGATCACTTGTTCTTTTCTGTCAGGAGAATGCCTAGGCCTGTACTCTACTGGCCTACAGAAAAATTGTTATTCAGTAACCGACTAATGTACCTCCAGCCACATCATCACAAGTTAATTTCTGTCAGGTGAATGTCAAATTTTTAGGGCCTGTACTGGCCTACAATAAAATCGTTTTTCACTGATCGTCTAATATATCTCCAGCCACATAATCACTTGTTCTTTTCTGTCAGGTGAATGCCTAATTTTTGGGGCCTGTACTCCACTGGCCTACAAAAATATAGTTATTGAGTGACCGCCTAATGTATCTCCAGCCACATAATCTCTAGTTCTTTTCTGTCAGGTGAATGCCTAATTTCTGTGGCCTGTACTCCCGTGGCCTAAAATAAAAATTTTATAGGCTCCAGCAGGGCACATTTTTGAGAGTTGCCCTTTAAAAAATATGGCCCCTGATTAAAATACATATTTTTTGTAGGAATATTTGTCATTGATCCCCCTCTGATATGTCACTGTCCATGTTGTGGGACTATTGTGCACTTCTAGTAAGCATTTAGTGGCTGCAAATATGACCTGAAGGTTTTTCAGGTTCGCCTGCCATTAAAGTGAATGGGGCCCACTGCGAATGCGTGGTTCGCGAACATTTGGTCTCAGACGCGCGTACGCGAAACATCCCATGTTCGTTCATCACTTCCAGACACAACTCGTGGAAAGATGTTTCTAAAATGTCAGCAGAATACAAAAATGTAAAAATAGCACAAAGCTTGTGATTTCTAAAAACAAAGTTCAGCAAACTGCAGCCATAAATCATGTAATGCAAGTATGGAAATAAATACATTGCTATTTTCCAAAGTTTCTGCTTTATATTTTGATACATTTAATCCAATTATCATACTTAATATTAGAGATGAGTGAATCTATTCTTTCCGAATCACCCATTTTTTTAGGCACCAAGTCGAACTCGAACCTTTTCTGGTTCAATTAGGATGAATCTTGCAAAACGGCTGCCAGCGCATAAGCAATCAAAGGTGTTCTGTCACCACCAGGCAGGAGGTAATTGCAGTCAGTTGCGGCCAAGCAATAACCGCAGTTGCGGCAACAATAAATGTAGATACAGTTACACCTGACGCTGTATCAGTCCGAGGGGACGGGTGAGGGAAAATGAAAAAAGTCGTAACAAATTAATGAAATGAGATAGAAGCTTTTCATTAAAAAAAAAAAATCTGTGTTTTGGAGGACTAGAGGAGATTACGATATATAACAATTTCCAGGTCAACAGGAGCAACTTTGGTTCGGAACAAATAGACCGAACTGTTTGAAAAATTTGGCAAATCCAAAACTAACTGAATCTTGGAAGATTTGTTCATTGACTTTAATATTTATATACATCTTAAAAATACAACAAAAAATACAAAAAAAGAAGATTCTGAGAAGGAAGATGTTTCCATTGTATAAAGCTACATGCACACAACCGTTGTGTGTTTTGCGGTCCGCAAATTGCAGATCCACAAAACACATATGGCGTCTGCATCTTTTGCGGCCCCATTGAAGTGAATGGGTCCGCATCTGAGCCGCCAAAACTGCGGCTCGGATGCAGACCAAAACAACGGCCGTGTGCATGAGGCCTAACTCATGAATTACAAGAACATACACAGGCCAGGAGATTATGCTTAGTGGAAAGGGTCGGAAATGTTTTATTTGAAAACGGGAGATGGTATAATTCTGTTTAAAACCATTTGTGCAAACTTCTTGATCTTCAGGTTAAGCACACTGGTGCATTCCTCTGGGGCATTAACAATCAATTTAACAATTTCAAGTGATTATAATTAAATTCACGGCAGACGACATTTCCCATGACCTCTGTAAATGTAGCAGACTCCTCTTCCTCAGCCTTGATTACACGACTTATATTTCATGGTCTCTTCTTTACATTGACCTTAAAGGTCTAGTGCAGAGTTTATACTACTGCTTTCAATCTCCTCTAGGAAGGTAATCAGTGACCTTATTCCACACTAGAAACATGATCAAGTCTATTTGTAATCATACGTTGTCTGAGATTGCCCCCCAAAATGACATGACGATTGGATATGTCATAAAAGATTGATATAGGTGGTCATAACCCCTGGAAATCCTGCTGGTCCTTACTTCTCCTTTGTAATGAAGGAGAGTAAAAGGGCTTCCTAGAGCTGGGTCTGTGTCAACCAGCTAATTAAATTAGGCTGCAAGCAGGGCTGGCTCAAGGTTCATGTGGCCCTTGGGCCATAAAGTCCCAGTGAGCCCCCTTGTGGCATTTTGCATGATGCATGTGGCAATGAAACTGCATGTATTATAGATGTTGCCTAATACAATAGACAGAGCAGGCTACAGAGTGGGTATATGTGAGTCAGTCCTTATGTGCCAACTTTTTTTACCCACCCAGTGTTTCAGTGCCTCCGGTCTACTCACAGTAGTCAGTTTTTAACTGTACACCCTCCAAAAAGAAACTACAGACATTTGAATATACTGCAGACTGGGAGAGGGCTGCTGAGCTGGAGGTACTTTGCCCCACAGACACACTCCTCCATTATATGCTCATGATGCTGATGTGCAGCCTTCTCTGACTGGCTGCTTACACTCCACGCTGGCACCTAGCCTACTGGGCTTTCCTGTGGCTTCATTAAAGATTGAAGACCCGCCAGGCATTAGTGGCTGAGAGCCATGGTGTAATTATTCCACTTTTGTGCCAGCACACAGTAGTAATGCCCAGATATGCCCCTTCCCAGTAGTTTTGCCCACATGGTGTCCCCTTCACAGTAGTAATGCCCACACTGTGCCCCTTCACAAAAGGTATGGCCAGATATGTGCTCCATCACAGTAGTTATGCCAAGATATGTGCCCCTCTCACAGTAAATATGTCAAGATATGTGCCCCCCTCACAGTTGATATGCCAAGATATGTGCCCCCTTCACAGTAGATATGCCAATATATGTGCCCCCTTCGAAGTAGCTATGCCCACATATGTGCATCCTTTCATAGGAAGTGAAAAAAAAACTGTAAATACTGACCTGGTTCCTCCTATGATCTAGGCTCCCCGCAGCAGCAGGATACTGTGACACATTGTGCTGCTGTGTAGGAGGAGCAGAGGCAGATTCCTAGCCTGCCCCGCTCCTCCTCCTACAAAGACCAGTGACATGATGTGTGAAGACATTGTGCTGCTGCTGTGGAGCACCGGCGGCTAAATGGTAAAATGGAAAGTGAACGGCTCTCTGCTTCACCATTACAATCAGCTGTGGGCCTCCCAGGAGCAGTGGGGTATGCTGCCCGGGTATGCTGGGTCCTGATGCCAGTCTGCAAGTATTCAAGTTCCCTGTCACTACAGTTGAAATAATGGTCAGTCCATGAAATGCATGGATTTGCTGGTCCTTGTTGTAGGTTACTTACATACACTTCCTTCGGTATCAAGTTGATTTACTCTCCACTTCTCCATCACAATAATTGCCACTTTAAAATAACTGCCACTTAAAGCACATGACCTCCTGGTACATCGCCCTCAAAAGTCCAATATTGGTACAACTTCACATAGTCTGCTTTTTCTAAAATTAATGTCATGGCTTCAGTGCCCGCTGCTGCTCTACTACTCATGGTGGACACGGCCACCGCTTTGTTCATTCATTCCAGGGCTTTTCATCTATGGTGGCCTAGACCCTCCAGTGACCATCTTCATTTGTCCTAAGAGCCTATCCGTGTAGTACCAATATTTCCTTATTGTTGCAGGCTGTGGCCTGCGTCCTGCTGGTGATGCCTCCCTCTGCCCGTAGGACACACGTTTTGGGTATTTTATGTATTTTCCCCTGTAGAAAGGTACCTGAGCAACAGTTTCTAGTTTGCTAGTTCTCTGCAAAGCTCTGACATTAGCTTGTATGCCTGTTCCATGTACCGACTTTTGCTTTGCTTGCCAATTTAACTTTTTGTTTCCTGATCTGGCCTTTGCCTGATGTCTGTTCTGACCCTGAGCTGCCTGCTTTGACCTTGGACTGTTTATCGGATTGCACAAACTCTGCCTGCCCTGATCTCAGCTTATCACTTGAGCACAAACTACTCCAAGAAGAAGCAGCCTGGTGGTTCCCCTGCAGAGTGCAGATACCTGTACAGGGGTTAAAGGGTAAAGACCAGGGGACCTACTTAGATAATGAAACTTAGGAGTAGCCCCAAGTCAACTCTGTTCAGGTGATACAGCCAAGGGTGGACTGGCCATAGACTCTGCAGGGAAAATTCCCTCCTCATGGCCGCCGGCTGAATACACAATGATCTGATGGTCTCAGCATTAATTAATACTATGTGTCTTAGGTATGTATGCACCTGGCTGGCACCCGCCTCCTGAATTTAAGTGTATCTCCATACAGTGGAATACTGCAGTGGGGTGGTATTGGGCACTGTGATATTTGGTTGTGCTTGTGTGGTATTTTGTGCTGCACTACAGTATTGCTGGTGCTGCCTACTTGTGTTGTCCCTGCCTAATTGTGTGCCTGCCTTCTATCACTTTGGACATGCCTACAACATGGGGCCTCTTTTAGGTTTTTTCTATGGCCACTTTAAGTTCCCAGTCCGCCCCTGCTCACAGCAGATCTACATCCACTTCTTTTCAAAGAACATTAATTATCAATATACAGTATAAACAAAACAATTCTACAATATTACCATACATACAATATTTTCTTTAAACATTGTTTTAAAAAAAATCTAAAGCTGAGACCCAGGCACATTCATACGTTATGATCTGGAACACAAGTTTCAGTATAAGCCTATGATGCCTTCTACTGAAATATCTCTAAGAACACATCGAACACTTAGAGAGTGCTAACACTTTATGAATGTTTACTTAATAAGTCAACCAAAACATAAGGATATTGCTTCCAGACATAAAGAAGGAACTAATGAAGTTGCTCTTAAAGGGAATCTGTAATCAGAAAATGATCTATTATTTAAATCATATTTTTATGTTAAACATATTTTTTTAGAATTTTAGGCAAGTTATACTATCTATATTAAAAAATAAATAAAAAAATGCAGCAGTTTTTATACTGGCCACTAGGCCTACAATACGTTAAGAGTTCCTGTCTTTTGAGAGCAGCTACATGGGCCATGCACACAATGGACAGGAGCTGACACATTGACTTCTATGGAAGAGATTTCTAGGCATGCTCTGTGACCTGTAAGGAGGGAGGAGATGAGCTATGATTTCACCTATTGTGAATGGTGGATCCTGTGTTATCTATATAGAGGTGTTACTTGTCGTTGTAATTCTTCATGTGATGATAAGATAGCAACTGAAAATTTAGCTGTGCAAAAAAGGAATTTATGACCTATTATTAGACACAGTGGCCAGCATGAAAGTTACAGGATTACATAAATTTTTTGTAAATATAGATAATGACATGGAAAAATAAAAAAAAGCACCAAAAACTAAATAAATGAATGTTAAATGTGTTCCCCGAGAAGTAAGAAAATAAAAATACTTAAATATTAAATATATTACCAAATACCTTTTATTAGTTAATGGCTCGTTTTGTCCAAGGAGCAATCATTAGAAGAAATAAAATGGCCGCCATCCTACTAGTCCACACAAAACCTGCCCTAATTAGACAGGAGGACAAGTTAAAGGAGTTCTCCAGGAATTAAGAAAATGAAAATACTTAAACATTGCTTCATTATAAATATATTTACAAATACCATACATTAGTTATAATGGCTAATTTTTTATGGGGAGCAATCATTAGGAGAAATAAAATGGCCGCACACAACCTGTCCTAATCACAGAGCAGGACAAGTTACTTCATAACGCTGAGGTAAATATCTTCCTCATTCTCCTCTCTGCTCTATCTGTCAGGGATTATGATCCTCATTATAGATGATAGTGTTGGTCGAGCACCAAAGTGCTAGGGTGCTTGAGTAGAACACTTCGGGATGCTCAGGTGCTCTACCGAGCACCCGAGTATAATGGAAGTCAATAGGAGAACCCGAGCATTAAACCAGGCACCCCCTGCTCTGACGAGGGGAGGGTGTCTGGTTCATAGGAAAAGGTCAGAAATTGATGAAAACACCACTGAAATGGTTCGGGAACACCATGGGGAGAATGTCTGGATGCATCTTGGAATCCCAGGTCGCTGCTGGGAACGATGTTGTCCGAGTAGTGCGCCACTTTTACAGACTGACAATAATACGCACAAACCCAAAGATAAAATAGATTTTAGAGGAAAAATTGTTAGAAAACATTATTTGCTGTATATTTACTGGTATATAAAGTGCAAGTGCTGCCAAAAATTACAAGGAAGAGGCACTCCGATACAACCTGTATATCACATAAAGGAGGGCCTCATTCACATTGTGGTACAATTGTTCAGGTAGTGGGACTTCTACCCTCATAAAGCCTATGCACTAAGGGAAAGGGCTGCCAAAAATTACAAGGAAACACACTACACTACACCAGGGGCGTACATAGAAATCATGGGGCCCCATAGCAAAACTCAGAATTGGGCCCCCCCCCAATAAAAAGTTTAATTATTAAAGCTGATTAGTGAAGGTGCGGGGTACATTAGGAGCTAAATAAAAGGTTAGGCTATGGTCACATCACGTTTTTGCCATCTGTTTTTACTTATATGTTGGGGGGGGGGGATAAAGTGCTGCACCCTATGTTTTTCTATCCTGCAGCGTCCAGTAGAAAAACCTTATAGGTTAACATATACATTTTTCTTTCAAACTCTATGATGAAGGATGCCACTGTATGTATACATGAAACGGATGGAAAAAACGGGACATGAACTCGGCCTCAGGGTCCATTCATACATCCGTTGTTTCTTTCCTGATCTGTTCCGTTTTTTGCGGAACAGATCTGGACCAGTTCTGTATCCATTCATTTTCAATGGGTCCTGAAAAAAAATCAGACATTAAGCTGTCCGATTTTTTTCAGGACCCATTGAAAATGAATGGGTACAGAACTGGTCCAGATCTGTACCGCAAAAAACGGAACAGATCAGGAAAGAAACAACGGACGTGTGAATGGACCCTAACCCTTTAAGTTTTGTTTATTTTATGATTGGTGTAAATCAGAGGATTAATTACTGCAGCAGAACTGTCCACACTGGTCAATGTGACCCCTGGGACAGATCTTCTGCAGGTCCACAGCATTAGATCTCTGTCTCACAGCTCAACTTCTCCCTTTGTTATTAACAGGGAGCAGAGCTGAGCAATTTTAGTCATGTCCCATCCTTCACTCGAGGTCGTCTATCTGGAGCATTCAGCACATGCCACAGGTCCCATGTGAAAGAATATATATGCAACTACAGTGAGCAGAGCTGAGGCTGACCCTAACAGCTGAGTACAGTCACACTGCTGCAGCAAACAGCCCGTCCTCCTGTCAGCTCCTCTCACCTCAGCTCTATCATGCAGAGCGCTTCTGCTTCCTTCTGCCCTCTCACACAGCCTACGAACAGTGAAGGCAGTGCTGGGGGTTAACAAGCAAGAGAAGGGCAGGAAGACCCAGAGGAGGGTAAGCATGTGGGACATCACTGCTGAGAAAAGTAGATGCAGGGCTGGTACTTTACCGTGGTGCTAGCTGTGGGAGCAAACTTCCAGCAAACATCATAGAGGGGCGGGCACATCAGGCAGTGAGCTGCTTCCTGATTGGAGGAATCGGCTGCTCACTCTCCCTCCTTCCCTCCTTCCAGCCTGCTGTTGTCAGCGCAGCACTAGCGCTGTGTATAATGCCAAATGAAAATCTAAAACTGTAATGGCACTGGGGCGTTTGGGCCCAGGGCGGCCGACCCAAACGCCCCATTGCCAGTATTTAAATCTCTACTGTTAACTAATGCAGCTTGTATTCAGGTCGGAAAGGGGGCGGAGCCATGCAGCCTGGCCGGGCCCCCTAACCTCACGGGCCCCATAGCCAGTGCGTGGTCTGCCTATATTGACGGTACGCCACTGCACTACACCCTTTGTTACACATAAAGGAGGGCATCATACACACCATTGAAAAATTATGATTGATGACCTGCTGGTGACCCTCAAAACTATTGCAGCAAGGGCCTGCTGAACTGACCATCTAAAACATTAGGGGCGAGTGCCTGCTGCTGATCTGACCATCTAAAATATTAGGGCGAGGGCCTGCTGCTGATCTGACCATCTAAAACATTAGGGGTGAGGGACTGCTGCTGATCTGACCTTCTACAACATTAGGGGCTAGTGCCTGCTGCTGAGCTGACCTTCTAAAACATTAGGGACGAGTGCCTGCTGACGATCTGACCATCTAAAACATTATGGGCGAGTGCATGCTGCTGATCTAACTTTATAAAACATTAGGGGTGATGGCCTGCTGCTGATCTGACCATCTAAAACATTAGGGGCGATGACCTGCTGGTGACCCTCTAAAACATTAAGAACAAGGGCCTGCTGGTGCCCCTTAAAAACATTATGGGTGAGGGCCTGTGGGTTACCCTTGAAAACATTATGGTTGAGGGCCTGCTGGTGACCCTCAAAAACATTATGGGTGAGTGCCTGCTGGTGACCCTCCAAAACTTTATGGTTGAGGGCCTGCTGGTGACCCTCAAAAACATTATGGGCAAGGGCCTAATGGTAACCCTCAAAACCATTATGGGCGAGGGCATGCTGGTCACCCTATAAAACATTATGGGTGAGGGCCTGCTGGTGACCATAGAGGAGGCGGACGAGAAAAGGGAGATTGAACCATGTACCCTTTTTAGTGGTGGAAAGGGTGCCTGGAAATACAGTGTATTCAATACAACATAAAAGCCACATTTAGAGTGCCTTTATATTCAGCCACTTTCCTCTGGTGGAGTAGAGAAGTCAGGGGAAATTCAGGCCTTGTTCATTTTTAAAGGAGTCAACCAGTCAGAATTTTCAGTTGACAGTCGGATTCACTTATCAGTTATTATGCCCCTAGCAGCACTAAATACCCGCTCTGACAAAACACTGGTGGCAAGGCAGGCTAGCACCTTCAAGGCGTAGAGTGCCAGTTCGTGCCACGTATCCAGCTTGGACACCCAATAGTTGTAAGACACAGAGGGATCACTAAGGACACTGACACGGTCTGCTATGTACTCCTTCACCATCTTCCAAAATGTTTTCCTCCTTGTGACACTAGGCTGCGCATCAGGTTGAGGGTGCTGGCGGGGTGTCATAAAACTGTCCCAGGCCTTGGAGAGTATTGCCCTACCTCTGTTGGAACTGCTGTATGCTCCCCTCATCTCCCCTCCTCGGTTGGCCAAGGCACTACTTACTCTGCAGCCAGCGTTGTCAGCTGGAAATTTTTGGAGCAATTTTTCCACAAGGACCTTTTGGTATTGCACCATTTTGCTCATCCTCTCCACTACAGGAATGAGAGATGAGAAGTTCTCTTTGTAGCGGGAGTCGAGAAGGGTGAGCAACCAGTAATCGGTGTTGGCAAAAATGAGTACACGGCCTAACATAAAGTCACCCATGTGTGCCAAAATCCCAACAGAAAAGACTTTGCTGTCCTCATTAGGAGGATTACTCTCAATCTCCTCATCCTCTTCCTCCTCTTCTACCCATCCACGCTGAACAGATGGAATAAACCTGCTATGGGTACTACCCTCTGTAGCGGAGGCAATCATCTTCTGCTCCTCCTCCTTCTCCCTCTCATCATCATCCAATTTGCGCTGAGAAGACAAACTCTTCTGGCTATCACCCCTTGCACTGTCTTCCTCCATTTCCACCTCTTCCACATGCAAAGCATCCGCCTTAATTGTGAGCAGCGAGCGTTTGGGTAGACACAGAAGTGGGATGGTTACGCTGATAATAGCGTTATCGCCGCTGAACATCTGTGTTGATTCCTCAAAGTTGTGCAAAACCTCACAGAGGTCAGACATGAATGCCCACTCGACGCTTGTGAAGAGCAGAAGCTGACTGGAAGGGGAACGACCATGTTGCAGCTGGTATTCCGGTACTGCCCTCTGCTGCTCACAAAGCCTGGCCAACATGTGAAGGGTGGAGTTCCAGCATGTGCTCACGTCGCACAACAGTCAGTGAGCTGGCAATTGCAAGCGCTGCTGCAGCATTGCCAGACCGGCGGAAGCTGTTGACTTATGGAAATGGGCACACACACGGTGCACCTTCACAGTAGCTCACGCAAATTGGGGTAGATTTTGAGAAACCGCTAAACCACTAGGTTGAACACGTGGGCTAGGCATGGTATGTGTGTGAGCTTGCCGAGCTCCAAAGGCACCAACAAGTTACGGCTATTATCAGACACAACCATGGCTGGTTGTAGGTTTAGTGGCGAGAGCCACAGCTCAGTCTTGTCCCTTATCCCTTGCCATAGCTCTGCGGTGGTGTGCTGTTTGTCACCTAAGCAGATCAGCTTTAGCACAGCCTGTTGCCGCTTCCCCACTGCAGTGCTACACTGCTTCCAGCTACTGACTGATGTCTGACTTGTGCTGCAAGATGATAATTTAGAGGTGGAAGTGGAGGAGAAGGCGGAGGAGGAGAAAGGAGGGTTGCAGCCATTAACGTAGGTAGTGGCAGAAACCCAGATGGAATTAGGGCCCGCAATCCTTGGCGTTGGTAGCACCTCTGCCGTCCAAGGGTGTGCCGTCAGACAAGCGTCCCTGGTCAAAAGCACTAGTCCATATGTCAATCATTAAGTCGACCTTCCCAAAAACTGCGTTGGTCAGGGCACGGGTGATGTTACAGGTTATATGCTGATGTAAGGCTGGGACTGCACACCGTGAAAAATATTGGCGGCTGGGGACATAGTAACGCGAGACAGCCACCGCCATCAGGTTGTGGAAAGCCTCAGTGTCCACAAGCGTAAATGGCAACATTTCCAGGGCCAGCAATTTGGAAAGGTGTGCATTTAGTGCTATGGCCTGTGGGTGGGGGACTGGGTAGTTGCACTTGCGTTCAAAGGCCTGGGGTAAAGACATCTGTATGCTGCGCTGGGACACAGAAATTAATGTGCTAGCTGATGTGCTTTTGAAGGTCCAGGTGCATGGCGTTAGGCATCTGTCCCTGCATTTTGGACAGGGGATTGGCCAGCACATAACACAGGGGAAGAGGAGGCAGTGGCGTGACCCGCAGACACTGATTATGGACCCAGGCATTCAGCCTACCTATTAGGGTGTTTTGATGCCATGTGGTGGATCATGGTGGTGGTGGTGGTGTTGTTTCTAGTGTTCATGCTCTGCTCATTTTGGTACGGCACAGATTGCAAATGACAATAATTTTATCGTCCGCACTTTACTCAAAAAAGCACCAGACTGCGGGACACCTACCCCTTGGCAAGGGAAATTGCCGCCAGGGGGTGCTCTGGGGAACAGTTGCAGGCCTGTTTGGAGTGACCCGCCTTCTACCTTTTGCCACCCCACTGCCTCTTCCATCCTGTTGCGGTGCGGCGGATCCATCCCCCTCTGTACTGCTGTCCTTGCTCGGCTTGCCACATTCCCAGGTTAGATCAGTGACTTCATCGTCCACCACCTCCTCTTCCACTTCCTCACTCTGGTTATTTTCCTGACTTGTTGGCCTAACAACAACCTCAGTTATTGACAACTGTGTCTCATCCTCATCATCAACCTCTCGAGACACTAATTGAGGTTGACTTATTTGCAACTGTGTCTCATCATCATCATCCACCTCGTGAAACACTAATTGTCGTTCCCCACTGTGGATGCTGAAGAGTTTGGGAATCAGGGCACAATATATTCTCATGTCCCTCTTCAAGCAGGCTTGTCGAGATGCCCAAATCAAGGAATGGCGATGAAAGGAACTCCTCGGAATATCCGAGTGTGGGATCAATTGTTTACCAAGACTCTCCATGGTGGGAGGAAGGAGCATCAGGCAAGGATTATGTTGACCAGACTCTTGGCTACTGAGACTGGACTTTGTGGAAGACAGGGTGGTGCTTAACCGACTGGAAGCATTATCTGCTGCAATCCAACCGACCGCCTGGTCGCACTGGTCTGACTTCGAGAGTGGTGTCTTGCACTGCCCTGCAAACTGGAAATGAAGTTAGGTATTGTGGATGAGTGTGTTTCTTGTGCTTTGGTAGCAGGCACAGTTTCACCGCGCCCAGGGCCACTGCCCCTGCGTGTACCATCAGCAGCCACTTCCCTGTCCCTTACTGCTCGCCTTGCGCATATTAAATGGTATATATGCTTGCAAGTATGTCACACGTACAGTAGCGCAGGTTTTGCAAGTGTGCGCATGTTATACAGGATGTGCGCATGTTATACAGGAGATGTTGCACAGATAATGTCGCTGTCACCACCGCCTAATAAAAAATGACACTGAATGGATGTCACTGATATTTAGGTTGCACAAACGGCTAATAAAAAATGACACTGAATTATGTCACTGATATTTAGGATGGGCAAACATTAGACAGAAGATGTAGTGCAGGTAATGTAACTGTCTGCAGCGGACACCGTCTACAGAAAAAGTACACTGGATGTCACAGATATTTTTAGGCTCTGCACATGTTAGACAGGTGATGTAGTGCAGATAATGTCGCTGTCACTAGCGGCGAAAAAAATTACACTAAATGTCACTGATATTTCAGATGCGCTAACGTTATACTGGAGATGTAGTGCAGGCAATGTCGCTGCCTCCAGCAACAAAAAAATTAGACTGAATGTCACTGATATTTCGGATATGCAAACGTTATACAGGAGATGTAGCGTAGGTAATGTAACTGTCTGCAGCGGACACCGTCTGCGGAAAAAGTTCACTGGATATCACAGGTATTTTTAGGCTGCGCACACGTTAGACAGGAGATGTAGCGCAGATAATGTCGCTGTCACCAGCGGCTAATAAAAAATTACAGGGAATATCACTGATATTTATGATGCGCAAACGTTATACAAGAGATGTAGCGCAGATAATGTCGCTGCCACCAGCAGCGAAATTTTTTTACTCAATGTCACTGATATTTAGGATGCACAAACGTTATACAGCAGATGTAGCGCAGGTAATGTAACTGTCTGCAGTGGACATCGTCTATGGAAAAAGTACACTTGATGTCACTGATATTTTTAGGCTGCGCACACGTAACACAGGAGATGTAGCGCAGATAATGTCGCTGTCTGCAGCGGCCAAACAATTGCAAGCTATTTAGCGCAGGTTGCACAAAAAATATATATTGCTGCCAGATCCAACTATAGTCCTTAAAAGGACTTTTGGGTCTCTAACAAGTTTTTTCAATAAAAATATTAGTATTTCACTCCCTACACTATCTGTCCCTTCTTCAGCACAGCTCTCCCTGACTAAGACTGAGCCGAACACGTGTCATCGGGTGCTATATAGCACCCGATGACACGTTTCAGGTAGCCAATCACTGTAATGCCAGTAGCCAACATGGCTACGGCATTACAGTGAATGGCAGTACTTACCTGCACGTATATTGGCTGCGTAGCAGCCAACAAACATGCGGTGAGGAGACTCGAGCATCGCGCTCGTGCACACGTGCTCGAGTAAAATTAGTGTTCGGCCAAGCATGCTCGCCCAACACTAATGATAAGAATTTTAGCTGAATCTCTGTTGGAATTGAGTTCATGAGCAGATGTGGTTAATGAGCATTAGCACTTGTATGCAGTCTCCATTACCACAGCCCCACATTACCATAGCCTGTCTTGTCCATCCTTTCTGTACTTCATGTCTCCTCACGAACTTCATTCCTACAGAGATTCAGCTCAATATCATTTTAAACTGTATTCAGGATCATAATCCCTGACAAGCAGAGTAGAGAGGAGGATGAGGCAGCTCTTTGGCTCAGTGTTGTGATGTAACTTGTCCTGCTGTGTGATTAGGGCAGGTTTTGTGTGTACTGATAGGACAGCGGACATTTTGTTTCTCCTAATTATTGCTCTCCAGACAAAAAGAGCCATTATAACTAATGAAAGGTATTTGGGAATATATTTATAATAAAGTAATATTTACGTATTTTCATTTTCTTAATTCCGGGAGAACCCCTTTAAGTTCTGCACTTTTTGTACAGATTGCCAAACTCAGAGTTATGCTTTCCACAATATCCACAGTGGAATATGGTATTCTTCAAACTGCTGGCCAGGTAGCTTTCTAATGTATGTCTAGGCACTGTAATAATTCAAACTCTTGAACAAGTTGCTCTAGAGCCTGTAAAGTCTTTTCAGACAGCTTATCTCCACAGAACTTCTACACACACACCTATTCTCAACACTGGAATACACTGAATTCCAACCACTCCATATGGGGAGGATGGCAATAGCCCCACCTAGTGATAGTAACTAAGGCCTATTAACACATTATGATTCAAGACAAATAAAATACATATTTCTCATAAGAGCACATTTTAACCACTTTGCCCTGTACTCCTGCCCTAATAGTGGGATGCTGCACAATGCCTGCATTATTTTTCACAGAAGATACTTTTACTTATACAGTTTAAATGATGATTCACAAGTGTTGGTAGCCCGACTGCATATCCAGTAGATTTCTAAGATTGTATTTTTTCTATTTAAGACTTGTAGTCAGTTGTATACTGTGCCTAATTACATTGTTCTTATGGGGTTCATGGAGAACAGTAGGATCCAATACCAAACAGTGCATCTCCCAGGTTCAACTTTTTTATTGATTGCCTACAAAAACCAGGACTTGTGAAGTTGCATCCATATTTTGCATCCATCCAACTTACTGGGCCAACAATATTTCCAGTCATTGTAATTCTGTTCCCTCATCTTTCTTGGCCATACTTGACTTGTGTTCTCAAAAGGAAGAAGAAAATAAGCTGCTGCCAGACAACTCGACTTACTGTTCACATATCTCCCATGAGAACAAAGTATGGGGCATTTTGATTTCCAACATGCCTGAAACTTGATTTCCTTGACATATGTCAAGAGTGTCAGGACACCTCATATACATCAGATAGTTGGACAATCCTGGGTTTACCAATGGGTCTGATCTCTGTCGCTCCTGAGGGGTGGTTCTTCCTCTCTCTGCAGCACTAAAAGCAACATCCATCTATGGGTGGACACCTGATTTCTGCAGCCAATCATAGGCTGGTCACATGACACAAGGGGAGCAGCTAACACTGTGGCTTGTGATTGACTGCAGCAGTCACTAGTCCACCCATAGACGGATGTTAATTTCAGCTCTGCAGGAAGAGCAAAAGCCAACCCAGGAGCGACAGAGACCAAACCCAGTGGTGGGGGCCAGGTACTGTAAGTATGATCTCCACCATGTGTTGGTCACTCTGGGAGGTCTTTATTAGTCTGGCATAACAACTTTAAAGAAAACCAGGGCATACACAAGATTCTTCAACAATGGGATAAACAATGTCTAAAACAATTATACTTGACTTTAATGGCAGGTAAAAAGTAGCCAATTAATTCTGCATTTTAAATGATGAGTGGAAGAACATAAGAATAGGGATGAGCGAACTCGAACTGTATAGTTCGGGTTCGTACCGAATTTTGGGGTGTCCGTGACACGGACCCGAACCCGGACATTTTCGTAAAAGTCCGGGTTCGGGTTCGGTGTTCGTCGCTTTCTTCGCGCTTTTGTGACGCTTTCTTGGCGCTTTTTGAAAGGCTGCAAAGCAGCCAATCAACAAGCGTCATACTACTTGCCCCAAGAGGCCATCACAGCTATGCCTACTATTGGCATGGCTGTGATTGGCCAGAGCACCATGTGACCCAGCCTCTATTTAAGCTGGAGTCACATAGCGCCGCCCGTCACTCTGCTCTGATTAGCGTAGGGAGAGGTTGCGGCTGCGACAGTAGGGCGAGATTAGGCAGATTAACTCCTCCAAAGGACTTGATTAACTGATCGATCTGCAGCTGTGGATCATTGAGCTGCTGATCCTCAATTGCTCACTGTTTTTAGGCTGCACAGACCGTTTGTCAGTCACATTTTTCTGGGGTGATCGGCGGCCATTTTGTGTCTTGTGGTGCGCCAGCACAAGCTGCGACCAAGTGCATTTAACCCTCAATGGTGTGGTTGTTTTTTGGCTAAAGCCTACATCAGGGTGAAGCTGTCACACCAAGTGCATTTAACCAGCAATAGTCTGTTCATTTTTTGGCCATATACAAAATCAGGGGCAAGCTGCGCCTGTCACCAAGTGCATTTAACCCTCAATGGTGTGGTTGTTTTTTGGCTAAAGCCTACATCAGGGTGAAGCTGTCACACCAAGTGCATTTAACCAGCAATAGTCTGTTCATTTTTTGGCCATATACTAAATCAGGGGCAAGCTGTGCCTGTCACCAAGTGCATTTAACCCTCAATGGTGTGGTTGTTTTTTGGCTAAAGCCTACATCAGGGTGAAGCTGTCACACCAAGTGCATTTAACCAGCAATAGTCTGTTTATTTTTTGGCCATATCCCAGTCTAATTCTGTCACTAAATCCATACCGGTCACCCAGCGCCTAAATACTAGGCCTCAAATTTATATCCAGCTAAATCTGTCCTTAGTGCTGTAGCTGGGCGAGTTATTTAGTGTCCGTTCAAGCACATTTCTTGTTCTGGGTTGAAATACAATTCCCAATTTAGCAATTTCATAATTTAGTGGTTTCTGCTATATCAGAGCTATTTGAAATCTATCCCTAAAAGGGTATATAATATTCAAGGTGCACATTGGGTCATTCAGAATAACTTCACACACACCCGCTACTGTGTATTTCCAAGTCTAATTCTGTCACTAAACCCATACCTGTCACGCAGCGCCTAAATACTAGGCCTCAAATTTATATCCCGCTAAATCTGTCCTTAGTGCTGTAGCTGGGCGAGTTATTTAGTGTCCGTTCAAGCACATTTCTTGTTCTGGGTTGAAATACAATTCCCAATTTAGCAATTTCATAATTTAGTGGTTTCTGCTATATCAGAGCTATTTGAAATCTATCCCTAAAAGGGTATATAATATTCAAGGTGCACATTGGGTCATTCAGAATAACTTCACACACACCCGCTACTGTGTATTTCCAAGTCTAATTCTGGCACTAAACCCATACCTGTCACCCAGCGCCTAAATACTAGGCCTCAAATTTATATCCCGCTAAATCTGTCCTTAGTGCTGTAGCTGGGCGAGTTATTTAGTGTCCGTTCAAGCACATTTCTTGTTCTGGGTTGAAATACAATTCCCAATTTAGCAATTTCATAATTTAGTGGTTTCTGCTATATCAGAGCTATTTGAAATCTATCCCTAAAAGGGTATATAATATTCAAGGTGCACATTGGGTCATTCAGAATAACTTCACACACACCCGCTACTGTGTATTTCCAAGTCTAATTCTGGCACTAAACCCATACCTGTCACCCAGCGCCTAAATACTAGGCCTCAAATTTATATCCCGCTAAATCTGTCCTTAGTGCTGTAGCTGGGCGAGTTATTTAGTGTCCGTTCAAGCACATTTCTTGTTCTGGGTTGAAATACAATTCCCAATTTAGCAATTTCATAATTTAGTGGTTTCTGCTATATCAGAGCTATTTGAAATCTATCCCTAAAAGGGTATATAATATTCAAGGTGCACATTGGGTCATTCAGAATAACTTCACACACACCCGCTACTGTGTATTTCCAAGTCTAATTCTGGCACTAAACCCATACCTGTCACCCAGCGCCTAAATACTAGGCCTCAAATTTATATCCCGCTAAATCTGTCCTTAGTGCTGTAGCTGGGCGAGTTATTTAGTGTCCGTTCAAGCACATTTCTTGTTCTGGGTTGAAATACAATTCCCAATTTAGCAATTTCATAATTTAGTGGTTTCTGCTATATCAGAGCTATTTGAAATCTATCCCTAAAAGGGTATATAATATTCAAGGTGCACATTGGGTCATTCAGAATAACTTCACACACACCCGCTACTGTGTATTTCCAAGTCTAATTCTGGCACTAAACCCATACCTGTCACCCAGCGCCTAAATACTAGGCCTCAAATTTATATCCCGCTAAATCTGTCCTTAGTGCTGTAGCTGGGCGAGTTATTTAGTGTCCGTTCAAGCACATTTCTTGTTCTGGGTTGAAATACAATTCCCAATTTAGCAATTTCATAATTTAGTGGTTTCTGCTATATCAGAGCTATTTGAAATCTATCCCTAAAAGGGTATATAATATTCAAGGTGCACATTGGGTCATTCAGAATAACTTCACACACACCCGCTACTGTGTATTTCCAAGTCTAATTCTGGCACTAAACCCATACCTGTCACCCAGCGCCTAAATACTAGGCCTCAAATTTATATCCCGCTAAATCTGTCCTTAGTGCTGTAGCTGGGCGAGTTATTTAGTGTCCGTTCAAGCACATTTCTTGTTCTGGGTTGAAATACAATTCCCAATTTAGCAATTTCATAATTTAGTGGTTTCTGCTATATCAGAGCTATTTGAAATCTATCCCTAAAAGGGTATATAATATTCAAGGTGCACATTGGGTCATTCAGAATAACTTCACACACACCCGCTACTGTGTATTTCCAAGTCTAATTCTGGCACTAAACCCATACCTGTCACCCAGCGCCTAAATACTAGGCCTCAAATTTATATCCCGCTAAATCTGTCCTTAGTGCTGTAGCTGGGCGAGTTATTTAGTGTCCGTTCAAGCACATTTCTTGTTCTGGGTTGAAATACAATTCCCAATTTAGCAATTTCATAATTTAGTGGTTTCTGCTATATCAGAGCTATTTGAAATCTATCCCTAAAAGGGTATATAATATTCAAGGTGCACATTGGGTCATTCAGAATAACTTCACACACACCCGCTACTGTGTATTTCCAAGTCTAATTCTGGCACTAAACCCATACCTGTCACCCAGCGCCTAAATACTAGGCCTCAAATTTATATCCCGCTAAATCTGTCCTTAGTGCTGTAGCTGGGCGAGTTATTTAGTGTCCGTTCAAGCACATTTCTTGTTCTGGGTTGAAATACAATTCCCAATTTAGCAATTTCATAATTTAGTGGTTTCTGCTATATCAGAGCTATTTGAAATCTATCCCTAAAAGGGTATATAATATTCAAGGTGCACATTGGGTCATTCAGAATAACTTCACACACACCCGCTACTGTGTATTTCCAAGTCTAATTCTGGCACTAAACCCATACCTGTCACCCAGCGCCTAAATACTAGGCCTCAAATTTATATCCCGCTAAATCTGTCCTTAGTGCTGTAGCTGGGCGAGTTATTTAGTGTCCGTTCAAGCACATTTCTTGTTCTGGGTTGAAATACAATTCCCAATTTAGCAATTTCATAATTTAGTGGTTTCTGCTATATCAGAGCTATTTGAAATCTATCCCTAAAAGGGTATATAATATTCAAGGTGCACATTGGGTCATTCAGAATAACTTCACACACACCCGCTACTGTGTATTTCCAAGTCTAATTCTGGCACTAAACCCATACCTGTCACCCAGCGCCTAAATACTAGGCCTCAAATTTATATCCCGCTAAATCTGTCCTTAGTGCTGTAGCTGGGCGAGTTATTTAGTGTCCGTTCAAGCACATTTCTTGTTCTGGGTTGAAATACAATTCCCAATTTAGCAATTTCATAATTTAGTGGTTTCTGCTATATCAGAGCTATTTGAAATCTATCCCTAAAAGGGTATATAATATTCAAGGTGCACATAGGGTCATTCAGAATAACTTCACACACACGCTTCTGTGCATTTCCAAGTCTAATTCTGTCACTAAATCCATACCGGTCACCCAGCGCCTAAATACTAGGCCTCAAATTTATATCCCGCTGAATTTGAATACAATACATTGGGCCAAATAATATATTTGTTGTTGTGGTGAACCATAACAATGAGAAAAACATCTAGTAAGGGACGCGGACGTGGACATGGTCGTGGTGGTGTTAGTGGACCCTCTGGTGCTGGGAGAGGACGTGGCCGTTCTGCCACATCCACACGTCCTAGTGTACCAACTACCTCAGGTCCCAGTAGCCGCCAGAATTTACAGCGATATATGGTGGGGCCCAATGCCGTTCTAAGGATGGTAAGGCCTGAGCAGGTACAGGCATTAGTCAATTGGGTGGCCGACAGTGGATCCAGCACGTTCACATTATCTCCCACCCAGTCTTCTGCAGAAAGCGCACAGATGGCGCCTGAAAACCAACCCCATCAGTCTGTCACATCACCCCCATGCATACCAGGGAAACTGTCTCAGCCTCAAGTTATGCAGCAGTCTCTTATGCTGTTTGAAGACTCCGCTGGCAGGGTTTCCCAAGGGCATCCACCTAGCCCTTCCCCAGCGGTGAAAGACATAGAATGCACTGACGCACAACCACTTATGTTTCCTGATGATGAGGACATGGGAATACCACCTCAGCATGTCTCTGATGATGACGAAACACAGGTGCCAACTGCTGCGTCTTTCTGCAGTGTGCAGACTGAACAGGAGGTCAGGGATCAAGACTGGGTGGAAGACGATGCAGGGGATGATGAGGTCCTAGACCCCACATGGAATGAAGGTCGTGCCACTGACTTTCACAGTTCGGAGGAAGAGGCAGTGGTGAGACCGAGCCAACAGCGTAGCAAAAGAGGGAGCAGTGGGCAAAAGCAGAACACCCGCCGCCAAGAGACTCCGCCTGCTACTGACCGCCGCCATCTGGGACCGAGCACCCCAAAGGCAGCTTCAAGGAGTTCCCTGGCATGGCACTTCTTCAAACAATGTGCTGACGACAAGACCCGAGTGGTTTGCACGCTGTGCCATCAGAGCCTGAAGCGAGGCATTAACGTTCTGAACCTGAGCACAACCTGCATGACCAGGCACCTGCATGCAAAGCATGAACTGCAGTGGAGTAAACACCTTAAAACCAAGGAAGTCACTCAGGCTCCCCCTGCTACCTCTTCTGCTGCTGCCGCCTCGGCCTATTCTGCTGCTGCCGCCTCGGCCTCTTCCTCCGCCTCTGGAGGAACGTTGGCACCTGCCGCCCAGCAAACAGGGGATGTACCACCAACACCACCACCACCACCTCCGTCACCAAGCGTCTCAACCATGTCACACGCCAGCGTTCAGCTCTCCATCTCACAAACATTTGATAGAAAGCGTAAATTCCCACCTAGCCACCCTCGATCCCTGGCCCTGAATGCCAGCATTTCTAAACTACTGGCCTATGAAATGCTGTCATTTAGGCTGGTGGACACAGACAGCTTCAAACAGCTCATGTCGCTTGCTGTCCCACAGTATGTTGTTCCCAGCCGGCACTACTTCTCCAAGAGAGCCGTGCCTTCCCTGCACAACCAAGTATCCGATAAAATCAAGTGTGCACTGCGCAACGCCATCTGTGGCAAGGTCCACCTAACCACAGATACGTGGACCAGTAAGCACGGCCAGGGACGCTATATCTCCCTAACTGCACACTGGGTAAATGTAGTGGCAGCTGGGCCCCAGGCGGAGAGCTGTTTGGCGCACGTCCTTCCGCCGCCAAGGATCGCAGGGCAACATTCTTTGCCTCCTGTTGCCACCTCCTCCTTCTCGGCTTCCTCCTCCTCTTCTTCCACCTGCTCATCCAGTCAGCCACACACCTTCACCACCAACTTCAGCACAGCCCGGGGTAAACGTCAGCAGGCCATTCTGAAACTCATATGTTTGGGGGACAGGCCCCACACCGCACAGGAGTTGTGGTGGGGTATAGAACAACAGACCGACGAGTGGTTGCTGCCGGTGAGCCTCAAGCCCGGCCTGGTGGTGTGTGATAATGGGCGAAATCTCGTTGCAGCTCTGGGACTAGCCAATTTGACGCACATCCCTTGCTTGGCGCATGTGCTGAATTTGGTGGTGCAGAAGTTCATTCACAACTACCCCGACATGTCAGAGCTGCTGCATAAAGTGCGGGCCGTCTGTTCGCGCTTCCGGCGTTCACATCCTGCTGCTGCTCGCCTGTCTGCGCTACAGCGTAACTTCGGCCTTCCCGCTCACCGCCTCATATGCGACGTGCCCACCAGGTGGAACTCCACCTTGCACATGCTGGACAGACTGTGCGAGCAGCAGCAGGCCATAGTGGAGTTTCAGCTGCAGCACGCACGGGTCAGTCGCACTACAGAACAGCACCACTTCACCACCAATGACTGGGCCTCCATGCGAGACCTGTGTGCCCTGTTGCGCTGTTTCGAGTACTCCACCAACATGGCCAGTGGCGATGACACCGTTATCAGCGTTACAATACCACTTCTATGTCTCCTTGAGAAAACACTTAGGGCGATGATGGAAGAGGAGGTGGCCCAGGAGGAGGAGGAGGAGGAGGAGGAAGAGGGGTCATTTTTAGCACTTTCAGGCCAGTCTCTTCGAAGTGACTCAGAGGGAGGTTTTTGGCAACAGCAGAGGCCAGGTACAAATGTGGCCAGCCAGGGCCCACTACTGGAGGACGAGGAGGACGAGGATGAGGAGGAGGTGGAGGAGGATGAGGATGAAGCATGGTCACAGCGGGGTGGCACCCAACGCAGCTCGGGTCCATCACTGGTGCGTGGCTGGGGGGAAAGGCAGGACGATGACGATACGCCTCCCACAGAGGACAGCTTGTCCTTATCCCTGGGCAGCCTGGCACACATGAGCGACTACATGCTGCAGTGCCTGCGCAACGACAGCAGAGTTGCCCACATTTTAACCTGTGCGGACTACTGGGTTGCCACCCTGCTGGATCCACGCTACAAAGACAATGTGCCCACCTTACTTCCTGCACTGGAGCGTGATAGGAAGATGCGCGAGTACAAGCGCACGTTGGTAGACGCGCTACTGAGAGCATTCCCAAATGTCACAGGGGAACAAGTGGAAGCCCAAGGCCAAGGCAGAGGAGGAGCAAGAGGTCGCCAAGGCAGCTGTGTCACGGCCAGCTCCTCTGAGGGCAGGGTTAGCATGGCAGAGATGTGGAAAACTTTTGTCAACACGCCACAGCTAACTGCACCACCACCTGATACGCAACGTGTTAGCAGGAGGCAACATTTCACTAACATGGTGGAACAGTACGTGTGCACACCCCTCCACGTACTGACTGATGGTTCGGCCCCATTCAACTTCTGGGTCTCTAAATTGTCCACGTGGCCAGAGCTAGCCTTTTATGCCTTGGAGGTGCTGGCCTGCCCGGCAGCCAGCGTTTTGTCTGAACGTGTATTCAGCACGGCAGGGGGCGTCATTACAGACAAACGCAGCCGCCTGTCTACAGCCAATGTGGACAAGCTGACGTTCATAAAAATGAACCAGGCATGGATCCCACAGGACCTGTCCGTCCCTTGTCCAGATTAGACATTAACTACCTCCCCATAACCATATATTATTGGACTCCAGGGCACTTCCTCATTCAATCCTATTTTTATCTTCATTTTACCATTATATTGCGATGCTACCCAAAGTTGAATGAACCTCTCCTCTGCCTGTGTGCTAGGCCTAAATATATGCCAATGGACTGTTGCAGTGGTGGCTGACATGAAGCCTGATTCTCTGCTATGACATGCAGACTAATTCTCTGCTGACATGAAGCCAGATTGTCTGTTACGGGACCTCCCTCCTCTGCCTGGGTGCTGGGCCTAAATTTATGACAATGGACTGTTGCAGTGGTGGCTGACGTGAAGCCTCATTCTCTGCTATGACATGCAGACTGATTCTCTGCTGACATGAAGCCAGATTGTCTGTTACGGGACCTCTCTCCTCTGCCTGTGTGCTAGGCCTAAATATATGCCAATGGACTGTTGCAGTGGTGGCTGACGTGAAGCCTGATTCTCTGCTATGACATGCAGACTGATTCTCTGCTGACATGAAGCCAGATCCTCTGTTACGGGACCTCTCTCCTCTGCCTGTGTGTGTGCTGGGCCTAAATATATGCCAATGGACTGTTGCAGTGGTGGCTGACGTGAAGCCTCATTCTCTGCTATGACATGCAGACTAATTCTCTGCTGACATGAAGACAGATTCTCTGTTACGGGACCTCCCTCCTCTGCCTGGGTGCTGGGCCTAAATATATGCCAATGGACTGTTGCAGTGGTGGGTGACGTGAAGCCTCATTCTCTGCTATGACATGCAGACTAATTCTCTGCTGACATGAAGCCAGATTGTCTGTTACGGGACCTCTCTCCTCTGCCTGTGTGTGTGCTGGGCCTAAATATATGCCAATGGACTGTTGCAGTGGTGGCTGACGTGAAGCCTCATTCTCTGCTATGACATGCAGACTAATTCTCTGCTGACATGAAGACAGATCCTCTGTTACGGGACCTCTCTCCTCTGCCTGGGTGCTGGGCCTCAATTTATAAAAATGGACTGTTGCAGTGGTGGGTGACGTGAAGCCTGATTCTCTGCTATGACATGAAGACTGATTCTCTGCTGACATGAAGCCAGATTGTCTGTTACGGGACCTCTCTCCTCTGCCTGGGTGCTGGGCCTAAATTTATGACAATGGACTGTTGCAGTGGTGGCTGACGTGAAGCCTGATTCTCTGCTATGACATGCAGACTGATTCTCTGCTGACATGAAGCCAGATCCTCTGTTACGGGACCTCTCTCCTCTGCCTGTGTGTGTGCTGGGCCTAAATATATGCCAATGGACTGTTGCAGTGGTGGCTGACGTGAAGCCTCATTCTCTGCTATGACATGCAGACTGATTCTCTGCTGACATGAAGCCAGATTCTCTGTTACGGGACCTCTCTCCTCTGCCTGTGTGTGTGCTGGGCCTAAATATATGCCAATGGACTGTTGCAGTGGTGACTGACGTGAAGCCTCATTCTCTGCTATGACATGCAGACTAATTCTCTGCTGACATGAAGACAGATTCTCTGTTACGGGACCTCCCTCCTCTGCCTGGGTGCTGGGCCTAAATATATGCCAATGGACTGTTGCAGTGGTGGCTGACGTGAAGCCTCATTCTCTGCTATGACATGCAGACTAATTCTCTGCTGACATGAAGACAGATTCTCTGTTACGGGACCTCTCTCCTCTGCCTGGGTGCCGGGGCCTAAATATCTGAGAATGGACTGTTCCAGTGGTGGGTGACGGGAAGCCAGATTCTCTGCTATGGAACCTCTCTCCAATTGATTTTGGTTAATTTTTATTTATTTAATTTTTAATTTAATTCATTTCCCTATCCACATTTGTTTGCAGGGGATTTACCTACATGTTGCTGCCTTTTGCAGCCCTCTAGCTCTTTCCTGGGCTGTTTTACAGCCTTTTTAGTGCCGAAAAGTTCGGGTCCCCATTGACTTCAATGGGGTTCGGGTTCGGGACGAAGTTCGGATCGGGTTCGGATCCCGAACCCGAACATTTCCGGGATGTTCGGCCGAACTTCTCGAACCCGAACATCCAGGTGTTCGCTCAACTCTACATAAGAACTAATGACAGTGGGATCGTTATTATCATCCCAATTTCAGAAGAACCACATTTAAAGAGGTCAAGCTGACGCATTTGGCTGCACCACAACTTTTTTCCTTATTGTTACCATCTGTGTCAACTCTCTGTTTAGCCTAACACGATCAAAATATTTTATGTAACTTGGCATATTGTTCTCTACAGCCTTACACCGACACGGGGTCATTTATGTACAGAAATTGTATTTAAGAGGAGAAAAACAGAGGGTGAAAATCTCAGAATAAACTGTGTATATCTTTTGGATGTTAGACAAAAATCAGTTTTGTAAAGTGTAAATGTAGTACTGTGGCTGTATAAGATTTGAAAAACTACTTTAGTCCATGGGTTGCATCTGCAGCTCAGTTCAATTCAAGAGAAAAAGACTAAGATGCAATACTAGAAAGAGCCTATGGACAGGAGTCACGCCAACACGGATTGTGGAAGAAAGGTGACTAGGGTTGAGCGAACGCGAACTGTAGAGTTCGGGTTCGTACCGAACTTTAGGATTTTTGGACCCCGGACCCGAACCCGAATATTTCCGTAGAAAATTTGGGTTCGGTGTTCGGCGCTTTCTGAAAGGCTGCACAGTAGTTAATCAACAAGCGTCATACTAGTTGCCCCAAGGGGCCATTACAGCCATGCCTACTAATGGCATGGCTGTGATTTGCCAGAGCAGCATGTGACCCAGGCTCAATATAAGCTTGAGTCACACAGCGCCGCCCGTCATATCAGGGAGAGACTAGACATAGCGCTGCACGTGTGATATCAGGGAGAGACTAGGAGAAAATCTAACTCAGCGATCTACAGAGAAATGGTTGTGTGGGTGCAGGGAACATTCATTTTACCCTGCCCTGAGGCCATTGACAAAAATAAATAAAATTACTTTGATAATTCTGTTAGTTAGGTGGGTGGCGGCGGCGGCCATTTTATGCAAGCTCAGTTCACCAGCACTGCATCTGAGCTTTTGGGACATTGCAAATCACCATTTTTTGGGGGCAAACTACAACATCTGGATTAGTCAGTGTGCAATTTAAGGTAGAAATACACCCATCATTTTCTGGGGTTTTAAAAACACAATAAAAAAAATAAAAAAAAATTATGTATTTTCCAGATCTGCAAGTCTTAAATTCAAGTTTAATATATACAGCTTTCATATTCTGTTAGCAAAAAAAGACTTTTTGGGCAATCTACAACATCTGTATGTCAGTGTGCAATTTAAGCTAGAAATACACCCATCATTTTCTGGGGTTTGAAAAACTTTTTTTTTTTTTACAAAAACACTTTATTCAGGCCTTGCAGCATCAGCACGTGTGAAATTACAGGCTTATATACTGCTGTCAAATTCAGTTGTTAAACAAACACTCGTTTGGGCACAACAAATTTAGTTGGCAGCCTTTGATGCAGATGTAATTGTGAGATACACCCTTAATACATTTGGGTTACATTATGAGATTTTAAATACCGCCATTTGGTGCACCAATATTGAATTCAGGCCTACACTGGTTCAGAGATACCCCCTCTACATACAGGGGTTTGATTCAGGGATTTAAAATACAGCCATTTGAAATACAGCCATTTTGTGCAAAGATATATTTACTTCAGGCCTACAGTGGTTCAGACCGTGTGAGATACCCCCTCTACATACAGGGGTTTGAATCAGGCATTTGAAATACAGCCATTTTGGGCAAAGATATATTTAATTCAGGCCTACACTGATTCAGGGCGTGTGAAATCCCCCCTAAACATACAGGGGTTTGATTCAGCCATTTGAAGTACAGTCATTTGAAATACAGCCATTTGAAATACAGCCATTTTGTGCAAAGAAATCTTTAATCCAGCCCTACACGGATTCAGGGCGTGTGATATCCCCCCTATATATACAGGGGTTTGATTCAGCCATTTGAAATACAGCCATTTGAAATACAGCCATTTTGTGCAAATTCATCTTTAATTCAGGGCTACACTGATTCAGGGCGTGTGTGATTCCCCCCTATACATACAAGGGTTTGATTCAGCCATTTGAAATACAGCCATTTTGTGCAAATGAATCTTTAATTCAGGCCTACACTGATTCAGGGGGTATGTGATCCCCCCTATACATACAGGGGTTTGATTTAGGCATTCGAAATATAGCCATTTGAAATACAGCCATTTTGTGCAAATAAATCTTTAATTGAGGCCTAGTCTGGTTCAGGCCGTGTGAAATACAGCTTTTACATACTGTCGTTCTATTCTACTATTAATTAAACACCCATTTAGGGCAAGATCCTAAATTCAAAAAATATCAAGAAGAGCATCAAAAAAGGGACGTGGCCCAGGTCGTGGTGCTGCTGGTGGAGCTCCTGTTGCAGGGAGAGGAGCTCCTGTTGCAGCTACACGCACAAGTGAAAATCCTTCCTCAGGTGCGAGTAGGCGACAAAACCTGCAGCGGTATTTGGTCGGGCCTAATGCTTCTCAACGAATGGTGAGGCCTGAACAAGTACAGGCGATAGTAGATTGGGTTGCTGACAGTGGATCCAGTTCCTTTACATTGTCTCCCACCCAGTCTCCTGCTTAAAAGACCACAGTTGGCACCTGCAGCTGATGTCCATCAGTCTTTCACCTCACCCCCTTGCAAATTAGCCAAGCAGTCTGAGCCCCAAGTCATGCAGCAGTCTCTTCTGCTTTTTGATGACTCTGTTAGCAGGGTTTCCCAGGGCCATCCACCTAGCCCTGTCCCAGAAGTGGAAGAAATTGAGTGCACCGATGCCAAACCACTTATCTTTCAAGATGAGTACATGGGAGGACCATCGCAGCACATCTCGGATGATGACAAAACACAGGTGCCAACTGCTGGGGCTTTCGAAAGTGTACAGACCAACAAGGAAGTCAGGGGTGAAGACTGGTTGGAAGATGATTTGGAGGACGATGAGGTCCTCGACCCCACATGGAATCAAGGTCATGCGAGTGACCTATGTAGTTTGGAGGAAGAGGCGGTGGTTGCACAGAGCCACCAGCACAGCAGAAGAGGCAGCAGGGTGCAAAAGCGGAGCAGCGGTAGACAGTACGCCTCCTACTGCCCACCGCAGCAAGGGACCGAGCACACCAAAGCCAGCTCCAAGAAGTTCCCCCGCGTCGCAGTTCTTCAGACAATGTGCTGACGACAAGACACGAGTGGTTTGCACGCTGTGCAATCAGAGCCTGAAGCGAGGCATAAACGTTCTCAACCTGAGCACAACCTGCATGACCAGGCATTTACTGTAAGTGCAAAGCACGGGCTGCAGTGGAGTAGACACCTCAAAAACCAAGAAAGATCTCTGGCTCCTCCTGCTTTCTCTTCTGCTGCAGTCTCGGCCTCTTCATCCACCTCTGGAGTGACAGTGCCACCTGCCACCCCGCAAACAGAGGATCTGCAGGCAACACCAACACCTGGGTCACCAAGCATCTCCACAATGTCCCACGGAAGCGTTCAGCTCTCCATCTCCCAAACGCTGGAGAGGAAGAGGAAGTACCCCCAAACCCACCCGCTATCGCTAGCCCTGAATGCCAGCATTTCTAAATTACTGGTCTTTGAAATGCTGTCATTCCGTCTGGTGGAGACAGATAGTTTAAAAGGCCTTATGGCGGTGGCTCTCCCACAGTATGTCGTGCCCAGCCGCCACTACTTTTCAAGGCGAGCCATCCCTTCCACAACCAAGTAAGGGACAAAATCAGGTGTGCACTGCGCAATGCCATCTGTGGCAAGGTGCACCTCACTACGGATACGTGGACCAGTAAGCACGGTCAGGGTCATTATATCTCCATAACAGCACACTGGGTAAATGCAGTGGCGGCTGGGCCTGAGGCGGATAGCAGTTTGGCGCATGTCCTTCCACCACCGAGGATTGCAGGGCGCTTCAGTTTGCCTCCTGTCAGCGTAACACCTTCACCACCAACTTCAGCAAAGCCAGGGGTAAACGACAGCAGGAAGTTTTAAAACGTATCTGTTTGGGGGACAAACCCCACACTGCGCAGGAGCTGTGGACGGGCTTTGAACAACAGACCGATGAGTGGTTTGTGCCAGTCAGCCTCAAGCCCTGCCTGGTGGTATGTGATAATGGGAGAAATCTCATAGCAGCTCTGGGACTAGCCCGTTTGACGCGCATCCCTTGCCTGGCACATGTGCTGAATTTGGCGGTGCACAGATTCCTTAAAAATTGCCCCTCATATGCGACGTGCCCACAAGGTGGAACTCCACCTTGCACATGCTGGCCAGACTGTGCGAGCAGCAGCAAGCGATAGTAGAGTTTCAGCTGCAGCACGCATGAGTGAGTCGCTCGGCGGAACAGCACCACTTCACCACCAATGACTGGGCCTCTATTCGAGACCTGTGTTCCTTGTTGCGCTGTTTTGAGTACTCCACCAACATGGCCAGTGCCGATAACGCCGTTCTCAGTGTAACTATCCCACTTCTATGCCTCCTGGAAAAAACGCTGCTGGCGATGATGGAAGAGGATGTGGCACAGGAGGTGTAGGAGGAAGAGGGATCATTTTGTAGGGTTTCCGGCCAGTCATTCCCAAGTGGCTACGAGGGTTGGTTCCTGCACCCACAAACGCAAGGTACACAATTGTCCAGCCAGGGCACAGTTCTGGAGGATGACGAGGTGGAGGATGAGGAGGAGGAACCATGTTCACAGCAGGGTGGCACCCAGACCAGCTCATGGCCAATGGCCATCACTGGTACGTGGCTGGGGGTTATAGAGGACACAGACGATACACCTCCCACAGAGGACAGCTTTTCGTTGCCTCTGGGTAGCCATGAGTGATTACATGCTGCAGTGTCTCTGCAACGACCGCCGAGTTGCCCACATTCTAACTTGTGCTGAATACTGGGTGGCCACGCTGCTGGATCCCTGTTACAAGGACAACGTACCGTCCTTAATTCTCTCACTGGAGCGTGATTGTAAGATGCGCGAGTACAAGCGCACGCTGGTAGACGCGCTGCTGGTGGCATTCCCGACAGCGGGGGCACAGTGGAAACACAAAGCCAAGGCAGAGGAGGAGGAAGAGGCCGCCAACGTAGCTGGGGCACCGCCAGCACCTCAGAAGGCAGGGTTAGCATGGCCGAAATGTGGAAAAGCTTTGTCAGCACGCCACAACAACCAGCACCACCAGCTGATATGGAATGTCTTAGCAGGCGGCAGCATTTCAGCAACATGGTGGAGCAGTATGTGTGCACACGCCTACACGTACTGAATGACGGGTCTGCCCCCTTCAACTTCTGGGTCTTCAAATTGGGCACATGTCCTGAGCTTGCCCTTTACGCCTTGGAGGTGCTGGCCTGCCCTGCAGCCAGTGTATTATGTCATCACAGACAAACGCAGCCGCCTGTCTACAGCCAATGGGGACACGCTCACGTTCATTAAAATGAATCAGGCATGGATCCCTCAGGACTTGTCCGTACCTTGTGCAGAAAAGTCATGTATACCGGCACTAACCAGCCATTGTTATACTGCAGCGCAATTGCTCATTCTTGTATTTTGGATATTTCACACTCTTTTAGAGTGTACCCTAATTTTAAAAAATTAAATTAAAACCAAAAACCTGTGTTGGCTACCTTGTCCTCCTCCACCGCTGCTTCCACCTACACCGCTATGTCCACCGCCTCCTTAAACTCCTACTCCATATGGAACTCCACCTCATAAATAAATTTTTTCACTATTTTGTCATTTACATTTTCGGGTGAAATTCACCAATTTTTATGTGTATAGTACCACTGCTATATCTAGTAGACCGGTAAAAAAAATATATATGTCAGTTACATTTCTGGCGAAATTCTAAAATTTTTGGGTGTATAGTATCACTGCTATACATAGTAGACAGGTTCAAAAAAAATTGTCATTACCATTTTCGGGTGAAATTTACCAATTTTTGGTTGTGATGTACCACTGCTATACCTAGTAGCCCGGTATAAAAATATAATAAAATTGTCATTTACATTTTTGGGTGAAATTCACAAATTTTGGGTTGTGATGTACCACTGCTATACCTAGTAGAACTGACTGACAGGGGTCACCCCCTGCAACTTCTGGGTCTCCAAATTGTGCACATGGCCTGAGCTTGCCATTTACTAGTGTTGAGCGAACTTGTGATTTAAGTTCAGCGTCTAAAGTTCAGGTTCGGGTTATCGAAGAATCGCGTTATGGATTCCGCTACCACGGACCATAACTTGGTCCGTGGTAGCGGAATCTATAACGCGATTCTTCGATAACCCGAACTTTAGACGCCGAACTTAAAACACAAGTTCGCTCAACACTAGCCTTTACCCCTTGGAGGTGCTGGCCTGCCCTGCAGCCGGTGTATTGTCTGAACGTGTGTTTAGTAGAGTTGAGCGAACACCTGGATGTTCGGGTTCGAGAAGTTCGGCCGAACATCCCGGAAATGTTCGGGTTCGGGATCCGAACCCGATCCGAACTTCGTCCCGAACTCGAACCCCATTGAAGTCAATGGGGACCCGAACTTTTCGGCACTAAAAAGGCTGTAAAACAGCCCAGGAAAGAGCTAGAGGGCTGCAAAAGGCAGCAACATGTAGGTAAATCCCCTGCAAACAAATGTGGATAGGGAAATGAATTAAAATAAAAATTAAATAAATAAAAATTAACCAAAATCAATTGGAGAGAGGTCCCATAGCAGAGAATCTGGCTTCACGTCACCCACCACTGTAAGAGTCCATTTTCATAAATTTAGGCCCAGCACCCAGGCAGAGGAGAGAGGTCCCGTAACAGAGAATCTGGCTTCATGTCAGCAGAGAATTAGTCTGCATGTCATAGCAGAAAATGAGGCTTCACGTCAGCCACCACTGCAACAGTCCATTGGCATATATTTAGGCCCAGCACCCAGGCAGAGGAGGGAGGTCCCGTAACAGAGAATCTGGCTTCATGTCAGCAGAGAATCAGTCTGCATGTCATAGCAGAGAATGAGGCTTCACGTCAGCCACCACTGCAACAGTCCATTGGCATATATTTAGGCCCAGCACCCAGGCAGAGGAGGGAGGTCCCGTAACAGAGAATCTGTCTTCATGTCAGCAGAGAATCAGTCTGCATGTCATAGCAGAGAATGAGGCTTCACGTCAGCCACCACTGCAACAGTCCATTGGCATATATTTAGGCCCAGCACACACACAGGCAGAGGAGGGAGGTCCCGTAACAGAGAATCTGTCTTCATGTCAGCAGAGAATCAGTCTGCATGTCATAGCAGAGAATGAGGCTTCACGTCAGCCACCACTGCAACAGTCCATTGGCATATATTTAGGCCCAGCACACACACAGGCAGAGGAGAGAGGTCCCGTAACAGAGAATCTGTCTTCATGTCAGCAGAGAATCAGTCTGCATGTCATAGCAGAGAATGAGGCTTCACGTCAGCCACCACTGCAACAGTCCATTGGCATATATTTAGGCCCAGCACACACACAGGCAGAGGAGAGAGGTCCCGTAACAGAGAATCTGGCTTCATGTCAGCAGAGAATCAGTCTGCATGTCATAGCAGAGAATGAGGCTTCACGTCAGCCACCACTGCAATAGTCCATTGGCATATATTTAGGCCCAGCACACACACAGGCAGAGGAGAGAGGTCCCGTAACAGAGAATCTGTCTTCATGTCAGCAGAGAATTAGTCTGCATGTCATAGCAGAGAATGAGGCTTCACGTCAGCCACCACTGCAACAGTCCATTGGCATATATTTAGGCCCAGCACCCAGGCAGAGGAGGGAGGTCCCGTAACAGAGAATCTGTCTTCATGTCAGCAGAGAATCAGTCTGCATGTCATAGCAGAGAATGAGGCTTCACGTCAGCCACCACTGCAACAGTCCATTGGCATATATTTAGGCCCAGCACCCAGGCAGAGGAGAGAGGTCCCGTAACAGAGAATCTGTCTTCATGTCAGCAGAGAATCAGTCTGCATGTCATAGCAGAGAATGAGGCTTCACGTCAGCCACCACTGCAACAGTCCATTGGCATATATTTAGGCCCAGCACCCAGGCAGAGGAGGGAGGTCTCGTAACAGAGAATCTGGCTTCATGTCAGCAGAGAATCAGTCTGCATGTCATAGCAGAGAATGAGGCTTCACGTCAGCCACCACTGCAACAGTCCATTGGCATATATTTAGGCCCAGCACACACACAGGCAGAGGAGAGAGGTCCCGTAACAGAGAATCTGTCTTCATGTCAGCAGAGAATTAGTCTGCATGTCATAGCAGAGAATAAGGCTTCACGTCTGCCACCACTGCAACAGTCCATTGGCATATATTTAGGCCCAGCACACAGGCAGAGGAGAGAGGTCCCGTAACAGACAATCTGGCTTCATGTCAGCAGAGAATCATTCTGCATGTCATAGCAGAGAATCAGGCTTCACGTCACCCAACATTGGAACAGTCCATTGGCATATATTTAGGCCCCGGCACCCAGACACAGGAGAGGTTCATTCAACTTTGGGTAGCCTCGCAATATAATGGTAAAATGAAAATAAAAATAGGATTGAATGAGGAAGTGCCCTGGAGTCCAATAATATATGGTTAAGGGGAGGTAGTTAATGTCTAATCTGGACAAGGGATGGACAGGTCCTGTGGGATCCATGCCTGGTTCATTTTTATGAACGTCAGCTTGTCCACATTGGCTGTAGACAGGCGGCTGCGTTTGTCTGTAATGACGCCCCCTGCCGTGCTGAATACACGTTCAGACAAAACGCTGGCCGCCGGGCAGGCCAGCACCTCCAAGGCATAAAAGGCTAGCTCTGGCCACGTGGACAATTTAGAGACCCAGAAGTTGAATGGGGCCGAACCATCAGTCAGTACGTGGAGGGGTGTGCACACGTACTGTTCCACCATGTTAGTGAAATGTTGCCTCCTGCTAACACGTTGCGTATCAGGTGGTGGTGCAGTTAGCTGTGGCGTGTTGACAAAAGTTTTCCACATCTCTGCCATGCTAACCCTGCCCTCAAAGGAGCTGGCATTGACACAGCTGCCTTGGCGACCTCTTGCTCCTCCTCTGCCTTGGCCTTGGGCTTCCACTTGTTCCTCTGTGACATTTGGGAATGCTCTCAGTAGCGCGTCTACCAACGTGCGCTTGTACTCGCGCATCTTCCTATCACGCTCCAGTGCAGGAAGTAAGGTGGGCTCATTGTCTTTGTAGCGTGGATCCAGCAGGGTGGCAACCCAGTAGTCCGCACAGGTTAAAATGTGGGCAACTCTGCTGTCGTTGCGCAGGCACTGCAGCATGTAGTCGCTCATGTGTGCCAGGCTGCCCAGGGGTAAGGACAAGCTGTCCTCTGTGGGAGGCGTATCGTCATCGTTCTGCCTTTCCCCCCAGCCACGCACCAGTGATGGACCCGAGCTGCGTTGGGTGCCACCCCGCTGTGACCATGCTTCATCCTCATCCTCCTCCACCTCCTCCTCATCCTCGTCCTCCTCGTCCTCCAGTAGTGGGCCCTGTCTGGCCACATTTGTACCTGGCCTCTGCTGTTGCCAAAAACCTCCCTCTGAGTCACTTCGAAGAGACTGGCCTGAAAGTGCTAAAAATGACCCCTCTTCCTCCTCCTCCTCCTCCTCCTCCTCCTGGGCCACCTCCTCTTGCATCATCGCCCTAAGTGTTTTCTCAAGGAGACATAGAAGTGGTATTGTAACGCTGATAACGGCGTCATCGCCACTGGCCATGTTGGTGGAGTACTCGAAACAGCGCAACAGGGCACACAGGTCTCGCATGGAGGCCCAGTCATTGGTGGTGAAGTGGTGCTGTTCTGTAGTGCGACTGACCCGTGCGTGCTGCAGCTGAAACTCCACTATGGCCTGCTGCTGCTCGCACAGTCTGTCCAGCATGTGCAAGGTGGAGTTCCACCTGGTGGGCACGTCGCATATGAGGCGGTGAGCGGGAAGGCCGAAGTTACGCTGTAGCGCAGACAGGCGAGCAGCAGCAGGATGTGAACGCCGGAAGCGCGAACAGACGGCCCGCACTTTATGCAGCAGCTCTGACATGTCGGGGTAGTTGTGAATGAACTTCTGCACCACCAAATTCAGCACATGCGCCAAGCAAGGGATGTGCGTCAAATTGGCTAGTCCCAGAGCTGCAACGAGATTTCGCCCATTATCGCACACCACCAGGCCGGGCTTGAGGCTCACCGGCAGCAACCACTCGTCGGTCTGTTGTTCTATACCCCGCCACAACTCCTGTGCGGTGTGGGGCCTGTCCCCCAAACATATGAGTTTCAGAATGGCCTGCTGACGTTTACCCCGGGCTGTGCTGAAGTTGGTGGTGAAGGTGTGTGGCTGACTGGATGAGCAGGTGGAAGAAGAGGAGGAGGAAGCCGAGAAGGAGGAGGTGGCAACAGGAGGCAAAGAATGTTGCCCTGCGATCCTTGGCGGCGGAAGGACGTGCGCCAAACAGCTCTCCGCCTGGGGCCCAGCTGCCACTACATTTACCCAGTGTGCAGTTAGGGAGATATAGCGTCCCTGGCCGTGCTTACTGGTCCACGTATCTGTGGTTAGGTGGACCTTGCCACAGATGGCGTTGCGCAGTGCACACTTGATTTTATCGGATACTTGGTTGTGCAGGGAAGGCACGGCTCTCTTGGAGATGTAGTGGCGGCTGGGAACAACATACTGTGGGACAGCAAGCGACATGAGCTGTTTGAAGCTGTCTGTGTCCACCAGCCTAAATGACAGCATTTCATAGGCCAGTAGTTTAGAAATGCTGGCATTCAGGGCCAGGGATCGAGGGTGGCTAGGTGGGAATTTACGCTTTCTCTCAAATGTTTGTGAGATGGAGAGCTGAACGCTGCCGTGTGACATGGTTGAGACGCTTGGTGACGGAGGTGGTGGTGGTGGTGTTGGTGGTGCATCCCCTGTTTGCTGGGCGGCAGGTGCCAACGTTCCTCCAGAGGCGGAGGAAGAGGCCGAGGCGGCAGCAGCAGAAGAGGTCGAGGCGGCAGCAGCAGAAGAGGTAGCAGGGGGAGCCTGAGTGACTTCCTTGGTTTTAAGGTGTTTACTCCACTGCAGTTCATGCTTTGCATGCAGGTGCCTGGTCATGCAGGTTGTGCTCAGGTTCAGAACGTTAATGCCTCGCTTAAGGCTCTGATGGCACAGCGTGCAAACCACTCGGGTCTTGTCGTCAGCACATTGTTTGAAGAAGTGCCATGCCAGGGAACTCCTTGAAGCTGCCTTTGGGGTGCTCGGTCCCAGATGGCGGCGGGCAGTAGCAGGCGGAGTCTCTTGGCGGCGGGTGTTCTGCTTTTGCCCACTGCTCCCTCTTTTGCTACGCTGTTGGCTCGGTCTCACCACTGCCTCTTCCTCCGAACTGTGAAAGTCAGTGGCACGACCTTCATTCCATGTGGGGTCTAGGACCTCATCATCCCCTGCATCGTCTTCCACCCAGTCTTGATCCCTGACCTCCTGTTCAGTCTGCACACTGCAGAAAGACGCAGCAGTTGGCACCTGTGTTTCGTTATCATCAGAGACATGCTGAGGTGGTATTCCCATGTCCTCATCATCAGGAAACATAAGTGGTTGTGCGTCAGTGCATTCTATATCTTTCACCGCTGGGGAAGGGCTAGGTGGATGCCCTTGGGAAACCCTGCCAGCGGAGTCTTCAAACAGCATAAGAGACTGCTGCATAACTTGAGGCTGAGACAGTTTCCCTGGTATGCATGGGGGTGATGTGACAGACTGATGGGGTTGGTTTTCAGGCGCCATCTGTGCGCTTTCTGCAGAAGACTGGGTGGGAGATAATGTGAACGTGCTGGATCCACTGTCGGCCACCCAATTGACTAATGCCTGTACCTGCTCAGGCCTTACCATCCTTAGAACGGCATTGGGCCCCACCATATATCGCTGTAAATTCTGGCGGCTACTGGGACCTGAGGTAGTTGGTACACTAGGACGTGTGGATGTGGCAGAACGGCCACGTCCTCTCCCAGCACCAGAGGATCCACTAACACCACCACGACCATGTCCGCGTCCCTTACTAGATGTTTTCCACATTGTTATCGTTCACCACAACAACAAAAATATTATTTGGCCCAATGTATTGTATTCAAATTCAGCGGGATATAAATTTGAGGCCTAGTATTTAGGCGCTGGGTGACCGGTATGGATTTACTAACAGAATTAGACTTGGAAATGCACAGTAGCGTCTGTGTGAAGTTATTCTGAATGACCCTATGTGCACCTTGAATATTATATACCCTTTTAGGGATAGATTTCAAATAGCTCTGATACAGCAGAAACCACTAAATTTTTAAATTGCTAAATTGGGAATTGTATTTCAACCCAGAACAAAAAATGTGCTTTGACGGACACTAAATAACTTTCCCAGCCACAACAGGACAGCGGTAACGAAAGATTTAGCGGGATATAAATTTGAGGCCTAGTATTTAGGCGCTGGGTGACAGGTATGGGTTTAGTGACAGAATTAGACTTGGAAATGCACAGTAGCGGGTGTGTGTGAAGTTATTCTGAATGACCCTATGTGCACCTTCAATATGATCTACCCTTTTAGGGATAGATTTCAAATAGCTCTGATATAGCAGAAACCACTAAATTATGAAATTGCTAAATTGGGAATTGTATTTCAACCCAGAACAAAAAATGTGCTTTGACGGACACTAAATAACTTTCCCAGCCACAACAGGACAGCGGTAACGAGAGATTTAGCAGGATATAAATTTGAGGCCTAGTATTTAGGCGCTGGGTGACAGGTATGGGTTTAGTGACAGAATTAGACTTGGAAATACCCAGTAGCGGGTGTGTGTGAAGTTATTCTGAATGACCCAATGTGCACCTTGAATATTATATACCCTTTTAGGGATAGATTTCAAATAGCTCTGATATAGCAGAAACCACTAAATTATGAAATTGCTAAATTGGGAATTGTATTTCAACCCAGAACAAAAAATGTGCTTTGACGGACACTAAATAACTTTCCCAGCCACAACAGGACAGCGGTAACGAGAGATTTAGCGGGATATAAATTTGAGGCCTAGTATTTAGGCGCTGGGTGACAGGTATGGGTTTAGTGACAGAATTAGACTTGGAAATGCACAGTAGCGTGTGTGTGAAGTTATTCTGAATGACCCAATGTGCACCTTGAATATTATATACCCTTTTAGGGATAGATTTCAAATAGCTCTGATATAGCAGAAACCACTAAATTATGAAATTGCTAAATTGGGAATTGTATTTCAACCCAGAACAAAAAATGTGCTTTGACGGACACTAAATAACTTTCCCAGCCACAACAGGACAGCGGTAACGAGAGATTTAGCAGGATATAAATTTGAGGCCTAGTATTTAGGCGCTGGGTGACAGGTATGGGTTTAGTCACAGAATTAGACTTGGAAATGCACAGTAGCGGGTGTGTGTGAAGTTATTCTGAATGACCCTATGTGCACCTTGAATATTATATACCCTTTTAGGGATAGATTTTAAATAGCTCTGATATAGCAGGAACCACTAAATTATGAAATTGCTAAATTGGGAATTGTACTTCAACCCAGAACAAAAAATGTGCTTTGACGGACACTAAATAACTTTCCCAGCCACAACAGGACAGCGGTAACGAGAGATTTAGCGGGATATAAATTTGAGGCCTAGTATTTAGGCGCTGGGTGACCGGTATGGATTTAGTGACAGAATTAGACTGGGATATGGCCAAAAAATAACCACACTATTGCTGGTTAAATGCACTTGGTGACGGGCGCAGCTTGCCCCTGATGTAGTATATGGCCAAAAAATGAACAGACTATTGCTGGTTAAATGCACTTGGTGTCACAGCTTGACCAACCACACTACTGAGGGTTAAATGCACTTGGTGACGGGCGCAGCTTGCCCCTGATGTAGTATATGGCCAAAAAATAAACAGACTATTGCTGGTTAAATGCACTTGGTGTGACAGCTTCACCCTGATGTAGGCTTTAGCCAAAAAACAACCACACCATTGAGGGTTAAATGCACTTGGTGACAGGCGCAGCTTGCCCCTGATTTAGTATATGGCCAAAAAATGAACAGACTATTGCTGGTTAAATGCACTTGGTGTGACAGCTTCACCCTGATGTAGGCTTTAGCCAAAAAACAACCACACCATTGAGGGTTAAATGCACTTGGTGACAGGCGCAGCTTGCCCCTGATTTAGTATATGGCCAAAAAATGAACAGACTATTGCTGGTTAAATGCACTTGGTGTGACAGCTTCACCCTGATGTAGGCTTTAGCCAAAAAACAACCACACCATTGAGGGTTAAATGCACTTGGTCGCAGCTTGGATGCACTTGGTCGCAGCACCGCACAAGACACAAAATGGCCGCCGATCACCCCAGAAAAAAGTGACTGACAAACGGTCTGGGCAGCCTAAAAACAGTGAGTGAGCATTTGAATTTCAGCAGCTCAATGATGCACAGCTGCAGATCGATCGATTAATCAAGTGAAGTCCTTTGGAGGAGTTAATCTGCCTAATCTCGCCCTACTGTCGCATCCGCAACCTCTCCCTACGCTAATCAGAGCAGAGTGACGGGCGGCGCTATGTGACTCCAGCTTAAATAGAGGCTGGGTCACATGGTGCTCTGGCCAATCACAGCCATGCCAATAGTAGGCATGGCTGTGACGGCCTCTTGGGGCAAGTAGTATGACGCTTGTTGATTGGCTGCTTTGCAGCCTTTCAAAAAGCGCCAAGAAAGCGTCACAAAAGCGCCAAGAAAGCGACGAACACCGAACCCGAACCCGGACTTTTACGAAAATGTCCGGGTTCGGGTCCGTGTCACGGACACCCCAAAATTCGGTACGAACCCGAACTATACAGTTCGAGTTCGCTCATCCCTAGTGTTTAGCACGACTGCAGGGGGTTATCACAGGTTACATTTCCCATTGTTTTGGGGTGTACACTAATTTAAAAAATAAAATTTAAAACCAAAAAGCAGTGTAGGCTACCTCCACCTACACCGCCACATCCACCGCCTACTCAACCTCCTACTCCATATGGACCTCGTCCTCTTAGATCAAGATTATTATTATATTTATTTATGTATTTTATGTTATTTAAAGTCATTTCCCTATCCACATTTGTTTGCAGAGCACTAGCCATGCTCTTAACCACATTTTGATGCCATTTGCAGCCCTCTAGCCCTTTCCATGTCATTTTTACAGCCTTTTTAGTGCTCAAAAGTTCGGGTCCCTATTGACTTCAATGGGGTTCGGGTCAAGTTCAGGTCAAGTTCGGGTCCTGATCTCGAACTTTTTTTTGAAGTTAGGCCGAACCCGTCGAACCCGAACATCCAGGTGTCCGCTCAACTGTAGCCAGGACCCAAGCAGAACATTGTCCAGAGCCTCTGCTGGCTTGTCTTCTTCCCCTAGTGCATTCTGATGACAACTCCTCCCCAGTTATGTTATGTAAACGCTCCCAGCCCTCCACATAATGTAAAAAAAAGGATGCTTCGTCACAACAGGCCACCTACTTACATTAGTCCATGGTCCAATTCTGATGATTTTTTTCTTCAACCACATTTGTTATATAGTAACCACTTCATACCAGGAACGCCCCACAAGAACTACTATTTTGGAGATGCTGTGACTCATCTAGCCATAACAATATACCCCTTGTCAGATTTGCTCAGATCTGTACTCTGACTATTGTCTTAATTCTTAGTATATCCCACCCACTGACAGGAGCTATTATAATGCTATATTAATATGTAGTTTTAAAATTATGGCTGATCACTGTATGCTGTATACTGATCCATAAATTGTTCTCTTTCCTAACACCCTGGATTGCTGCCTACATTGCCTATCCCTCATTTATGACATCACACCTGACTTTGACCTGCTTTCTGACCCTCTTCTGCCACTATCTACCATATGTGCCCTCCAGGATGCAGATGCTGCCACCACTCTGTATAACAACACACTAACTACAGCTCAGGACTCAGTTGCCCCCCTCACACAAAACAAAACCCGAAAAATCAATAGACAGCCCTGGCACATCAGCCTGACCAAAGAAGTGAGACAAGCTTCCAGAGCTGCACAGCAGCGATGGTGTAAATCCCATTTTAAGGAGCACTTTAACACATACCAACTGTAACACAATGCCTCCTCATTTACAAATCCTCACTCGCTGCTGGAAAACAGGCCAACTTCTCATCTCTTATGTCTTCCCTGTCTCACAAACCTAACCCCCACTCTCACCTCTCATCTCAGCTGAGGACTTTAAAGAAAAGATTGACAACATCAGAGAAAGCTTCAGCGCACCGTTCCCACAGTCCCTCTACATAACTACTCAGTCCTCTTCTCCCAAAACCTGCTTCTCCGCCATTGCACAGGAAAAACCTTCAACACTACTCTCCAGATCACAGCTCACCACCTGTGCACTTGACCCGATACCATCCTACATCATCCCCAACCTCACCACAATGTTTTGGGTTTGGCATGGTCATGCAGCAGGGGTGCTGTTTGGCCACTGTGTCCCGCCGCCGGCCGGGATGGCGCCACAGTGCTGGTGGTCGCCGTGCAGCGCCGCGCCAATTTTAGGTTAGGACCCACTCATTGAGGCGACCTTGGCGTGGTGAGTGGGCTTATGCCTTTTAATCAAAATGTACACTAATGCCTCATTTAGCGTGTAGCATGGAGGTGGTACACATGCGCTATTTAGTGCTGTCTCCTGCAGATATGCAGGGATGAGATCATAGCATTTGCAGTGGATGTGCGATCCATTTCCTTTTTTTCTCCAATTGTTCATTACATAAAGTTTCTGTCCCTGGATCAGCACTCCTTCCACTAGCCAGGTGATTTTAATTAGCCTAGTATTCAGTAGTAGGGGTTAAATTAGCCTATCATGCTCTCAGTTGGAGTTCCTGCGAGCTTCAGAGCAGGTGAGCTTTGACAACTGTTCACATGGTGCGGTGCTGCACGGGGGCCACTGTGCTATTTTTCTGGCTGGTTGGTGGGGCCCAGAGCTAGGTTTGGCATGGTCAGACAGCAGGGGTGCTGTTTGGCCACTGGGGCCGGTCGCCGGCCGTGATGGCGCCACAGCGCTGGTGGTCGCCGTGCAGCGCCGCGCCAATTTTAGGTTAGGACCCACTCATTGAGGCGACCTTGGCGTGGTGAGTGGGCTTATGCCTTTTGATCAAAATGTACACTAATGCCTCATTTAGCGTGTAGCACGGAGGTGGTACACATGCGCTATTTAGTGCTGTCTCCTGCAGATATGCAGGGATGAGATCATAGCATTTGCAGTGGATGTGCGATCCATTTCCTTTTTTTCTCCAATTGTTCACCACAATGGTTATCCCAGCCCTAATTTATCTCTTCAACCTTTCAATAACTGGTGTCTTCCCCTCTGGCTTTAAACATGCCACCATTACACCCATCCTCAAAAAAGCCTTCCCTTGGCCCATCTTCTTTGTGTAGTTATCGTCCCATATCAGTTCTCCCATATGCCTCAAAGATTCTTGAACAACATGTCCACTTTTAACTGTCCTCTCATTTCTCTTCCTGCTCCCTCCTTGACCAGCTACAATCTGGCTTCCAACTCCACCACACAACTGAAACTGCCCTTAACAAAGTCACCAACGATCTGCTAACTGCCAAACCCAAACATGATTACTCTGTCCCTCTCCTCCTTGACCTGTCCTCTACCTTTGACACTGTCAACCGCTCCCTTCTGTTACAAACACTGTCATCTCTTGGCATCATGGACTTGGCCCTCTCATGGATCACATCATACTACACAGACCGGACATTTAGTGTCTCCCACTCTCACACCACCTCCTTGTCTCATCCCCTCTCTGTTGGTGTCCCTCAAGGCTCTGTCCCTGCTCTTCTCAATCTATACCTTTGACCCGGGAGAGCTCTCACTTTTCAGTATCACTTTTATGATGACGACCCACAAATTTACCAGTTTGGTTCAGACATCGCCACCTTACTATCCAGAATCTCACAATGCCTACCTTCTATATGATCCTTATTCTCCTTGTGCTTAATATGGATAAAACCTAATTTATCATCTATCCCCCATCTTGCTCAACCTTCCCAACAGACCTATCTATCCAGGGGTGCACCACCAATGAGGCCAGGTGAAGCAATCACCTCAGGCAGCACCAGGTAGGGGGAAGAAGGGGGCAGTGTAAGGGCCATGGGCAATGAGCACTTTCATTGTGGCAAAGGGGTTAGGTTAGGAAATAGGCATTGGGGGACGCTATTTTAGTTTTTGCCTCAGGCAGCAGAAAGGCTAGATGCACCCCTGTATCTTTTACGATCAATGACTCCCCTGTCAACAAAGTCTGCTGCCTTGGAGTAACCTTGGATTTTGCCCTGTCCTTCAAACCGCACATCCAAGCCCTTTCCATCACCTGCTGCCTCCACCTCAAAAATATCTCACATCTGCCCATTCCTCAACCAGGAGTCTTCAAAAATGCTTGTACATACCCTTATCATCTCCTGCCTAGACTACTGTAACATCCTCCTATGCGGCTTTCCATCAAGAACCCTTGCATCCCTCCAATCTATCCTCAACTATGCTGTCCAACCAATCTACCTCTCACCCGTTACTCCTCTGCCTATTCCCTTTGCCAATTACTTCACTGGCTCCTCATTGCCCAGCGAATTCAGTTTAAAATACTAACAAATACATAGAAGGCCATCCACAACCTGTCCCCTCCATATATCTCTGAGCTAGTTTCCCAATAGATCCCCACACATAATTTTCGATCCTTATAAGACCTCCTTCTCTCCTCTCCTCTTATCACCTCTTCCCACAATCACATCCAAGATTTCTCCCATGCATCCCCTATACTCTGGAACTCGCTACCCCAACATATCAGACTCTTATCTACAGCGCAAACCTTCAAAAGAAACTTGAAAACCCACCTCTCCAGACAAGACTAGCCTACAACCTACAGTGCCCCTGTTGCTACTATACCCCTATGACCAGCTTCACCCTCACCTACTGTGTCCTTCCCCCATACCTTGTAAATTGTAAGCCCTTGCGGGCAGTGTCCTCTCCTTCTGTGCCAGTTTGTAACTCGTCTTGTTTATACTTATTGCAATTGTTTCTATTATGTATGTGCAACCCTTGAAACACCCTCATATGTACAGCACCATGGAATAAATGGCACTTTAATAATAAATAATAATAATAATAATATTCCTGCTTTTTCAGGGATGTCACATACCGTAGGTGTATGATGTCTTCTCCTTCCCATCTAGTATAATATTGAAGTCTTGCACTGAGCTCACTATATTCACAGACAGCGCAAGAGTCAAGGAGAAACCCAAATCCCCCCCAGGCTGCATTAAATTTGTGGTGTTAACATCTCGGCGCTAATGTGTGTATTTTATTACATTATTATTTAATCATCGCAGTGTATAGGATAAGCACGAGAGATGAATATTCCTTAGAAAGTTTCATTAGGATGGAAAAACTGAATTTTACCTTTTGTTCTATGGCCAAACTATGTCAATTTTTCATTTTTATTTTTATCTGTTATGTCCAGTTAGCTAGATCACGTTACATGAAGTCATTGTAAGGAAAAGCTAGCTTGTATCGTGCGCTCAGAATAAAGCATGCTTTCCAGTGTTCAAATCCTCTTACATTAATATAGCAGATGTGCAGGGTTTTTATTAAAATTAAATAAAAATGAATTTGGGTGGAGTAATTTCTGGGGGAAAATAATGGAAAACATTTTGTTACAGAAAACAATTTTAGCAGCAGCAGCAACAACAGACGGAACTGAGTGGATTTTCTGATAAAACTATTATCTTTTATTCTGGGGTATTTAAGGACAGCTTAGAATAGGAATTTGATAAAATTTCAGTTTAGGAAATTACAAAGAAATTATAAAAAGAACTCAGTGGAAACTAAAAGTTGCATAACCCAAAAATGTGTCATAGCCTATGACTCCTGGACATGGCAATACATTGTCTATAATTGGCTGACTGCAGCTTTCCTGGAGCGACATCTTGTCAGATACATAAACATATCAAACAGAGAAAATAAGGTTTATTATGAAGTCATGAAATTAAGCATTGAGCAGTTTTTTAAAAATTGAAATAAATGTGCTGTCCATTTAATGCACAATGTGTTAATAGATGTGGGTCCTGTATGAAGAATCCTTTCCCTTTATCAGAATTATTTAATAGTATAAGAAACGTCCAGGCACTCATGCAAAGGCTGTCCCTACCAGATACCACCACTGTGGTCTCCTAAGATTGAGAACCCAGACCAGTATAATTAACCAGACCAGAGATCTAATATGAATTCAGACACTAGACATGAAATTACTTGTGCATCACTTGTGCGTTGCGTGAAAATTGCAGCATGCTATATTTTGTGCATTTTTCACGCAATGCAGGCCCCATAGAAGTGAATGGGGCTGCATGGAAATCGCAGGCATCCGCAAGCAAGTGCGGATGCGGTACGATTTTCACGCATGGTTGCTAGAAGATTATCGGGATGGGGACCCGATCATTATTATTTTCCCTTATAACATGGTTATAAGGGAAAATAATAGCATTCTTAATACAGAATGCTTAGTAAAATAGGGCTGGAGGGAAAAAAATTAAATAAAAAATAATTTAACTCACCTCATCCATTTGTTCGCGCAGCCCGGCTTCTCTTCTGTCTTCTTCTTTGCTGTCCAGGAGGAAAGGGACCTGTGGTGACGTCACTCCACTCATCACATGGTCCATCACATGATCCACCACGATGGTGATGGATCATGTGACGGACCATGTGATGAGCGCAGTGGATTAAGGTGAGTTATTTTTTTTATTTTTTTACCCCTTCAGCCCTATTTTACTAAGCATTCTGTATAAACAATGCTATTATTTTCCCTTATAACCATGTTATAAGGGAAAATAATAAAATCTATAAAACACCTAACCCAAACCCAAGCTTCTGTGAAAAAGTTCGGGTTTGGGTACAAAACATGCAGATCTTTCTCACTCGCGTGCAAAACGCATTAAAATCTTTTGCGCTCGGGTGGAAAAATCACGCATTTTCCCGCGACGCACCCGCATCTTATCCGGCCCAAATCCATGACGTCCGTGTAAAAAAGGCCTAAGTCTCCTAAAATGAATTAAGACCTCAGATCACTGTCATTGACTACACCAAAGCTCTAATATCAATTCAGACACCAGACCTGACATTAATCCAACACCAGACCAGACCACTATAATTAATCAGAACCGAGAACCAGGCAACTTTTACTCCTTTTCCACATAATCTAATATCAATGGGAATATGTCATTGGGGTGAACATCCAGCTCCTCATCTCTCTGCATCTTCCTGACTTTTCTAGGACTTTGAGACTTGGAAGGATGATTTGGAAGAAGTAAAGCCAGCAAAAGATGAGGACGGTCATCATTAAGACCTGGTCCCCCTAAGGGGTGCAGACTGGATTGTATTGGTTGGCACACTGGCACCAGAAAAATTACTGCTTCCATCTTATCAGTATTGAATTACATTTATGGCTGATGTAGGAATAAGTAAATGTGGTAATAAATTAATAAAATTAACTTAGAGTAAGTCTCAATGCACTCTCCCTGAACTCTCCCTGAACTCTCCCTGCACTCTCCCTGCACTCTCCTTTCTCCATTATTCTTCTATTAGTCATTTTCAGCAACACTGTCCCTAGCACATGAGCCCTTGTCACGTCTCTCCCTATGCTCAGCTCACAGGACAATGGCGGAGACAGAGCGGGATGAAGCTTTTATAGGGCTGTGACACCACAGGGGATGGCTACCTGCAAATTGGCTGGCTGCACGGCATTATGGGTGATCTCGCGTTCCCAGGCATTTTACTTTCACTTTCTAACACATGCAGTCACTATTTTAGGAAAAGTTGATTCGTTACCACGAAGCTCAAGGAAATTCGGATTTATTGCAAATGAAAGTTTTCCTAAACTTCGGACCAAATTCTGCTTTGAATGCTTCGCCCAACACTAGAGATATATATATATATATATATATATATACACTACTTAGTGGTCCTAGAACCTCTTTGCTTACAGGCATCAACATACAGTACTCTGACACTGTAAACATGGTTGTACACAAAGTCCTGATGCTTGCCGGTGTCAAGACCCTGTGTGCATCCACCCCTGACGGTAGACCTGCCCTGATAGATGCATTGGAGGAGAGACTGCCCTCCTCCAACACATTTATGACAGCAGGTGTGCAGGGTCCAGACAGCTGATATCCCCAACCTGGATTTGTTAGTATGACTGCAGTAGCCTAAAGTCCAAGAGACCATCAAGAGAACCTTTCTAAAAAATAAAAGGATTGCCCAAACTGCAAGACAATTTAACCAATTGCCAGTGCAGCCATTTTTATCTACATTTTAGATAGATAGATAGATAGATAGATAGATAGATAGATCGACTCCTTGTTTCTCCAAATAGCACCTCTCTTGCCTATGGGATGCATCTGATATTGAATGAAGGAGGATGAGGTGCAGTAGCAGACAAGGTGTATGGATAGGAGTGGTGTTCCTGAAAAGACAGATGGACCCTTTTTCTATTGTCAGGAAACCCCTTTAATGGTAAACTATACAGTGCTCCCCGTGAATGGTTCACAGTTTCAGAATCTTTGGTGAAAAAAATAAAGACTTACAGCTTCTCTATATTTACGACCTGTCAGACTGTAATGTCACTCTTTCTTTAATTACTATTTTTGCATGGTTTCATACTGTAATTTACTAAGAGAAGTAATATTTAGCCGGCATCACAGGATATTTTACTTGTGAGAAAGTTTTAAAAAAATGAGTTCTTTGAAGTTGAGTAAGTACTGCGGAATTCGGAGAACTCCTTGGATTTGCCGTTCAGGTACACAAACAATGGCTCAGTGTAGAAGTAGATCAGTGATTTCACATTCGTCATGTATATACATGATCTGCAAATGTTTCCTTCAATAGCTGTGGGAGTTTTCAGGGGACTCATATAGATGGTATGTTTACCTATCAACATCTTGATTTCAAACATGTATGATAACACCTGGAAAAGTACTTATGCTCAAAACCGTGCTTTTTGTAGAAAACAAACTGTTTATCCATCACTAATACCCAGTGATGAGAATGGCCAACCCTACTTGGTTCACATTACCGCATTGTGTTTGTCTAGCCTACTTCTCACGGATACAGTATTTCGCATGTTACATTGATACGATAAACCATTACAATTAGGGAATTTCCAGAAATTTATTTTAGTTCCGAATCAATTCAGCCTTCAGATTCGATTTTGGGCTGAATAAATTTGGACCTGAATCAAAGTGCCCTAGTTGGCCTGACAAGTCATGTAGGACACTCTGGGGTCTTCAGGGACTGTATCCAACCCCTTTCAAGCCAACACAGCATTCGTAATGACAAAGTAACAGTGACGTTTATGTCTATGGGTAAATAGAGGGTATCCAGTGGTAGCAGGCTGCCTTTTTAAAAACACACTGCACTGCGATTTGTTATGCTTTTAAAAATAAAAGAAAAATTGCTTAAAAACTTATCCCTTTTTGGGGGCAGATTCATTTAAAGGGAATCTGTCACCCCATAATTTGAAATGAATGTAGCTGAGATGGGAGCTGTGCTCTTGTCAACATAATCTAATGGTCTTGGTCCCATCTTGATATGTGCCCAAACTAAGAATAAATTAGCCTCCTGGTGCAATGAGGGCATTGCCATTGCACCTCATTGCACCTGAGGCAACGTTTCTTTTCATTCCTGGCCATGACACCACTGCTTTGACTAACAGGGAGTTAGACAATGCAGAGGTAATCATGCCTGACCCTGATATCTCACATACATGCTGACAGCTGTAGACTGCCTGGCATTATGGGAGTTGTAGTTTTGCAACAGCTGGAGAGCTTCAGGTTGGCCACCCCTGGCCTAGAATTACAATTTAGTCGCATTCACTTGCAAAGGTATGAGCTGCAATACCAAAGACAGACAATAGTTAAAAGTGGTGCTGTGACTGGAAAAAAAAAATCAGCTCTCTTTTTCTAATTCCAGTGAACCCCTTGAAAAGGATATTCTCATCTGGGACATTAATGGCATATCACTAGTATATGATATCCATGACAGAATGGGACCCCCAAAGTGAACAGAGAGCAGACCTGCATGTGCGACCATCCTTAATTCACTGCCATGGATGTTCTGGGAGCCCCATAGTGGTGAATGGAGAGGTGGCCGTGTTTGTGTGTTGCGCTCTCCATTCAATGTTATACGACTACCTAAAATAGCTGACCAGGCTATTTTCCTGACTCCCATACTCATAAGGCTGAGTTCACATTAGAGTTTAGGCTTTCAGTTCTCCGTTATAGGAGCAGGAGAATGGAAAGCACAGATTCGGCACATAATTGAGCCGAACGGAGTCCACAGGTCCCATAAACTATAATGAGGTCCGGATTTGAATCTTGATAGTAGAGATTTTTATTTTACATATGGCAATATTCAAGTGTGTGATATTTCGGCACGCAGGCCTTCTTCAGACACTATGCCGCAGTGATGAAGGGTAACAAGAAAGACGCAGTGCAAACGGAAATATGTGAAGTCACATGTATCCAGGAGAAGCGTCTATATGTAAAATAAAAATCTCTACTATCAAGATTCAAATCCTGATGCTGTAGTTTTATTTATTACTATAAACAGGGGTTGGAACCCTACTTACAGCAAATCTACAGAGTGCGACAAAGATTACTTGCAACCAAGGTCGTAGCTATAGGGGGTGCAGAGGTAGCAGTCGCTACCGGGCCCAGGAGCTTGAGGAGGCCCAAAGACCCTCGTGCCACACAAGAAGACACCAGTATTATAGAAAGTGCATGCTGGTCAAGTTACAATGTTACTCTGGCTGGAGGGAAGGGGTTAGGTCGAGAATTTGGCATGGGGGAGGTGCTGTTTCAGGGAAGGGGGGCCCAAGCTGAACTCTTGCACCAGGGCCCATGAGCCTTTAGCTACGCCCCTGCTTGCAACCTATAATGGGGTCTGTTAGGTTTCTGCTCAGAGGAAGATTTTTGAAGCGGAGACAAAAGTCCTGCATGCACGACTTTTGTCTCCGCTTCAAAAATCTTCCTCTGAGCGGAAAACCTAATGGTCCCCATTATAGTTTATGGAGCCCATGGGCTCCGTCCGGCTCAGTTATGTGCTGAATCTGTCCTTTCTGTTCTCCTGCTCCTACATTAGAGCAGGAGAACGCAAAGGCTGAACGCTGATGTGAACTCAGACTAACTGGAGAGCACGCCGCGCATATACATAGTGTTCTCTCCTTCACCTTTGCATGCTTCTTTCTCTAGATAGGAGTGGGTCCCAAAAGTGGGAGCCACACCTATATAAAATTGATGGCATATGCTAGTGATATGCCACCAATGTCTCAAACGGGCCAACCACTTTAATATCAAACTACTTGGACTGTTTTATGAAGGGAACACATAAGATGATTCATTTCCTAATTTCCAGCAAAAAGTTGGAGGAGAGGAGATGGTATCACCTTTAAGGGTACAGCCACACGATCAGGTTTCCTAATGCAGTTTTGGAAGCCAAAACCAGGAGTGAATTCAAAAAGAGGAGAAGTCGTATCTGTCCTTTATGCTTTCTCTCATTTTTATGATCCACTCTTGATTTTGGCTTTCAAAACTGCATGCAGAAACCTGACCGTGTGGCTGTACCCCAAGGATGCAATGGTAGCAAACTATCCTTTGTAGACATAATGGGGTCGTGTAACACATTTATTGAAAGGTTACAGGTAGTATGTATTACATGCCGCAGCGACCAGAACAGAGATGTATGAAAAGAGTCAAAATCAGATGAGCTGCACATTGTTCTTTGGAAGATGACAGAAATTGACTTTGGCTAAAATTTCCTATCGCCAATTAAGAAGATTCAGAATCTTGCACAAGTACAATGCTCTGCTTTATGGCCTTAGAAACGACTGTACTTATCCTGATTTGATCTCACATTATTATGTGAGGCGTGTGTGGCGCCATTTAAAGAAGCCAAGAGCTGGCATCTCCCCCTTACTTCTAGAGGAGCCTGCAAGACATTGTGTGCGCTCTCAAATTGAAAGCAGCGATAATTAAAATATCATAACAAAGGCAAAATATTGTTTAGGATCCAACTGGTATTTACAAGATTTTGGAGAGGCGCCAGAAAGATGTCTGACAAGATCTAAATTTACATGAATTCACAAGCTGTTATTTTTCTTTATTTTTTACTATAAACTCTGAATTTATATGAAATGCAAGTGGGAGATTGTACAGCCTACTGAGTAATAAATATGTGATATGAAAAGTGGTTTTCTGTAGAGTTGAGCGAACACCTGGATGTTCGGGTTCGAGAAGTTCGGCCGAACATCCCGGAAATGTTCGGGTTCGGGATCCGAACCCGATCCGAACTTCGTCCCGAACCCGAACCCCATTGAAGTCAATGGGGACCCGAACTTTTCGGCACTAAAACGGCTGTAAAACAGCCCAGGAAAGGGCTAGAGGGCTGCAAAAGGCAGCAACATGTAGGTAAATCCCCTGCAAACAAATGTGGATAGGGAAATTAATTAAAATAAAAATTAAATAAATAAAAATTAACCAAAATCAATTGGAGAGAGGTTCCATAGCAGAGAATCTGGCTTCCCGTCACCCACCACTGGAACAGTCCATTCTCAGATATTTAGGCCCCGGCACCCAGGCAGAGGAGAGAGGTCCCGTAACAGAGAATCTGTCTTCATGTCAGCAGAGAATTAGTCTGCATGTCATAGCAGAGAATGAGGCTTCACGTCAGCCACCACTGCAACAGTCCATTGGCATATATTTAGGCCTAGCACACAGGCAGAGGAGAGAGGTCCCGTAACAGAGAATCTGGCTTCATGTCAGCAGAGAATCAGTCTGCATGTCATAGCAGAGAATGAGGCTTCACGTCAGCCACCACTGCAACAGTCCATTGGCATATATTTAGGCCCAGCACACACACAGGCAGAGGAGAGAGGTCCCGTAACAGAGAATCTGTCTTCATGTCAGCAGAGAATTAGTCTGCATGTCATAGCAGAGAATGAGGCTTCACGTCACCCACCACTGCAACAGTCCATTGGCATATATTTAGGCCTAGCACACAGGCAGAGCAGAGAGGTCCCGTAACAGACAATCTGGCTTCATGACAGCAGAGAATCAGTCTGCATGTCATAGCAGAGAATGAGGCTTCACGTCACCCACCACTGCAACAGTCCATTGGCATATATTTAGGCCTAGCACACAGGCAGAGGAGAGAGGTCCCGTAACAGAGAATCTGTCTTCATGTCAGCAGAGAATCAGTCTGCATGTCATAGCAGAGAATGAGGCTTCACGTCAGCCACCACTGCAACAGTCCATTGGCATATATTTAGGCCCAGCACCCAGGCAGAGGAGGGAGGTCCCGTAACAGAGAATCTGTCTTCATGTCAGCAGAGAATTAGTCTGCATGTCATAGCAGAGAATGAGGCTTCACGTCAGCCACCACTGCAACAGTCCATTGGCATATATTTAGGCCCAGCACACACACAGGCAGAGGAGAGAGGTCCCGTAACAGAGAATCTGGCTTCATGTCAGCAGAGAATCAGTCTGCATGTCATAGCAGAGAATGAGGCTTCACGTCAGCCACCACTGCAACAGTCCATTGGCATATATTTAGGCCCAGCACACACACAGGCAGAGGAGAGAGGTCCCGTAACAGAGAATCTGGCTTCATGTCAGCAGAGAATCAGTCTGCATGTCATAGCAGAGAATGAGGCTTCACGTCAGCCACCACTGCAACAGTCCATTGGCATATATTTAGGCCCAGCACCCAGGCAGAGGAGGGAGGTCCCGTAACAGAGAATCTGTCTTCATGTCAGCAGAGAATTAGTCTGCATGTCATAGCAGAGAATGAGGCTTCACGTCAGCCACCACTGCAACAGTCCATTGGCATATATTTAGGCCCAGCACACACACAGGCAGAGGAGAGAGGTCCCGTAACAGAGAATCTGGCTTCATGTCAGCAGAGAATCAGTCTGCATGTCATAGCAGAGAATGAGGCTTCACGTCAGCCACCACTGCAACAGTCCATTGGCATATATTTAGGCCCAGCACCCAGGCAGAGGAGGGAGGTCCCGTAACAGAGAATCTGTCTTCATGTCAGCAGAGAATTAGTCTGCATGTCATAGCAGAGAATGAGGCTTCACGTCACCCACCACTGCAACAGTCCATTGGCATATATTTAGGCCTAGCACACAGGCAGAGCAGAGAGGTCCCGTAACAGACAATCTGGCTTCATGACAGCAGAGAATCAGTCTGCATGTCATAGCAGAGAATGAGGCTTCACGTCACCCACCACTGCAACAGTCCATTGGCATATATTTAGGCCTAGCACACAGGCAGAGCAGAGAGGTCCCGTAACAGACAATCTGTCTTCATGTCAGCAGAGAATCAGTCTGCATGTCATAGCAGAGAATGAGGCTTCACGTCACCCACCACTGCAACAGTCCATTGGCATATATTTAGGCCTAGCACACAGGCAGAGCAGAGAGGTCCCGTAACAGACAATCTGGCTTCATGACAGCAGAGAATCAGTCTGCATGTCATAGCAGAGAATGAGGCTTCACGTCACCCACCACTGCAACAGTCCATTGGCATATATTTAGGCCTAGCACACAGGCAGAGCAGAGAGGTCCCGTAACAGACAATCTGGCTTCATGTCAGCAGAGAATCAGTCTGCATGTCATAGCAGAGAATGAGGCTTCACGTCACCCACCACTGCAACAGTCCATTGGCATATATTTAGGCCTAGCACACAGGCAGAGCAGAGAGGTCCCGTAACAGACGATCTGGCTTCATGTCAGCAGAGAATCAGTCTGCATGTCATAGCAGAGAATCAGGCTTCACGTCAGCCACCACTGCAACAGTCCATTGTCATAAATTTAGGCCCAGCACCCAGGCAGAGGAGAGAGGTCCCGTAACAGACAATCTGGCTTCATGTCAGCAGAGAATTCAGTCTGCATGTCATAGCAGAGAATCAGGCTTCACGTCAGCCACCACTTGCAACAGTCCATTGGCATATATTTAGGCCTAGCACACAGGCAGAGGAGAGGTTCATTCAACTTTGGGTAGCATCGCAATATAATGGTAAAATGAAAATAAAAATAGGATTGAATGAGGAAGTGCCCTGGAGTCCAATAATATATGGTTATGGGGAGGTAGTTAATGTCTAATCTGGACAAGGGACGGACAGGTCCTGTGGGATCCATGCCTGGTTCATTTTTATGAACGTCAGCTTGTCCACATTGGCTGTAGACAGGCGGCTGCGTTTGTCTGTAATGACGCCCCCTGCCGTGCTGAATACACGTTCAGACAAAACGCTGGCTGCCGGGCAGGCCAGCACCTCCAAGGCATAAAAGGCTAGCTCTGGCCACGTGGACAATTTAGAGACCCAGAAGTTGAATGGGGCCGAACCATCAGTCAGTACGTGGAGGGGTGTGCACACGTACTGTTCCACCATGTTAGTGAAATGTTGCCTCCTGCTAACACGTTGCGTATCAGGTGGTGGTGCAGTTAGCTGTGGCGTGTTGACAAAAGTTTTCCACATCTCTGCCATGCTAACCCTGCCCTCAGAGGAGCTGGCCGTGACACAGCTGCCTTGGCGACCTCTTGCTCCTCCTCTGCCTTGGCCTTGGGCTTCCACTTGTTCCCCTGTGACATTTGGGAATGCTCTCAGTAGCGCGTCTACCAACGTGCGCTTGTACTCGCGCATCTTCCTATCACGCTCCAGTGCAGGAAGTAAGGTGGGCACATTGTCTTTGTAGCATGGATCCAGCAGGGTGGCAACCCAGTAGTCCGCACAGGTTAAAATGTGGGCAACTCTGCTGTCGTTGCGCAGGCACTGCAGCATGTAGTCGCTCATGTGTGCCAGGCTGCCCAGGGGTAAGGACAAGCTGTCCTCTGTGGGAGGCGTATCGTCATCGTCCTGCCTTTCCCCCCAGCCACGCACCAGTGATGGACCCGAGCTGCGTTGGGTGCCACCCCGCTGTGACCATGCTTCATCCTCATCCTCCTCCACCTCCTCCTCATCCTCGTCCTCCTCGTCCTCCAGTAGTGGGCCCTGGCTGGCCACATTTGTACCTGGCCTCTGCTGTTGCAAAAAACCTCCCTCTGAGTCACTTCGAAGAGACTGGCCTGAAAGTGCTAAAAATGACCCCTCTTCCTCATCCTCCTCCTCCTCCTCCTGGGCCACCTCCTGTTCCATCATCGCCCTAAGTGTTTTCTCAAGGAGACATAGAAGTGGTATTGTAACGCTGATAACGGTGTCATCGCCACTGGCCATGTTGGTGGAGTACTCGAAACAGCGCAACAGGGCACACAGGTCTCGCATGGAGGCCCAGTCATTGGTGGTGAAGTGGTGCTGTTCTGTAGTGCGACTGACCCGTGCGTGCTGCAGCTGAAACTCCACTATGGCCTGCTGCTGCTCGCACAGTCTGTCCAGCATGTGCAAGGTGGAGTTCCACCTGGTGGGCACGTCGCATATGAGGCGGTGAGCGGGAAGGCCGAAGTTACGCTGTAGCGCAGACAGGCGAGCAGCGGCAGGATGTGAACGCCGGAAGCGCGAACAGACGGCCCGCACTTTATGCAGCAGCTCTGACATGTCGGGGTAGTTGTGAATGAACTTCTGCACCACCAAATTCAGCACATGCGCCAAGCAAGGGATGTGCGTCAAATTGGCTAGTCCCAGAGCTGCAACGAGATTTCGCCCATTATCACACACCACCAGGCCGGGCTTGAGGCTCACCGGCAGCAACCACTCGTCGGTCTGTTGTTCAATACCCCGCCACAACTCCTGTGCGGTGTGGGGCCTGTCCCCCAAACATATGAGTTTCAGAATGGCCTGCTGACGTTTACCCCGGGCTGTGCTGAAGTTGGTGGTGAAGGTGTGTGGCTGACTGGATGAGCAGGTGGAAGAAGAGGAGGAGGAAGCCGAGAAGGAGGAGGTGGCAACAGGAGGCAAAGAATGTTGCCCTGCGATCCTTGGCGGCGGCAGGACGTGCGCCAAACAGCTCTCCGCCGGGGGCCCAGCTGCCACTACATTTACCCAGTGTGCAGTTAGGGAGATATAGCGTCCCTGGCCGTGCTTACTGGTCCACGTATCTGTGGTTAGGTGGACCTTGCTACAGATGGCGTTGCGCAGTGCACACTTGATTTTATCGGATACTTGGTTGTGCAGGGAAGGCACGGCTCTCTTGGAGAAGTAGTGCCGGCTGGGAACAACATACTGTGGGACAGCAAGCGACATGAGCTGTTTGAAGCTGTCTGTGTCCACCAGCCTAAATGACAGCATTTCATAGGCCAGTAGTTTAGAAATGCTGGCATTCAGGGCCAGGGATCGAGGGTGGCTAGGTGGGAATTTACGCTTTCTATCAAATGTTTGTGAGATGGAGAGCTGAACGCTGGCGTGTGACATGGTTGAGACGCTTGGTGACGGAGGTGGTGGTGGTGGTGTTGGTGGTACATCCCCTGTTTGCTGGGCGGCAGGTGCCAACGTTCCTCCAGAGGCGGAGGAAGAGGCCGAGGCGGCAGCAGCAGAATAGGCCGAGGCGGCAGCAGCAGAAGAGGTAGCAGGGGGAGCCTGAGTGACTTCCTTGGTTTTAAGGTGTTTACTCCACTGCAGTTCATGCTTTGCATGCAGGTGCCTGGTCATGCAGGTTGTGCTCAGGTTCAGAACGTTAATGCCTCGCTTCAGGCTCTGATGGCACAGCGTGCAAACCACTCGGGTCTTGTCGTCAGCACATTGTTTGAAGAAGTGCCATGCCAGGGAACTCCTTGAAGCTGCCTTTGGGGTGCTCGGTCCCAGATGGCGGCGGTCAGTAGCAGGCGGAGTCTCTTGGCGGCGGGTGTTCTGCTTTTGCCCACTGCTCCCTCTTTTGCTACGCTGTTGGCTCGGTCTCACCACTGCCTCTTCCTCCGAACTGTGAAAGTCAGTGGCACGACCTTCATTCCATGTGGGGTCTAGGACCTCATCGTCCCCTGCATCGTCTTCCACCCAGTCTTGATCCCTGACCTCCTGTTCAGTCTGCACACTGCAGAAAGACGCAGCAGTTGGCACCTGTGTTTCGTCATCATCAGAGACATGCTGAGGTGGTATTCCCATGTCCTCATCATCAGGAAACATAAGTGGTTGTGCGTCAGTGCATTCTATGTCTTTCACCGCTGGGGAAGGGCTAGGTGGATGCCCTTGGGAAACCCTGCCAGCGGAGTCTTCAAACAGCATAAGAGACTGCTGCATAACTTGAGGCTGAGACAGTTTCCCTGGTATGCATGGGGGTGATGTGACAGACTGATGGGGTTGGTTTTCAGGCGCCATCTGTGCGCTTTCTGCAGAAGACTGGGTGGGAGATAATGTGAACGTGCTGGATCCACTGTCGGCCACCCAATTGACTAATGCCTGTACCTGCTCAGGCCTTACCATCCTTAGAACGGCATTGGGCCCCACCATATATCGCTGTAAATTCTGGCGGCTACTGGGACCTGAGGTAGTTGGTACACTAGGACGTGTGGATGTGGCAGAACGGCCACGTCCTCTCCCAGCACCAGAGGGTCCACTAACACCACCACGACCATGTCCACGTCCGCGTCCCTTACTAGATGTTTTTCTCATTGTTATGGTTCACCACAACAACAAATATATTATTTGGCCCAATGTATTGTATTCAAATTCAGCGGGATATAAATTTGAGGCCTAGTATTTAGGCGCTGGGTGACCGGTATGGATTTAGTGACAGAATTAGACTTGGAAATGCACAGAAGCGTGTGTGTGAAGTTATTCTGAATGACCCAATGTGCACCTTGAATATTATATACCCTTTTTGGGATAGATTTCAAATAGCTCTGATATAGCAGGAACCACTAAATTATGAAATTGCTAAATTGGGAATTGTACTTCAACCCAGAACAAAAAATGTGCTTTGACGGGCACTAAATAACTTTCCCAGCTACAACAGTACAGCGGTAACGAGAGATTTAGAGGGATTTAAATTTGAGGCCTAGTATTTAGGCGCTGGGTGACAGGTATGGGTTTAGTGACAGAATTAGACTTGGAAATACACAGTAGCGGGTGTGTGTGAAGTTATTCTGAATGACCCAATGTGCACCTTCAATATTATATACCCTTTTTGGGATAGATTTCAAATAGCTCTGATATAGCAGGAACCACTAAATTATGAAATTGCTAAATTGGGAATTGTACTTCAACCCAGAACAAAAAATGTGCTTTGACGGACACTAAATATCTTGCCCAGCAACAACAGTACAGCGATGGGTAACGAGAGATTTAGAGGGATTTAAATTTGAGGCCTAGTATTTAGGCGCTGGGTCACCGGTATGGATTTAGTGACAGAATTAGACTTGGAAATGCACAGAAGCGTGTGTGTGAAGTTATTCTGAATGACCCTATGTGCACCTTCAATATTATATACCCTTTTAGGGATAGATTTCAAATAGCTCTGATATAGCAGAAACCACTAAATTATGAAATTGCTAAATTGGGAATTGTACTTCAACCCAGAACAAAAAATGTGCTTTGACGGACACTAAATATCTTGCCCAGCAACAACAGTACAGCGGTGGGTAACGAGAGATTTAGAGGGATTTAAATTTGAGGCCTAGTATTTAGGCGCTGGGTGACAGGTATGGGTTTAGTGACAGAATTAGACTTGGAAATACACAGTAGCGGGTGTGTGTGAAGTTATTCTGAATGACCCAATGTGCACCTTCAATATTATATACCCTTTTTGGGATAGATTTCAAATAGCTCTGATATAGCAGGAACCACTAAATTATGAAATTGCTAAATTGGGAATTGTACTTCAACCCAGAACAAAAAATGTGCTTTGACGGACACTAAATATCTTGCCCAGCAACAACAGTACAGCGGTGGGTAACGAGAGATTTAGAGGGATTTAAATTTGAGGCCTAGTATTTAGGCGCTGGGTCACCGGTATGGATTTAGTGACAGAATTAGACTTGGAAATGCACAGAAGCGTGTGTGTGAAGTTATTCTGAATGACCCTATGTGCACCTTCAATATTATATACCCTTTTAGGGATAGATTTCAAATAGCTCTGATATAGCAGAAACCACTAAATTATGAAATTGCTAAATTGGGAATTGTACTTCAACCCAGAACAAAAAATGTGCTTTGACGGACACTAAATATCTTGCCCAGCAACAACAGTACAGCGGTGGGTAACGAGAGATTTAGAGGGATTTAAATTTGAGGCCTAGTATTTAGGCGCTGGGTGACAGGTATGGGTTTAGTGACAGAATTAGACTTGGAAATACACAGTAGCGGGTGTGTGTGAAGTTATTCTGAATGACCCAATGTGCACCTTCAATATTATATACCCTTTTAGGGATAGATTTCAAATAGCTCTGATATAGCAGGAACCACTAAATTATGAAATTGCTAAATTGGGAATTGTACTTCAACCCAGAACAAAAAATGTGCTTTGACGGACACTAAATATCTTGCCCAGCAACAACAGTACAGCGGTGGGTAACGAGAGATTTAGAGGGATTTAAATTTGAGGCCTAGTATTTAGGCGCTGGGTCACCGGTATGGATTTAGTGACAGAATTAGACTTGGAAATGCACAGAAGCGTGTGTGTGAAGTTATTCTGAATGACCCTATGTGCACCTTCAATATTATATACCCTTTTAGGGATAGATTTCAAATAGCTCTGATATAGCAGAAACCACTAAATTATGAAATTGCTAAATTGGGAATTGTACTTCAACCCAGAACAAAAAATGTGCTTTGACGGACACTAAATATCTTGCCCAGCAACAACAGTACAGTGGTGGGTAACGAGAGATTTAGAGGGATTTAAATTTGAGGCCTAGTATTTAGGCGCTGGGTCACCGGTATGGATTTAGTGACAGAATTAGACTTGGAAATGCACAGAAGCGTGTGTGTGAAGTTATTCTGAATGACCCTATGTGCACCTTCAATATTATATACCCTTTTAGGGATAGATTTCAAATAGCTCTGATATAGCAGAAACCACTAAATTATGAAATTGCTAAATTGGGAATTGTACTTCAACCCAGAACAAAAAATGTGCTTTGACGGACACTAAATATCTTGCCCAGCAACAACAGTACAGCGGTGGGTAACGAGAGATTTAGAGGGATTTAAATTTGAGGCCTAGTATTTAGGCGCTGGGTGACAGGTATGGGTTTAGTGACAGAATTAGACTTGGAAATACACAGTAGCGGGTGTGTGTGAAGTTATTCTGAATGACCCAATGTGCACCTTCAATATTATATACCCTTTTTGGGATAGATTTCAAATAGCTCTGATATAGCAGGAACCACTAAATTATGAAATTGCTAAATTGGGAATTGTATTTCAACCCAGAACAAGAAATGTGCTTGAACGGACACTAAATAACTCGCCCAGCTACAGCACTAGGGACAGATTTAGCTGGATATAAATTTGAGGCCTAGTATTTAGGCGCTGGGTGACCGGTATGGATTTAGTGACAGAATTAGACTGGGATATGGCCAAAAAATGAACAGACTATTGCTGGTTAAATGCACTTGGTGTGACAGCTTCACCCTGATGTAGGCTTTAGCCAAAAAACAACCACACCATTGAGGGTTAAATGCACTTGGTGACAGGCGCAGCTTGCCCCTGATTTTGTATGTGGCCAAAAAATGAACAGACTATTGCTGGTTAAATGCACTTGGTGTGACAGCTTCACCCTGATGTAGGCTTTAGCCAAAAAACAACCACACCATTGAGGGTTAAATGCACTTGGTGACAGGCGCAGCTTGCCCCTGATTTTGTATATGGCCAAAAAATGAACAGACTATTGCTGGTTAAATGCACTTGGTGTGACAGCTTCACCCTGATGTAGGCTTTAGCCAAAAAACAACCACACCATTGAGGGTTAAATGCACTTGGTGACAGGCGCAGCTTGCCCCTGATTTTGTATATGGCCAAAAAATGAACAGACTATTGCTGGTTAAATGCACTTGGTGTGACAGCTTCACCCTGATGTAGGCTTTAGCCAAAAAACAACCACACCATTGAGGGTTAAATGCACTTGGTCGCAGCTTGTGCTGGCGCACCACAAGACACAAAATGGCCGCCGATCACCCCAGAAAAATGAGACTGACAAACGGTCTGTGCAGCCTAAAAACAGTGAGCAATTGAGGATCAGCAGCTCAATGATCCACAGCTGCAGATCGATCAGTTAATCAAGTCCTTTGGAGGAGTTAATCTGCCTAATCTCGCCCTACTGTCGCAGCCGCAACCTCTCCCTACGCTAATCAGAGCAGAGTGACGGGCGGCGCTATGTGACTCCAGCTTAAATAGAGGCTGGGTCACATGGTGCTCTGGCCAATCACAGCCATGCCAATAGTAGGCATGGCTGTGATGGCCTCTTGGGGCAAGTAGTATGACGCTTGTTGATTGGCTGCTTTGCAGCCTTTCAAAAAGCGCCAAGAAAGCGTCACAAAAGCGCCAAGAAAGCGACGAACACCGAACCCGAACCCGGACTTTTACGAAAATGTCCGGGTTCGGGTCCGTGTCACGGACACCCCAAAATTCGGTACGAACCCGAACTATACAGTTCGAGTTCGCTCATCCCTAGTTTTCTGGTATTCATTCCTGATAATTACAGATAATGAAATGCAAAAACAAGAACAATACACTAAAGGGAATGGCTTTGTATCAGTCCAGCTTTTACAAATCGACGACTCTCAGTAAACCCTGAAAACAGCTAAAAGAAACGGCCCAGTTTTACTAATGCGAGTGAGCCAAGATTTTGGCATAAATTGGGCCAAAGTGTGGTATCATTTTGAAAAATTATCTGCCTCTGGTTTGTGCTGAAATAGTGCCACAATGCGTAAAATGCTATCTCAAAACAAGCCAACCAATAGTTGATATCGAGTTAAACAAAAGTGTCTTTCCCTGCACCCCATTTAACATCCACAGAGTCCCTGTGATAAATCTGGTGCAGGTCTAGACAACCCGTCCAAATTGACACCATCTCTAGGATTAATAAATCTGCCCCATGTTTCAATGTTTTCATTGTAATAAAGGGGCACATCCATCAGAAAAGTATATTTTTTAACTCAATATTTTTGTAGAATTTTTGGCTGTTTTTTGCCCCTCACCATTTCGGAAGTACAATACCATTAAAAATGTAATTCAAAATATCGTCTATCTGTAACAGTCAACACACAGGGATACAACTTAACAGGGTGAGTCAAAAGTCACAGGACACACTTATATTTTCAGAAACAAAAGGGAAAATTAAATATCTGAATATCCCTGTAAGTAATGGGTGAGGTGGCCTATCTTTTAGGCTATGTCTGGAACATGGCCATCATATTGAAAGCCGCAATAGAGGATCAAATTTTTCAATGGGAAGGGAGTCATGTAGCATATCAAAGAAGAATTTTGCAATATCTCTTGTGGTTCAAAAGTTATCAACACAGAAAGTTCAAAACGTCAAAGTTCAAAGTTCTGTGTTCAGCACCAGGGACACCACATTGAATATGTCAAATAGCTGTGCATCACAAGGAACATTCCCAGTTGTTGTTACAACTTTCTGTGTTGATAACCACAGCACTATATAGGGGCATTTTATACTGGCACATTATGAGGGGCATTATGAGGAAGGGGGGAGAGGAGCACTATGGTGAAATATTATTAACTGGGGGGCACTATAAGGGGGTATTTTTTATTGGCACACAGAACAGGGGCATTTGTGTACTAGTTCACATTATTAGGGGGCACATTTTGCACTGGCACACTTTTTAAGGGGCATTAATAGTACTTTCTACTGTCACATTATAAGGAAAATTATTACTACTGGGGGGCTTTATGGTAGGCTTTATTACTACTGTTGGACTATGGGGAACATAATTACTAGAATGGGCTCTATGGGGACATTATTGCTTCTGTGGCACAGTGGGGACCTTATTACTATTGGGGGCAATATTACTACTAAGTGCGCTCTGGCAGAGAATTGTTACTATTGGTGGGACTTTAGAGAGCATTATTACTGTGGGGGCACTGTTAACACTATGCACTCTGGGAGATAAATATTTCTATTGTTGGGACTGTCGGGGGCACCCTGGCACAGTATCAGGAATAGAACAGACGGTTTTCAGATTGTTAATCTTTCTGATTTTCATCTGGAGGATAGGCACTACAAACTACTTAGGAGAGGCCTATCTTTCAACACCGAATTTTGAATGTTTCAGTTTTTGCCAGGAAATTGGTCTTACACAAAACACATAAACAACAGGAGAGAGACTGTCGAGTCCAAAAAGAAAAAGAAACAGCGGCCATAGAGATTTTGGAATCTCTGGATTGTAATAATCATAGCAATATGGAGTGTATTGACCCCCCTTTTTCGACGCTTAAACCACATTCTAAGTTTACACCTCCTTTTTCCCAATTTGGAAATATTAAAACTTTTGTCAATCTAGTGACCAAGGACCTAAAAAGTAACCAAACATCAAGGTCATCTAGTAATGGCAACTTAGACCCAGATAAAAATATGGCCCAGGGAGAATTCATGGGAAATCCACAATTAGTATTGAAACTATCTGACAAAGGTGGTAATATTGTTGTCATGGGAAGAAAAATGTACGTGAGTATGGTGATGGACCTATTGAGGGACACACAGACATACAAAAAATTGGATTCAAACCCCACAGTGCAATATCTGGAGGAACTCAAAACTATCCTTGGAGGGGCGAAAAGTGACAATCTCATTTCCAGGACCAGGGATGAATATAAGTAGCTTCTTAACTTGCGACCATATACGCTATCCCCAAGATTCATAATCAAAGACAGCCAATCTCAGGCAAACCAATTATTTCGGGCAATAATAGTCTTACGAAAAATATTAGCGAATATGTCGACAAGTTCATTTCGCCCTTTGTTCCCTCTTTACCGTCTTATGTTAGGGATACCAAAGATGATTACAGGAGATTCAGGTCACAGAGCATACCCAACTTGCCAGTTTAGACATTGAGGCACTATATACCAATATCAAACACGATTTGGGAATTAATGCGGCAGCCTCTTTTCTCTCCACAAAGGGCACACAATTTCACGTTCACAAGCTAGTACTTACACTTTTACGTTTTCTTCTTACACACAATTATTTTTTGTTTAATGGGCACTTTTATTTACAGTTAGTTGGTACAGCCATGGGCAGTAAATGTGCATCGAATTTCGCAAATTTATTTTTCGGATGGTGGGAGGACACTATAGTGTTCAATGATAATTTCTCACAATACACTAAGCATATAATTTTCTGGGGGCGATATATAGATGATGTTTTAATTTTATGGGACGGCACTACAGCACTTTTCCATAGTTTTGTTGCCAGTCTCAATAGAAATTATGTAGGTATGAAATTTACCTCTGGGATACATCAGCATACACTTACCTTTCTTGACCTGCGAATCTCCTTGGAATCTGGTGGCCGCATTAGTACAGAGGTCTACTGAAAAACGACATCCAGAGTTATCATCCTCTGCCATTGAAAAGAGGAATACCCACCAGACAATATTTGCGAGCTCGTCGTAACTGTTCCGAAGATTCTGGGTTCCTTCAGGAATGCAATACGTTGTTCCATGGTTTTCACCAACGAGGGTACCCAAAAAAGACATTACATAAAGCCTTTCATAGTGCCAAGAGTACAAATCGAGTTGACCTTCTGAGTAATTAATAACCAATATGTATGGTATCCCCAATAAGGTGCATTGGCACGTTTGATGAGCAACACCGCAAGGTATTCCAAATCTTACAAAAATATTGGCATGTACTACGTACGGATAATGACTTTAGTGAGGTGCTATCATAAAAACCCACAATTACCTATCGGAGAGGGAAAATTCTTAAGGATCATTTGGTACACAGCCTCCTTAGTACTGATCCACTGAAAACAACATGGCTGAAGTCCAATACAGTGGGAAGCTACACCTGTGGTAGATGAAAACTTTTATAAATCTCCTGCATGATAGAAAATATGAAATCAGACAATTTATTAATTGTCAAACAAAGGGCATTATCTATATTGCACGCTGCTCGTGTAACGAACTGTATGTGGGCAAAACATCCCAGGAATTCCGACTGCGAATTTGCCAACATATAAGTAGTATTGATACAAAGTCGGATACGACAATATCAAGACATGTCAGAGCGTTCCATAATGGAGATCCAAGATGTTAACAGTTTTGGGGTTTGTGCAAAAAAAAAACTCTAGGAGCACGTAGAGGAGATCTGGATAGAATTCTCCTACAAGAAGAGATGAGGTGGATCTACCGCCTAGACAGCCTCAGCCCTAATGGCCTCAATGAAGGTTTTACATATGCATCATTTTTATAAGCTGAAGACCAGCACACTATATTTTTCAGTCATAAATATAATATAGTGTGAGCATATTAAAACATTGGTAGCATTTATACATTTTCAAGTAATGACTGGGTGGGCACCATCAAAGGTACTTATAGTGGTAGTGTTTTGGTAAGATCTCCAATAATGATAACCACACATATGAGACACAAATATGGTGAGGGCACGATATGAGGTCTTCCCTGTTAGCACCATAAATTATCATAATGATGATCATGTATATGAGGAATAAATATGGTTCCACACACAAGTATACTGGATCAGTCAGTTGACAGTTAAAAGAAGTTGGAGAATACTAACCCGATAAGACTATCAATTGTAAGGTATAGAGTACATAATATCAGATATCATCAATTAGTAGAGTAACCACCAAGTCTAAATGAGTGCAGTATCTAATGTTTGCCTGCTAGAACAGAGTCGAATGAGTATAAATATTATTCTTGTAGGTGGAGTGACCGCAATATACTACTGCAGAGACTAAGACTAAGCACAGGCGCAGTGCGCCATAGAAACAGGGAGACAAAAAGTATAAAGTGTCCCCGAACTACTAAGTTCTGGCACATGCACAGAAAAAGTATCGGCAGATACAGGCCAAGGTCAGGTGCAGCACCGGTATCATCTCATGCTGGCTCTGGACTATCAAGCGCACTAATAATCAACCGACATGTATGGAAGGTAAGTCCGTGCGCCGCTTTTTACTGCGCAGTGGGTCACATAGTAACGCCTCCTGGCGGGTGACGATTGAGCCCGTCAGAGTTATAACACACATCCCTGTAGGGTAAATGTAGCAGGCAGGTATACTTTTAGATCGGATAGGCTCCTACCCTCACAGTTAGTGAGAAGGTAGCCTATACATCCTTCATACCAGCGTTGGCCATTCAAGTCTGCCATCACCCCTGATGAAGCCAGATTAGCTGTCGAAACATGTTGGGGGGGCGGAATTTAGGTTTTAATTTGCTGCACTCCATTGACTTTAGACTGCAATCTGTGTGCTTGATGCAACAACACTTAGTGTGAACTGGCCTGTTCCACAATTACACCCCAATCGTGGGGGGATATTAGATATCAAGCACAGTGCAATACCCTAGTAAATAGAGCAGGGGGTGTGTTGAAAGGCAGTGCGGGTTAGTGCACCCCCGCCTGCAGATATACACTTTATACCAGTCATTAATAGCATCTATATATGGGGTACAGTTAGCTTTAATCTCTCAGCTAGCTCACTTGTCATATTCTTTCACTTGTTTTAATAAAGAAGTAAAAGTTAAGTTTTAGTGTCTGGGACAAGAGTGGCTAGTGGCCGGTTAGGCATAAGCGCTTGCCTGTAAAAACCCTTCCCAGATAGGGTCCTCTGTAGAAACAGTATCAGCTTAGCAGAATTATTTTTGGGGGAAATTATGTTGGTACTATTAGTGTCAGCTACACTATTTGCTGGGCGCAGTTATTCTTTAGGGCACTGTGAGCCAATAATTATAGATATCTATCTGCATGGTACTAATATTTTCAAGGGGACTGTTTCTGCAGCATAGTATTGGGGAGCACAGCGGGCACACAATTGGAGGTGGCAGGATTGGGTGTTCAGAAGATGTGAGAAGGATGGAAAAAAAAGAAACTAATGTCTGTTTGTCAATCTCTGCAGAGACGGGAGATGGATGAAAAATCATCATGACGGTTTGGTCTGAATGGAGGAGATGAGAAAAGAGAATGTCTACATCCAAGGTGACATTTACAGAGGGAGAATTCAGAGGGTGGCAGCCCCAGCCGCCCTACTGTGCCAGGCAACTATAAGCCTGGTGGTGGCTCCAAATGGGGCAGAGGGGCTTTGACCTAGTGAGGATGGCCAAGGGGGACAGAAGGCCATGGACGGGTGGTGGTGGGTGGTCAGACAACAGGCCGTGAGCAGGATTTGGGGAGGGGGAGAGAGGGGAGGAGCTTTCTGGCTGTAGCCTGCTCAGGTCTATAGTATAATGTAAAGCAGGCAGTGCAGCCAGGCAGGCCTCCCCTCTCTGTATGATGTGTAGAGCCAGACTCCTCCCACCTGGACCTAAACACCTTAAATATCATGCAGCATCTCCTTCACTCCTCTTCTGGCACCTTCAGGACTATGAGGAAGGAATTGAAACTAAAACAGCACTTGCCAGAGTCAGCAACGTGGTGAGCAGTTTATGAAACAGAACTGGATGGTGAGTCCTGTCACAAAGAGGGAAAAAATAATAGTTTATTTGAGTTGGGGCACTGAGTAATAAGTAAAGTGTCTACCTAGCATGAGGGGGAGACTCTTACCTTCATCCTCAACAATATAATTTCAGTTGTATTGTGTTTTTGGGAGTGGCCTATTATATGTGCTTATAACAATGGGTAGGGCCTACAATTTTGCGCGACTACTTTTGTATTCGGGCCCCCCTAGACAATGTTTGGGTGCTCTCCTGCTCCCAGGTCCCCAGTCACTACTTCCTGGTCTCTTTCAACACACAGGAAATGACTGCTTAGCCAATCAGTGGCTGACATTGGTCACTACTGATGCCAGTGATTGGCCAAAGGGTCATTCCCTGTGTAGTGAGCCCCTTAGAAGCCTGTGTAGAGGATGGGAGTGCTAGTGGCCCTGATCAGGCCAAATTTGGGAACAAAGGATTGCTGGTTTTACTGAGTGCAAAAACGAGTAGCAGCACATTCATCAGCAGGTCGTACACAGTACAATTTCTCTCCTTATAGATCATGGGTATGGTGGCTAGCAATAAGGAAAAGATGACGCATAGAAGCTTGCTACCTGACGCTGTCTCTCTCTCTGAATTCCTTTCCCCAGGTGTCCATGGAATGATGCAGGCTTCTAACTTTGCCTGTCCTGAGCTCTCCTGATGGTGTCTTGATGTGTTTCCTAACACTTTGCAGGGATCTTGATATCTTGTTTGCGTGATCACTCTGCTGACTCAAATATGCAATAGCTTGCAATTCCTCTGTGGCCTAAACCCCAGCAGGCTACCTGGGGCAATAACATCTTCCTAAGTGAGCTGCCTCTGGTCCCCGTGGCCTGGAGGAGTGGGAGATGGATCACATACCCCCTCATTCCTCAATCTCTTCTCTAAAACTGACTCTCCCTAGCTCAGCCCCACTCTTGGCAGGAAGTCAGATGAGCCCACTGTTACCAAGAGGGGAGGAATGGAATGGTAAGTTCCATTCCTGTAACCAGACACTGCCAACCATACCCCATTTGCTGGTGAACAAAGTTTATTACCTTACATTACATTTACATTGCATATAAAACATCAAAAATATAGATACCATAGTAGTACCTCCAGACCTGTGCATCACTATTCGCAACCTTTATTTTTTTAAAGGCAGGGTAAGACTTTTAATGATATATGTATTATGGAGACAGTTGCATCTCTGTATTGTGATCCCTAAAAATCCAGTTGCCTCTCTGTATGTCTAAAAATCTATCTTCAGTCTAACACTTCAGATATATTTTGGCTGGGTCATCTTCTGGCCACCCTGCCAACTTCACACACATGGTCAAAGTGATAAAGAATAAAAGCTGAAATGTGTGAATAGCTCTCTTGAGTGAGAGCTTAAGCTTACTAGATATTTATCCAACTTACGCAATGTAACAGCAGGCAATTAAAAACTAAAAAAAAAAGTTTCAAAAATTGAAAATGATTCAGCTGGTAATTGGTTACTGATGCCCGGTCAACACATCTTAATATTTGAAATTCTCTGGGATAATCCTTCTTACAAACATCTCTGCAAATCACACAACACAGCAGATTGTTGGACGGACATGAATGATGATATCGTGTACAAGACATACTAATGGAAAGCTTTTCTCTTCATCTTAAGACATTCAAGGTTATAAATAGAGATAAGCGAATCGAAGCTGATGAAGTGGTATTCGATCAGAATTTCAGGAAAAATACAATTCGCACCGAAGCCGAAAATCGGGGTAACGAATCGCATTTTTCCCTTAAATGGCTACTGCACGTGTGAGGACATAGAGAAAGGAACTCTGGGAAGCCGGGATCACCCATAATGCCATGCATACAGCCAATCAGTAGCCAGCCAGCCCTGTGATAGCCCTATAAATAGCAGCAGCCAACTTAAAATCTGCTATTTAACAGTGTACTTAGTGCTGGGAGAGATATCTGCAGGTGCTAGGGACAGTGTTAGAAAAAAACTTCATTGTGTTAAAAAAAAACTATTTACAAGTGCAGGGAAAGATTAATCAAGGTGTAGGGAAAGGGTAGGTAGGAATCATTCCGCAACATTTATGTTGAACAGGGTTCAATAGGTGAGGTTACAGCCTGGGTAATAGGAACAATCCTATTACACCTTGCTGCACTGACAGCGGATCCAAATTGCCATTATACAGCTCTGTAATTACAGCAAACCGTTCTTATTAGGGTGCAAGTGCTGTTTGATACAGCCATTAACAGGGTTTATTACAAGGAAATATTTCTACATCTTATTTGTCCTTGTGCAGTGCAGTTATATGTTCTAAAGCATTTTTTGGATTGTATTAGTGGGAAAAAAGGACTTATTAGCCATTGTGTGGTGAAGTGCTAAAATTACATCCCTTTTTGGCATGTATTAGTGGCAAAAGTAAAATATATTTGCCACTCAGCGGTGCAGTTATCTGTTGTAAAGCCTTTTGTGGCATGTATTAGCGGAAAAAGAAAAAATATATTTGACGCTCAGCGGTGCAGTTATCTGTTCTAAAGCCTTTTGTGGCGTGTATTAGTGGAAAAACTAAAAATATATTTACCGGTCAGCAATGCAGTTATCTGTTTTAAAGCCTTTTGTGGAAAAAAAATAAGGACCTATTTGCCGTTCAGTGGTGCAGTTATAAGTTCTAAAGCCCTTTTTGGCATGTATTAGTGGTAAATTAAAGAGGGCTTATTAGCCATTGTGTGCTGAAGTGAGAAAATTACAGAGTTTTTTGGGGTGTTTTAATTTCATTTTTATTTATTTATTTGATCTAACAGTATGTCAGACAGAGAAGTGCCAGGCCCTGCAAAGGGGAGTGGCAGAGGCCTAAATGTTTCTGGCGCAGGCAGAGGTCGCAGCAGAGTAAGGGGGCGTGGCAGCAGTGGTCGCAGCGAGAGGCCTGAGCTCCCGGTGTCATCTAGAGCTTGTGTCTTGACCAGCAACCCAGCGGTTGTTGAATGGTTGACTCAGTCATCCACTTCGTCCCAAGTGACATCAGACCCCCCAGCCAAGAGTCGCTGGATTCCTCTGGCACAACGCTTTGTTGGCATGGCCCAGGAGCCGTCCCTTTGCATCCACCTGTCCTGAACCTTGCTCTGTCATTTACAGTTCTATCACCGGGAGAAAGTATTATATGCTGTAGGCTCCCCTCCACTTTTCAGCGAGGACGAGCTACTAGAGGACAGTCAACATCTACTGCCCAGCCGATATCTGGAGGAGACATCCACCGCTTCCTCCGGTAGGCAGGCAAGTTATGATAAGGAGAGTGGCGTGGGAGCTGGTGTTGCGAGCGGTCAGGTTCCTGACCAAGAGACCGTTGAGGAGGATATCAGTGACGTGTAGACAGTACTCGATGATGATAATGTAGCTGATCGCACTTGGGAGCTGGGTGACGAAAGGGCTTTATCATCAGTGAGAAAAGAGGATGGCAGCTTACCCGTGAGGCAGCAGGGGAGCCAGAAATTCGCTAGCGTAGCCAGCAGTCAGCAGGGTGGGAGGTTGGGAGACAAACGTTCCAGGGGTAGACCACCTGCTTCACGGGAGCCTACCTACCCGGGAAGTAGCGGTGCACGGGTTCACGGAGGCAGTGGCAGTAGCAGTCAGTCAGTGCGTAGTGTTGGGGGTAAAATCACCTAGTCGGCATTGTGGCAGTTTTTTGTTAAGCGGCTGGAGGAGGTGAACGTGGCCATATTTGGAATCTATGGGCAGAAGGTGAAGTGTGGCCAGGGTGCCAATGTTGGCACTACAGCCCTGCGTCAGCATATGCATCGTTGCCATAAAGTGGCCTGGGAGAACCGTGGCTCCGATGTGGTGGTCCAGCCTGCTGCAGCAACCGCTGCATCACCCAGTGGCACGTAACCGGTTTCAGGCAGTCAAGGCTCCACCACCTCAGCCTAAGGGAGCTGTCTGTCTTTCCCATCATCTGCTGGTCCTGAGGCTCCTGCTCCTCCTCCTTGTCAGTCATTCCATCAGCAATCGATCACTGAAGCGATTGCCAAGAGACAACAGTATGCGTGCACTCATCCAACGGCACAGAAGCTGAACGTGCTCCTGTCCAAGTTGCTGGTGCTGCAGTCCCCCCCTTCCCAAATGGTGGACTCTGTACCTTTCAGAGAACTAATAGCTTGTGCCGAGCCGAGGTGGAGAGTCCCAAGCCGTCATTTCTTTGCCAAAAAGGCAGTACCAGTCCTGCACACACATGTAGAAGGTGGGCCAGTCCTTGAGCCTGTTGGTGTCTGCCACAGCAGCGCCGACGTGTGGAGCCGTAACTATGGTCAGGGACAATACATGTCCTTTACAGCCAGTGATGAGTGGCAGGGGCAATATAATCGAATTCATGATATTTCACGAATATTTGGGCAAAAAATGCGTCATATATTGGCGAATTTGTAATCTCCAGTCATTATTTTATTGATTGCAAAAATCGGCGATAAGAAAATTTGCATTCAGCACTACTCCTAAAGTCAAAGATATTGCAGCCTTCTTATAGGCCCACAAGCAAGAAGCAGTGAGGTATCATGGGTACTGATGTAAAAAATCTAGAATATTCGCGATTATGAAGATATAGCACTATATTCTTATATAATTAGCGATTAGAATATTCACGATGAACACTATTTACGGCCCACTGGGTGAATGTGGTTCCTCCACAGCCACACCAGCAACTTGGCCAGGTGATGCCGCTTCTGACTCCATGTTCTCAATCCATTGGTCTTGCGACAATGTCCGCCTCTGCCTCCTCATCCTCCACTGTGTCCTCAGCCTTCACTGCAGGGACAATTTAGACTGCCCCTCCAGCATGCCACATGTGCAGGGCACGCGGTGTCATGCTGTTCTGCACCTCGATTGCTTGGGCGAACTGAGTTACACATGGGAGGAACTGCTCCATGTCCTTCAGCAAGAAATCAAATCCTGGCTTTCCCTGCGACAACTCAAAATCGGAACCATGGTGACCGACAACGGGAAGAACATGGTGTCGGCGCTGCATCAAGTAGGCTGAACCATGCTCCCTGCATGGCAAACGTGTTCAATCTGGTTGTCAAGCGGTTCCTGAAGTCTTCCACCCATCTGCAAGACATCCTAACAATGGCCAGGAAACTTTGCATGCACTTCAGCCACTCATACACTGCAGAGCACACCCTCCTTGAACTGCAGCGGCAGAACGGCATTCCCCAACATAGGCTAATATTCGACGTTTCGACTCGTTAGAATTCCACCCTCCATATGTTGTACCAACTATACCAGCAGAGAAAGGCCATAAACGATTTCCTGATGACCCAAGCAGACAGGAGTACTCCCCTGTGTAACTTCAATGTCAGCCAGTGGCAGCTCATGCGTGACATCTGCCGTTTGTTCAGGCCCTTTGAGGAGGCCACATTATTTGTCAGTCACCAGGACTATGGGATAAGCGATGTCATTCCACTGCTTCATGTCCTGGAACAGATGCTGGTAAATCTGAGTGGTCAAGGGACTGGAGACGTGGTGCCTAGATCTCACAGCCACATGAGCCCTGTGGGAGCTGAACTGAACATTGAAGCACAAGCAATGTGTAGCAAAATGGGTGGTTTTTCTACACAGGTGACAGGAGAGGAGGAGCAGGAGCAGGCAGAGGAGCTACAGGGCAATGAGGAAGATGAGGTAGAGGACCCAGACACACTGTGGCAGTAAGCAGTGGAGATGGAGGCAGGGAGTCCCTCCAAGTCACTTGCACAAATGGCCCAATGCATGCTCACTTGCTTGCGTAGTGACAGACGAATTGTCACCATTCGGCAGAGAGATGACTTCTGGCTCTCCACCTTGTTGGACCATGGGGGCCTTTTTTACCCCACTGAGAGGGTGGACAAACTGAACTACTATAGAGGTCTCCTATGTAGTCAGTTGGCCACTGTGCCCCATTATCCATCCTCTCGCAAGTCTGACCAGGAGGGGCCCTCTGCGCTCATGTTCCAATGCCATAGCTGCTGGAGAGGGGTGGGCTGGCAGGAGCAGTACTAGCTCTATCAGCAGCAGCCTGAGTCTAGAGTCGCTAGCCTAGTGAAGAAACTACTCACCAGCAGCAGCATCTAGACCTGGACTAGAACCTGTACTTGGACAGCATCCTGCCACCTCACATTGAACATCCGCTGGACTACTGGGCAGCCAAACTGCATTTGTGGCCACAATTGGCTGAAATGGGATAAGACACCATAATAAACATAAATAGTTCAATAGATATATACGTATGTATATATATGTATATAAATTCAGTACCTTCTCTCCACAGATAAGGTGTTGTAATCCGAAGGGAGGCTAAACATAGGTGGGGGCCTATTGTCAAGGGAGGATCGATCAGAATATAATATATGACATGGTCCACCATTGACAAATGCGACAACCTACTTTCTACAGGAACCCGAATAATTCAAACTCTGCATTAAGACCATTTGGTAGCAAAGTGTTAAATTTATAAATTCTCTTTGTTTCTAGTCTTGATAGTTTTCCTATATTGTCCCCTCCTCTCCAATCTTTGTGTACTTTTTCTAATGCAGCAAATTTTAATCCTGATTGGTTTTGGTTGTGTATGAGTTTAAAGTGATTGGATAAGGAGTGGTTTTCAAAGCCCTTTCTAATGTTAGAGAGATGTTCAGAAATACGTTTTTTTAAGGACCTTTTCGTCCTTCCTATGTATTGATGTTTACATGAACATTCAATAATGTAGATCACGTCACTTGAAGGTAAGGAGATCCTTTATCGTGTTCTTTAGAGTAGTTTGTGCCAAGTCCTGAAATATTGAGATAGGACATTCATCCACACTTATTTGTGGGGCATTCCTTGCCTTATTCAGAATAGCGTCCTTTACAGGATAATGTAAAAATTTACAAATCACATCCCTTGGAGGCTCTGTAGGTTGGGGCTTGGGCCGCAGTGCTCTGTGTGCCCTCTCAATGATTATTTTGTGGGATGAATCTGGGCCCAGCAGCTGCATGCATATGTTAGTCACCGCTTCATGTATATCCTCTGTACCTACTGTTTCAGGTATGCCCCTAAATCGCAAGTTGTTGCGCCGTCCCCTGTTCTCCTGGTCCTCCAGGAGTGTATACAGGGAGTTGAGGTGCTTCTGATGTTGGGACAGGGTGAGGGAGGTATTGTTTTGATGCAATATAATCGCCGATTGTGTGTCCTCCAACACCTCCACCCTCCTTCCTATATGACGCATGTCCTCTTTAATAGCAGTTAGATCCGATCTAATGGGTTCCAGCGCTTCAATCAGAGCATCTTTTAGGAACGATCTGGATATAGGCAGGGTATCGGCCCCAGGGGAGACCTTCCTTACCTTCTCAGAGGCAGCTGCAGCTTTCACACTGGTCCCCGCTGCTCTCGGCGTGCCGGACGCCATCTTGGATCCCTTAGCTACATGTGCTTGAGCGGCTTTCTTTATAAATCTGTCCATTGATTCGTTCGGAATCGTCTCTCTGTTGTGTCCCTGTGATTCCACGGGTCTAGAGCCACCTATCTTGACTATTCTGGGTCCAATTCGCTGGAAAAATAAGGCTGTGAGGGCTTTTTACACAGCAGAGCTGCACTTAAAGCTGCCATCTAGCTCCGGTGCAGGCTCTGCCCCCCAAGGAGATCCTTTATAAGATGTCTATGGTTACTTGACGTTGAAATTATCTCAGTTGTCTTTATTGGGAAGGAGGTATTGGGAAGGAGGTCTCTTTACAATTTCTGCAACTTCCACATCTAAAAAAACTTTTATATTTGTTTTAGTCCAGGCTTGTAAAGTAGACGACTTAATGGAATCTTTTTTCACTGTTGGGGCCACTTTTATCCCTAAATTTGATGCTTTAGTGAATGTAAACTGCGGGTATGGTGATATTATAAATACTATCACCTTATCTTTTCTCACTAAATGCCAATACTTCTTAATGATATATTGTACTTTTTTATATTCTGCACTATATGGTAGTACTATTCTCAAATTATCTTTCTTGAATTGTTTTTGAGTTACCGTGTTTCTCTCAAAAAAGGACTTTCTATCCATTTCTCGCACTTTATTAATTGCACTGTCTAATATTTTAATAGGATATTCTCTTTTCTACCTTATTTTCAAATTGTAAATTATTTGTGCAGTTTCTTTTAATTCTCCGAAATTGGCATTGCGGGATATTTACAAATCATCTCGGAAGGTGACAGCTACTATAAAGAATATAGCTATTCCGTGCTGTCGGTTTGATGAGAGTACTACAGTTCAATTTATCATTCTGGGTAGTAATCTGTAAGTCCAAAAATTCTAATGTGGTCTGACTGGTTTTACCTAAGAAATTTAGGTTCAAATCATTGTTGTTAATATCCTCAAGAAATTGGTCTAGCTTCTCCTTTCCTGTTTGCCAGATAAAAAAAGATATCATCAATATATCTCTGCCAGAGCACCAGGTCTGACCCCAGTCTGGGGGCAATGAATTGCTGTTCCCAGTCTGCCAAGAATAAATTTGCATAACTGGGGGCGAACCAGGTGCCCATGGCAGTCCCCTGTATCTGTAGATAAAAATCGCCATTAGGCTACATGCACACGACCGTATGTGTTTTGCGGTCCACAAATTGCTAATCCGCAAAAAAACAAAACGGATTACGTTCTGTATGGCATCCGTTTTTTTTGCGGATCCGTTTTTTTTGCGGAACCATTGTAAAAATGCCTATCCTTGTCCGCAAACTAGAAAAAAATAGGACATGCACTTTTTTTTGCGGAGCAACGGAACGGACATACTGATGCGGACAGCACACGGTGTGCTGTCCGTGTTTTTTGCGGACCCATTGAAATGAATGGGTCTGCATCCTAGCCGCAAAAAAAATGAAATGGACACGGAAACAAAATACGGTCGTGTGCATGAGGCCTTAAAATTGAAATAATAATGTGTGAGTATAAAACCTATCCCTTCAATCAAATAGTCTATTTGTCTGGGTGAGAATTGTGCATTAGTAAGTAGTTGAGATCTAACTGCCTTTTTTCCTTTCTCATGGTCGATAATTGTGTAAAGTGACTGGACAGCCAGGGATCCCATAATCCATTCCTGCTTAAAATTCTAATTTTATAACAAGACATGGAGGCTCCTATTGCTTTAACCTTTCTTTACTTCTACCATAGCAGCAAAGAGAGAAAATGGTATACAAAAAAGAAACCATGGTAACAGACTCCTCCCCCTTATCCCAGTATATCCTTCCTTGTCTGTCTGAGCTCTTTCTCTTTCTTTGCTGCTACCAGGCAGATAAGTACTCTCCAGCTCTGTGGCATTGCTCAGGGTCTGGTATATTTGTATTTTTATGTGCTTGGATTATCGGTTCGTTCGGTTTCTTTATTAGATTCTGATTAGACTCTTATCGTAGATACATATTTCTCTCCTGTATATATATATATTTATTTATCTAGGGTACGTATATATATGTATATGTTTTTTCGTTCAGGTACTTCTGTGGCCGTTCTGCCTAGGGGTTTGTCCTTATAACAGTTTTTGCGGCTTCCCCGCTTTCCCCCCGTGTGATCCGTTTCTCTGCCCTGTCATCCTTGTCCCTCGTTACCTCAGACTGCGCCGCCATTGCGCGCGCTTTCTGCTTCTTCTTCCTCTCCTTCTCGCCCGAAGTCTCGCGAGTTCGAGATTTCGCGCGCGTTTTTTCGCATATTTTCGCATATTTTCGCATTTTTCGCATTTTTTCGCATTCGGCTGCTACTGACGGCGAGATCTCGCGAGATTTCGCCGTCCCTGTGCGTTTCCCCGCTCTGCACACACCGGACATCCCGCTCTGCACAGCGCATCTCCTGGCGGTCTTTTTCCACTGCTCTTGAGCCTTGTAAGTTCTGTTTTATTCCATTTCGTCTACCCACTAGCTGGCTATGATTCCTGGCTTCATTATCCCCTTTTCTCTTTTTCTCCTCTAGTGCTATTTTTGCTGCTCCGGTCGGGGTGACTAACCCCTGCCTTTTGCTACTTCACCATGTCTGTCAGAAAGAATTCCGTTGCCTCTGTGGCCCCTAGTGAAGCCCCCCAAGTAGATCAGGGTTCCCCTGCGCAGGATAGGAGGTCCGAGGTGATCCACCCGGACGACCATGAGGTGGCACTGCAAAGATCCATATCTAATGCCATTATAACCGCCATGGGTTCGATGTCATCTGCATTGACCCAGTCTATATCTCAGGCCCTTATGGCGCGCCCTGCTACTACTACCCAGGTTTTGGTCCCACCTCCAGGACCACCTCCTTTTGTCTCCAGAACACCTCAGATTGATGGGCCATCCCCATCCCAAGACAACGCGCTTCAGTCGCGTAAACGAGCTTGTACCCGCCAGGCAGAAAAAACGCGGGCATGGAAGACTGCCAGGTCTCTACCTGAGCCTAGGTCAGACTCTGATAGGGAGTCAGAGGAGGAGACTCATGACAACGTCTATGAATTGACGGATGAGGTGGAGGACGATTTGGCGGATATTGCTGTGGATCCGGTTCGTAGTCTAGACCCGGAAGCCCCGTTACTACAACAGGGATCAGCAGAGGATCTCTTATTGGATCCGTCTGGGGAACCGCTGTTTAACCCCGAGGAGCTGCATCATCCCCGCTCCGCGGAATGGATGCCCGCCACACATGTGGCGCAGTATATGGAGGCTCGCATACGCAATCCGCTTAGTAAGGAATCGCGTAATAAGTTGCGGGCAGAGTGTCCTCGTCCTTTAATACCACACAAAGTGTGCGAGACGCCATCAGTGGATCCAAAGATGGTCCAGTTTCTGGCGAAGACGGGGTTTAACCCCCGTAAAGGGCTAGACGCGGCCTTGAAGGCTGTCCAAGACAAGCTACTGGACATTACAGGTCCTTTAGCAAAGATTTTCGATTTGGCTGAGTCCGCTATCGCGGCAGGTAGCCAGGTAGACCCTATAGAATTGAGAGGTTGGGCCCAGCGAGCCATATGCGTAGCGGGTAATACCAATACCTCGCTCGCCATTGAAAGGCGGAAGGCAATACTAATTAAGATCGAGCCAAAGCTCTCGAACTTGGCATTGACTGAAGCGGGCAAGGACGCCCAGGGGTTGCTCTTTGGCGACTCTTTTATTAAAGAGCTAGGGAAATATGTAGGAGCTTTTACGGCTCTTGATAAAGCCCAGACTTCGATGCGTCGAGTCTTTCAAGGGCGTTTTTCCAACAGGGCCGGCAGTGCTAGGGGCCGACTGTCCGGCCGTTCCAACTTTCATGCCAGAGGTTCCGGCAGAGGCTCCTTTAATTATAGAGCATCCCTCCAGGATCAGAGACATCAGCCGTCCTTTTTTCCCTCACGAGGCGCTCCCTTCAGGTCACGAGGTTTCCGAGGGAATCCAGGCTCCCGTCGACCATTCGGTAAGTTATGTTCTTCGTCCCCCTCCTTTTTTAGACCATTTAGTCGGGGGCAGACTCCGATTCTTTTCTCATGTGTGGTCAGGCATAACCTCAGACCAATGGGTCCTTTCTACTGTGCAGGGGTTCACAATAGATCTGATTGCCGATCCGAGCTCCATCCCAGCCCCCCCTACGGTACCACTGTCCTATGCGGCACGGTCCCAATTTCAGAGGGAATTGTCGGATCTTCTGCAGAAAGGCGCGATCGAACGCGCACCAAAGAATCGTGGGGGTGTCATCAGCAGTATTTTCCTGGTGCAAAAGAAAGGGGGCCAGATGCGCCCGGTGATCAATTTGAAAGCCCTGAACAATTTTGTACAATACCGACATTTCAAGATGGAGGGCATCCATCTTTTGAGGGATCTGCTCCTTCCAGGCGATTGGTTGGCCAAGATAGATCTCCAAGACGCCTATCTCACGGTCCCAGTGTCCCCCTCTTCAAGAGACCTGCTGCGGTTCCTGTGGAACGGTCAGGCCTGGCGCTTCACCTGCCTTCCGTTCGGCCTGTCCTCCGCCCCCTGGTGCTTTACCAAGATCATGCGCCCAGTGGTGGCTTGGCTTCGCAGCAGAGGTGTTCGTCTGATCGTCTACCTGGACGATATCTTGATCATGGCCCAATCACGGGCTCTCTTGTTGAGACACCTCCACTTGACGGTGACGCTCGTTTCCGGCTTGGGGTTCATTGTCAACCAGGAGAAATCCTGTTTGACCCCCTCCAGATCCATAGAGTTCTTGGGTTTCCAGGTGAACTCGGAAGAATTATCCCTCAGTCTTCCACTCTCGAAAGTCAAGGCTATCCGCAAGGAGTTGAAGCATGCTCTACGCCTACCTCAGATGTCGTTGCGGCATTTGGCAAGGATAATCGGACTTCTGGCCTCCTCAATACAGGCCATTTTCCTAGCCCCCCTCCATTATCGTGCGTTGCAGCGCCTCAAAATTGCTCACCTTCGGTCGGGGGCCTCTTACGCAGATTTGGTCTCATTAGATGCCGAGACGACGGACGAGATGAGATGGTGGATCCACAACCTGTCAGTGTGGAATGGCAGAGCGATCGTGGGTCCCCAACCGGATCTGATCATAGAATCCGATGCGAGCCTGCACGGATGGGGAGCACATTGCAGTGGTGTGTCCACGGGCGGTCCATGGTCTCCAGAAGAATCCCATCTTCACATCAACGCCCTGGAACTCCTAGCAGGGTCGTTTGCCATTCGCAGTTTTGCCAATGGTGTGGTCAGCTCAGCCATCAGGCTCCGCATGGACAATATATCTGCGGTCAGGTACGTCAATTGTATGGGTGGCACACGGTCGGTGGTTCTGACCCATTTGGCGAAGGATTTTTGGGAATTCTGTCTCGACAGGAACATCTCTGTGGTGGCCGAGTACCTTCCAGGCCTTCACAACACTCTGGCGGACTGGAGTTCTCGCTACATATCGGACTCCAGCGACTGGAAGTTAGACGAGACGGTTTTTTCTGCTATTTCTTCTCTGTGGGGTCCCTTTGCAGTCGACCTCTTCGCTTCCCGTTTGAATACCCAACTGCCCAGGTTTTTCAGCTGGAGGCCGGATCCCTTGGCGGAGGCAGTGGACGCTCTGCTTCAACATTGGGGAGGAGCGTTGATGTACGCATTCCCTCCCTTCGCGCTCATTCCACGAGTGCTCCTTCAGGTTCGTCAGCAGTTGGCGAACCTGGTTCTGATTGTTCCGTTTTGGAGAACCCAGTCCTGGTTCCCTCAGATCCTGGAACTTCTAGTGGACTTTCCGTTTCTCCTTCCCACTCAGGTGTCACTACTCCAAGGGCCTGCAGGAGAAGTTCACCCACTCCTGCAGAACGGGTCGCTACGCCTCCTAGCTTGCAAGATATCGGGAGTCCAGGAGGAGGCGCTGGACTTTCAGGAACAGCTAGGTTCTTATTGGACTGCGCTTGGGCGCCCGGGACGAGACGGGCTTATCGAGCCGCCTGGGGTTCTTGGTCTCGCTGGTGCGTCGACCGGACTCTGGATCCCGTTACGGCCCCTGTCAATTCCATCTTAGCCTTTTTATCCTCACTTTTTGAGGCAGGGAAGGCTTACCGCACCATCAATGTCTTTAGGTCAGCAATTTCCTCCAGACACAACGGTTTCGACGGCCGTCCAGCGGGTCAACACCCCCTGGTCTGTCGTTTACTCAAGGGTTCACGTTTGGCCCGACCACCTCGGCCACGGTTTTCGTCTACCTGGGATGTGTCGGATGTCTTGCAATTTCTAGTCAGTTGGCCCTCAAATGAGCTATTGTCGTTACGTCAGTTATCGGCCAAATTGGTCACTTTATTCTGTTTAATCTCCTGTAAGAGAGTTTCGGATGTGCGTGCTTTGGATTGGGACGCCAGATCCTTCACCCCGGAGGGGGTCCACTTTAACATTTCCCGTCGCACGAAAACCAGTATCCGGTCGGTCTCTTACCCCCGTTTTCCGACTTCTCCACAGCTATGTCCTGTAGCGTGCTTACGCGAGTATGAGGACAGAACCCGTCCACTGCAGTCTCTTTCTCTCCCCCACTTATTCATTTCGTTTCGCAGCCCGTTTGCTCCGGTTACCAGTGTTACGTTATCTCGCTGGGTCAAGTGGATTCTATCCCTTTCCGGGATTGATACGTCTATCTTCACGGCACATTCGGTCCGCAGTGCGACAGCTACGTCCATGACGTTATCTGGGGCTCGTTTGGAGGATGTTATGAGATTGGCGGATTGGTCCAGATCTTCCACTTTCCGGGAGTTTTATTTCCGACCGGCTTCGCATGCTTTTGATTCTATAGTGGCTCAGCTTTAAACAAGCAATAGGAGCCTCCGTGTCTTGTTATAAAATTATGGGATTTTACTAAAGTATGACGTAAAGTCATGATTTTATTAAAGACACGGAGGCGAGTATTGCCCTCCCTGGACCCACCCCTTGGGGTTTTTGACGTAAGTATGTTTTGTTGATTTACCGTATGGTCAGAATTTTAAAGTTGTTACTGTGTTTCCAACTAGTGGATCCTATGTTTCTAATGCACTGGATTATGCTCTTAGAAGGTTTTTCTCTTATTTCCTTTTTTCCTAGGTTGAGAGGCTTACGGCTTCATGTTTTAGAGTTACACAGTTCCGGTCGGAGGTCCAGTTGTGGCGGTCCAAGCCGACGAGTTCAAGGGGTTTTTTCGTTACCCGGTGGTTTTGGCGTCTGTTGTTCCGGTTGACCAGCGCTGTTTGAGACACAAAGAAAGAGGAAGAGCTCAGACAGACAAGGAAGGATATACTGGGATAAGGGGGAGGAGTCTGTTACCATGGTTTCTTTTTTGTATACCATTTTCTCTCTTTGCTGCTATGGTAGAAGTAAAGAAAGGTTAAAGCAATACTCGCCTCCGTGTCTTTAATAAAATCATGACTTTACGTCATACTTTAGTAAAATCCCATAATTTTCAAAAATTTTAATAATCTGTGTTGTATCTTTAGTATATGAGGGAATGGTTTTCACTTTTGGTTGTAATAAAACATCAATATAATGGGACAAATTGGTTGTTAGAGATCCAATTCCGGATACGATTGGTCGTCCGGGTGGGTTTTCTTTGTTTTTATATACTTTAGGTAAACAATAAAATATTGGTGTCCTAGGATGACTGTTTAATATGAAGTTGTATTCATCTTCTGATAGTATACCACTTTTCTTTCCTTCATTACAATGGGTGACTAACTCTTCATAAAAAAGTTCTGTGGGGTCCTTAGGGAGTCTCATGTATGTTGCTGTGTCTGATAATTGCCGTATACACTCCAAATTATATTTTTCCAAATCTTGGGTGACTATAGAGCCGCCCTTATCAGCTGGACGGATAACTATTTTCTTTTCTTTTTGTAATTCTTTTATAGCTATAGTTTCAGCTCTAGTTAAATTATTACGTTTATATCTAGTTTTATCCTTCAATTTTAGAAGATCATTCTCTACACTTTCTTTAAAGGCTGCTATTTCTTGGCCTATCTCATTCCTAGGATATTTTTTAGAGGTTTTTTTGAGTGTAGTATGTCTATATTCCTTATTTTTTTATATTCCCCTATTTGGTGGGTTTTTATAAAGTATTTCTTCAGGCACATTATCCTTACAAATTTTTCAACTCCTATGAAGGTATCAACTTTATTTAATTTTGCCATGGGAGCAAATTTGAATCCCTTGTTCAATATTTGGCTCTGTGTGTCTGAAAGTATGACTGAACTTAAATTGATGATAGAGTCATTCTTTACATGTTCTATCTGTGATATTCCCTTATTCTCGGTTGGTGTTCTTGTGATTTGTGGTACTCTTGGTATGTGTTCCTCCTTTCTAGTTATTGGTGATGATACATCCTGTGTTCTGGTTGTGAAGTCTGGTGTGTGTTCCTTAAGTTGTAAGGGTGAATTGGTGTTGTGTGGTCGTGTTCCCAATTGGGGGGATCTTTATTGTGTTATAGGTATCTGGTGTATGTGTGTGTGGGGGGGGGGGGGGATTTCTGTCTAAAAAATGCTCTCTATCTTCCAATACCTCAAATGTATTTTGTACAGGGATGTGGAAATTTATATCTTTATTCTTATGTGTGTCACCTTCATTCGTTTCATCCTCCCGTGTTTTATTACTCATATCTGAGAGTGTATTTTTCTTCTTCTGAGTGTTCCCATTGTTATTATAACTAAATTTCTTTATTTTTGTAATCTATAATTTCCTGTTCCACTTTGTCAATATTTTTACACAGTCTCGATTGCCACATATTTAGCTCATCATTCTTAGGTAATTTCTCAACAGAACCTTTCATTTCATTTATTTTGGTTGCAGTAAATTCTAAAATTTCTGACCTCCTTTTGATAATTAAGTTAATTCATGTTATTGAGTGTTGGTGTAATAGCCTATCCCATTCTTCATTAAAACTTGGTTCCCATAGATCTTGGGCTGGTGTTTTAGTCAGGGTTAGACCTTTTGGGATGCTGTCACATTCTATATATCTCTTCAATGTTTGAATTTCCCACCTTTGTCTTAACTGTGTAATCAATAAACTTTCCAAATCTCTAAAAATGCCTCTCATAGATATTTCACTCTCCATTTCATTAGTTCCCAATGGACTAAATGTGAAATTATCTACTTTTAAACGTTTGTTTTCAATATGGTTCCAAATATTCATGGTACTTTACACAATTTGCTAGCCAAAAGGGGTGAGAGCAAAAGACTGGATATAAAGTGTAGTAAGGCTGCACAAAAGTGTCAGACCATAGTGCAGTGGTGCTCCCAGCTGATATAGACTCACCCGCTATACTAAAAAACAAAAATGGTATACAGGTAGCTGGGCACTCACTTATACTTGGAACCAAACAAATAAATTTAATGTGCAATGAACAAGAAACAAATAAAAACTTAATACAATAAAAGCAATGTCAATCAATAAAATCAATACCATACGATTTAATGCACAAATATCGTTGGAAAAATTATCCTGAGCTAAAATATTATTCCAAAAAGTCTCTCTTCTGATGATTTGAGGATCAAACTCATGGCACGTGTGCGGCAACCCGCTACACAGGCCCCAAAAATCGTGTCCAAAGTCAATTGCAACCACAGCGATCTTACAGGGATATAGAAATGCCGTATATAGCCCTTAGTCCTGAGACACTAGTGCTGTAATGGTAATAAATACACTTACGTGTCCGTGATTATACCCTTCTATTATACCGCACTAATTCGCATCACAGGCTGACCTGCAGATATGTATCGATGTCGGTTAGACCTTGAGATTAATGAAGTCCTCACATGGGCGCGCGGGTGGTTCACTCTTTCACGTCTTACGGCTTGTAGTTGGTGGTAACCCTGTATTGTTTCCTTAGTAGAAATTTGCTTGGCGATGCTGTGGTGTAAAAAAAAAGATATAAAATCCAATTCTATAATTCAAAGTACTCCTTGCTCAAAGATTGGGGGCGGTGGTACCAAATGCATTTAGGGACTGTATATCGTCCGTTCCTCAGTGATTATTCGTCCCCCATATTTGCTCCACATTTATATGGAATTCGGTCATCTCCAAAATCTGGTATCGATTCAAAACCTGGAATGGATTCGCTATAAAAAAAGTCATAAAATCTTGGTGCAGGCAGAAAACGTAATATAAAAACATACATTATATTATGCTATAAATATAGTATCCGAAAAATGCATCGGGGATGATGATGCGGTTTCCATGCGTTTCTGTTGCGATTTCGGGTCACATTTACTTTTCTTATAATTCTTTGGTCAGACATGGCATCTACTTGATTAAAACTACAATTCATTACATATTTTCTTAAATAAACACTAATGCTAATAAACTCCAATAAACATTTGAGATAAAAAAAAATTTGAGATAAAAATTTGAATAAAAAGTTCAATGACAGAAAAGGCAGAAATGGGATAAGACACCATAATAAACATAAATAGTTCAATAGATATATACGTATGTATATATATGTATATAAATTCAGTTCCTTTTCTCCACAGGTAAGGTGTTGTAATCGGAAGGGAGGCTAAACATAGGTGGGGGCCTATTGTCAATGAAGGATCGGTCAGAATATAATATATGACACGGTCCACCATCGACAAATGGCGCCCACCTACTTTCTACAGGAACACAAATAATTCAAACTCTGCATTAAGACCCATTGATAGCAAAGTGTTGAATTCATAAATTCTCTATGTTTCTAGTCTTGACAGTTTTCCTCTATTGTCCCCTCCTCTCCAATCTTTGTGTACCTTTTCTAATATAGTTAATTTTAATTCTGATGGGTTTTGGTTGTGTATGAGTTTGAAGTGATTGGATAAGGAGTGGTTTTTAAAGCCCTTTCTAATGTTACAGAGGTGTTCATATATACGTTTTTTTAGGGGCCTTTTCGTCCTTCCGATGTATTGACGTTTACATGGACATTCAATAATGTAGATCACGTCACTTGAATTGCAGGTAAGGAGATCCTTTATTAGATGTCTATGGTTACTTGACGTTGAATTGATCTCAGTTGTCTTTTTTGAGAAGGAGGTCTCTTTACAATTTCTGCAACTTCCACATCTAAAAAAAACCTTTTATATTTGTTTTAGTCCAGTCTTGTAAAGTAGACGACTTAATGGAATCTTTTTTCACTGTTGGGGCTACTTTTATCCCTAAATTTGGTGCTTTAGTGAATGTAAACTGCGGGTATGGTGGTATTATTGATCCTATCACCTTTTCTTTTCTCACTAAATGCCAATACTTCTTAATGATATATTGTACTTTTTTCATATTCTGCACTATATGGCAGTACTATTCTCAAATTTTCTTCCTTGAATTGTTTTTGAGTTACAGTGTTTTCCTTAAAAAAGGACTTTCTATCCATTTCTCGTACTTTATTAATTGCACTGTCTAATATTTCAATAGGATATTCTTTCTCTAGAAATTGTTCTTTCATTTTTTCCACCTCGTTTTCAAATTGTAGATTATTTGTGCAGTTTCTTATAATTCTCCGAAATTTGCCTTGCGGGATATTTACCAATCATCCCGGAAGGTGACAGTTACTATATAGAATATAGCTATTCCGTGCTGTCGGTTTGATGAAAGTACTACAGTTCAATTTATCATTCTGGGTAGTAATCTGTAAGTCCAAAAATTCTAACGTGGTCTGACTGGTCGTACCTGAGAAATTTAGGTTCAAATCATTGTTGTTAATATCCTCAAGAAATTGGTCTAGCTTCTCCTTTCCTGTTTGCCAGATATAAAATATATCATTAATATATCTTTGCCATAGCACCAGGTCCGACCCCAGTCTGGGGGCAATGAATTGCTGTTCCCAGTCTGCCAAGAATACATTTGCATAACTGGGGATAAATCTGGTGCCCATGGCAGTCCCCTGTATCTGTAGATAAAAATCGCCATTAAAATTGAAATAATAATGTGTGAGTATAAAACCTATCCATTCAATCAAATAGTCGATTTGTCTGGGTGAGAATTGTGCATTAGTAAGTAGTTGAGATCTAACTGCCTTTTTTCCTTTCTCATGGTCGATAATTGTGTAAAGTGACTGGACATCCAAGGATCCCATAATCCATTCCTGCTTAAAATTCTAATTTTCAAAATTTTAATAATCTGTGTTGTATCTTTAGTATAGAGGGAATGGTTTTCACTTTTGGTTGTAATAAAACATCAATATAATGGGACAAATTGGTTGTTAGAGATCCAGTTCCGAAAACGATTGGTCGTCCGGGTGGGTTTTCTTTGATTTTATATACTTTAGGTAAACAATAAAATATTTGTCTCCTAGGATGACTGTTTAATATAAAGTTGTATTCATCTTCTGATAGTATAACACTTTTCTCCTTCATTACAATGGGTGATTAACTCTGCATAAAAAAGTTCTGTCGGGTCCTTAGGGAGTCTCATGTATGTTGCTGTGTCTGATAATTGCCGTATACACTCCAAATTATATTTTTCCAAATCTTGGATGACTATAGAGCGCCCTTATCAGCTGGACGGATAACTATTTTCTTTTCTTTTTGTAATTCTTTTATAGCTATAGTTTCAGCTCTAGTTAAATTATTACGTTTATATCTAGTTTTATCCTTTAATTTTAGAAGATCATTCTCTACACTTTCTTTAAAGCCTGCTATTTCTTGGCCTATCTCATTTCTAGGATATTTTTTAAAGGTTTTTTTGAGTGTAGTATGTATATATTCCAAATTTTTTTATTTTTCCCTATTTGGTGGTTTTTTTATAAAGTATTTCTTCAGGCACATTATACTTACAAATTTTTCAACTCCTATGAAGGTATCAACTTTATTTAATTTTGTCGTGGGAGCAAATTTTAATCCCTTTTTTTAATATTTGGCTCTGTGTGTCTGAAAGTGTGACTGAACTTAAATTGATGATAGAGTCATTCTTTACATGTTCTATCTGTAATATCCCCTTCTTCTTTCTCACTCCTCTACGTGTCTTTCTCTCTCTTCCTCGCATTTCCTTATTCTTGGTTTGTGTTCTTGTGATTTGTGGTACTCTTGGTATGTGTTCCTCCTTTCTAGTTTTTGGTGATGATACATCCTGTGTTTTGGTTGTGAAGTCTGGTGTTTGTTCCTTAAGTTGTAAGAGTTAATCATGCGTGAATTGGTGTTGTGTGGTCGTGTTCCCAATTGGGGGGGATCTTTGTCGTGTTCGTGGTCTGTGGTGTGTGGGGGGGTTCTGTCTAAAAAATGCTCTCTATCTTCCAATACCTCAAATCTATTTTGTACAGGAATGTGGAAATTTTTATCTTTATTCTTATGTGTGTCACCTTCATGTTTCCATTGTTATTATAACTACATTTCTTTTTTTAATCTATAATTTCCTGTTCCACTTTGTCAATATTTTTACACAGTCTCGATTGCCACATATTGAACTCATCATTCTTAGGTAATTTCTCAACCAAACCTTTCATTTCATTTATTTTGGTTGTAGCAACTTCTAAAATTTCTGACCTCCTTTTGATAATTAAATTGATTAATGTCATTGAGTGTTGTTGTAACAGCCTATCCCATTCTTCATTAAAACTTGGTTCCCATAGATCTTGGGCTGGTGTTTTAGTTAGGGTTAGACCTTTTGGGATGCTGTCACATTCTATATATCTCTTCAATGTTTGAATTTCCCACCTTTGTCTTAACTGTTTAATCAATAAACTTTCCAAAACTCAAAAAATGCCTCTCATAGATACTTTACTCTCCATTTCATTAGTTCCCAATGGACTAAATGTGAAATTATCTACTTTTAAACTTTTGTTTTCAATATGGTTCCAAATATCCATGGTACTTTACATAATGTGCTAGCCAAAAGGGGTGAGATCAAAAGACTGGATATAAAGTGTAGTAAGGCTGCACAAAAGTGTCAGACCAAAAAAGCAGTGGTGCTCCCAGCTGATATAGACTCACCCGCTATACTAAAAAACAAAAATGGTATACAGGAAGCTGGGCACTCACTTATACTTGGAACCAAAAATTTAATTTAATGTGCAATGAACAAGGAACACAAATAAAAACTCCATACACCTCCATACAACTCTTTTACACCACAACATTGCCACGCAAATTGCTACTAAGGAAACAATACAGGGTTACCACCAACTACAAGCCGTAAGCCGTGAAAGAGTGAACCACCCGCCTGCCCATGTGAGGACGTCATCAGTCTCAAGGTCTGACATCGATGCATGTCTGCAGGTCAGCGTGTGATGCTAATTAGTGCTGTTTAATCGAGAGGTATATTCGTAGACACGTAAGTGTATTTATTACCATTACAGCACTAGTGTCTCAGGACTAAGGGCTGTATACGGCATATCTATATCCCTGTAAGATTACTGTGGTTGCAATTGACTTTGGACACGATTTTTTGGGCCTGTGTAGCGGTACGCCACACACGTGCCATGATTTTGGTCCTCAAATCATCAGAAGAGAGACTATTTGGAATAATGTTTTAGCTCAGAACGATTTTTCCAACGATATTTATGCATTTTATCGTATGGTATTGATTTTATTATTTGACACTGATTTTATTGTATGGAGTTTTTATTTGTGTTCCTTGTTCATTGCACATTAAATTAAATCGTTTGGTTCCAAGTATAAGTGAGTGCCCAGCTTCCTGTATACCATTTTTGTTTTTTAGTATAGCGAGTCTATATCAGCTGTTAGCACCACTGCTCTATGGTCTCACACTTTTGTGCAGCCTCCTGATGCTGCTGCCACCTCCACGCTATGTCACCTTGCCACTCTGTGGCCTCCTGATGCTGCTGCCACCTCCACACTATGTCATCTTGCCATTCTGTGACCTCCTCATGCTGCTGCCACCCCCACTCTATGTCACCTTGCCACTCTGTGGTCTTTTGATGCTGCCACCACCTCCACACTGTCATTGTGCCCCTCTGTGGTCTCATCCTGATGCTGCTGCTGCCGCCGCCACCTCCATACTGTCATTGTACCACTTTGTGGCCTCCTCATGCTGCTTCCACCTCACCGCTATGTCATAGGGCCACTCTGTGGACTTCTCATGCCGTTCCCATCCTCCCCACTTCATGACTGGGCCATTATTTTGGCTTTTGGCCTGGCTGACATTATTATTTATTTGACCCTTCTTCTGATCTGTCAGAAGGAAGGGAAATAGAGACGCACAATAGATCCTGTCTGTGTAGCAGCTGTAAGGCCTGTATGGTCTTATCCGAATTTGCTTGTGATTTGGTAGCCAAAAGAAGGAGTGGGTACAAAACACAGAAGACATTCAAATATTCCATTCACGTGTCATCTCTGTTTTGGATCCACTCCTGTTTTTTTTGGCATTAGCAATACTGATGGATTACTGACCGAGTGAAGGCGTATGCTCCACAGACAGGATCCGTTTTTTGTAGGTTATTGTTCTGACAGATCAGAGGAAGGGCAAAATAATCAGTGACTTCAACACAAACTTACTGCTGACACCCTCTCCACTCTGTAGGAGGGCTCTACTTGTATAAGCGTTTAATAGCATAGGTTTTGCAGACATCTATTTGGAATCAGCTGATGACAGTGTAAAAGGAGTGAGCTTATTCTTGGCGATAACATTGACCTGTAATGCTGAGTTCATACTCATATTATTTGGTCAGTTTTGGTCCTGTGACTGCCCAAATAAGTAAAGTATGCAGTGATTCTAAGTGCGACACCTGTCATCTGCATGTCATACGGACTCACTACCAAAGCAGACTTACTCTGCGTGTTACTGCAAGACACAGTGTTCTACACCACACTCCAGCCAGGAAATAGCCATTTTTTATGAAATTCGCTGTGAATATATTCTAATCAAACCAATTTATTTATTTATTTTATTTGCCGAACCGGCAAATCAAATTTTTATTATAAAGTACTTGTGTAATGGAATGAAAGCAAAATAAGAACAATGTTCTTCAGTTGCTGCGGCATAGGCATCTTGTAGTTTCTGTGGACCATTCTAATAACCATGCTTCTAATAAGATTCTTCTATGACAGTACATGGCCTGGTTTGTGGTTCTATTGGGATTTGTGTCAAGCATTCTACCATTTTTAATGACAAGTCTTCCAATCAAGATTAGCAGAACCCTAACAGAATTCTGAAGTACCCCATTAAAGTCGATTGGGTTCATTACCATTACAGTTGAGCCAACAGATTCTAAAAATTCAGAATTGAATCCAGATTTTTTGAAAAATTCTGATTCTATTGAGTCTGAATTTTAATGTTAGTTATTTGATTTGGGAGAATAAAGAATAGAGAGAGACAGAGAGATAATTTTCAAGGCAATCAAAGTAGAATAGATTTGTATTCAAACTGAATCTCAAGAGTAATTTGGAATTGGACCAGAATCTAATTTTAAGAAAAAACTTATCTCTAGTCACCATACATTTGGATCTACTTCAAAAGGCACACACCTTCCTAATGAACTCTAGTTATCAGATATTCTCAGTTGGTCCCAAAACATTCACACATTGAGGCAACTAATCACAGCACATTTTTCATTTTTTAATTGTTGATTACAAAATGCAAGATGTGCTGTGATTAGGGGCTATGGGCAACAAATATAGTTTTTACTGAAATGTTTCATAAAATTCTCCCCATTTATTTATTATCCTTCACCAATTTGACCCTAATGATTAAAAGCTATACAATGAGTGTCAACCAGCAGAGCATAAAAATTTGTTTTGAAGTAAGTTTTTAGCCAAATCCAGTAGTGGATTTAAATGGAATCAGAAATGTAAAGGAAGGAACTACTTGCTGGATGTACTACTTCTGAAAAATCTGTAGGCAAATTTGCCTCAAAAACTCCTCCAGAAACCTAGTAGTGACCCTACTCTTAGCTTTCTCTAATTTTGCATACCTTTGGGTTTCTAGGAAATATATTAAAAAATGAATCATTTGTATATTTTTCCTGAAAATCAGAGCAGTGTTGCCTGGTCTACAATACTCCTTACACATACTAGGCACACTACATAATGAGAAAGAGTACAACCCAGACCCTTAATTTTTTTTTTAGCTAGCTAAGGCAATTTTCTCTGCTCAGATCTGCTTAAAGGTAAGCACTCAAAAGGGGCTGTGTGCAGATGAGGTGCTGGCTTGGTTATTATTTACATTTTGCTTTAAGGCCTTTTTAAAAGGCTGATTGATTTTAGATAGTTGTGTTGCACCTGGTAGTATGAGCACTTATTTTTTCTTTTACATTTTGAATAAAAACTGATTGTGTCTTTCCCAGCAAAGTGTTATGTGTTTTTTGGTCTAGTTATCCTCTACCCAAATTGAATTTCTTAACAAATTCTGATAAATTAGACGTAAATGAATTTGAACAGATTTGCTTATCCTTGTCAGAGTGATATAATTCTCACCGTGGTCACTTTTCTGTGATTGCACACTCACCATGTACAGAGTGAGACGTCCCCACTGAGAAGAGCCCTCTCTGCAGCATCTAGGATCTTCTCTGGGATCTGAGTGAGATGCTGTCCTGTCGGAATCTATGGCACTCCATAGTCTCATGAGAAGTCCCAGTTCTCGCGAGATCACACTGCGTGGAGAAATCTGCCCTAGCGAAGAAGAGAAGTGACCAGTCACTTCAGATTGACAAGTGCCAAAAATCTAAGGGGACATTACACTAGAAGGGGGGGGGGGGGTCAGATTCATAAATGAAAGAATGCCATGCTCAGGGAAGCATGGCCAACTAGAATACGTACATAACACACTTTATTGCAAATGGGGCAGGTCCTCTATAAATTGATTTGCATGGTGGGTTGATGTATGGTGGATGTGGTGAATCAGCACAGCACCAAGGCAGTATGGGTTAGAACTCAGAGGCATACACTTGGATATGTTGTTCTGGCAGGGAAACTGTTTGTGATTAGCTTATTGACAAGCGACCCTTCTAACGAGTAGAGATTGCCCAAAGCACACATCCCCTTTAGGAAAGTCACTTATCAAAGGAGTATTCAGGTAGGTAAAAGTTATCCGTATCCACAGGAGAGGGCATAACTATCAGATCAGCGGGGGTGCTACTGCTGGGACCCTGGCCAATCGCGAGAACAGGGGCCATGTACCCCCTGCCTGCCCCCTCCTGTTCCTCTGAAATGACCAGAGTGATCGGTCGCATAAGCAGTTCTATGGATGGAACTGCCGTGGCTATCTTGGCTATGTCCTGTACTCCCAAGTCAGGGGCATGCAGGGGAGGGGATACAGGGTCCCTGTTCTCATGATCAGTGGGGATCCCAGTAATAGGACCACCACTAATCTTATATCCTGTGGATAGAGGATAACTTTTACCTAGTGGAATACCCCTTTAATTACTTTGCACCTGATTACTTTTTTTCTGATCTGCATGATGTCTTCTAGCATGATTTATTGCTGACCTATTTTGAGATATTGTACATACGGTGTTAAACCCATTTTTAAACTGCACTAATGCACATTTATTTTAGAAAAAAACATCTGTTATTTCAGATTTCCAGCAAGATTAAGGCTGATTATAGGTTTAAGATGGTCTCAGTGGTAACTGAATTTTCAGACATGGAAAACATGGAAATATGTTGCTGGACTTAGATTTATGTTTTGATAGCTGTGACCACTAGTCTGATATGCAGATAGCAGGACAAAAACAGCAGTTTAATGACAAAATCAGCCCAGCTACAGCAGAATTAACCCCTCGGGCACCATTCTGTTAGCCATAACGTTTCTATTATTTGAAGCATTGTTTTTTTTATGGGACACATCAACTTTATTGCCAATTAACTTTTTGGGTATGGTCCATGTATGTTAGCTTTTAATATATAGGATTTCTTTATGATGGTGAAATGCATTATCAAGTCATTCCACCATTGTTATTTTTAGCTTTGTTTTTTTTTCTTTTAGTTTTTTTTTTATACATCACATTCTTGTATGGGTCATTATGTTCAGGGGGATTTGCAATTTTTTTTTTCCATTTCTATTGACCTTTAAAAAGTTTTTTTATTAAGTGTTGTTGCATGGCCAAATTTACCACCCTAACTTCTCCCACAGTTTTTACACTACATAGACAGTAATATACCGAAACGTGCAGATCATTCCCGATTAGTGTGCTATTACTTTGTGGAACGTTTTGGCGGATGGTTCATTAAAAATCTTCGTTTTTGTGGCGAAATTGGTCCCATAGGAATGAATGGCAGAATATTCAAAACTAGAGTGGGAGCTGACAAAAGCTAGAGTGGGAGCTGAAAAATCAGGACATGATTTCTAAACTGCAATATAGTTTTTCAGTGGCTCACCAATTATGTATTATGCATAGAGGTGCTCAGTCACCGGTACACCCAAAGACCGTTTGGTAAGATAAATTTATTATGTAAAATTGTGATGGCACACTCACATCTGGTATAGAGTGGAGTTAAAAATGAATATTTAAAGAATTTTTGATTAAAAATGTGTTATTAATGACATAAAAACAGGGAAAGTGAATGAAATTATTTCTAAACTGCCACCACTCCCTCATTTTCAAGCCCACCTACACAAATATTATATCAAAACGTTCAGCTATCCCTGCTAAGCCATAGTCCTGATAGTTTTCACAATATGACCCTTTGTTTGCAACTCATGCCGCCCATTGACATTTATTGAAACTTTGACTGTGCCTTCATGTTTAATATTTCAGAGACATACTATCAAAATGTAGGTCTGGGTCTTGTGATTCTCACAATATAAAGCTCTTTTCACTGTAGGATTTATAATTTTTAAACTACAACCATTTGAAGCGGGCACCCGCCAGTGAAGTGAGCAAGTTGGAGCAGTTTGTTTTTAACTGCTCTTCTCTGACCTTGCTGTAGAGTGAGTTGCCATAGGAACCCAGGTGTGTGAGCAGCCAACAGAGTGACAAAAGCTAGAGTGTGAGCTGAAAACTCTGGACATGATTTCTAATCTGCCACCACTCCCTCATTTTAAGCCCACCTACACAAATCGGCTGCTAATGTTTTTTATAAATGTATGTTTTAATGTAACAGGGAAGCACTTTGGGCAACAACATTGCAATTAAATGTGCTAAATAAATAAAAGTTGAAATGCATTTCTCACTCTATCAAGATTGCCATGTGCACTTTTTAAATTTGATCAATCAAATGGTTACTGTAATGTTTACTATCTTTACTCATTTCAAACAGTTACTCTGCCCACTCCATAAAGTTACTCTGCCCAGTCCAACCTTTCCACAGTTACTCCAGCCACTCCAACCACACAACAGTTACTCAAGCCGCTCCACCCAGTTACTCCTCCCACTCCAGTTGTAGACTACTAGTGGAGGCAAGAACACTTCACATAATTTCCACAGAAATTGTAGCTTTTCTACTTTTTAATTGCATTTTTTGTTTGTTTTGAAATATTGTTTTTCATTCTTATGTTTTTTCAAAATATATAAAAAAAACATTTTTAGTCCCTTAATCTAAGTTCATATGTGCTGTATTTGACTGCGGCAAATCCGATGTAGAATTTTTTCAAAGAGCCCATGGCAGAAATGTGAGGCTAAAACTCAGAACTCTGGAGCAGATGTGCGAGCAGATCTGCATGTGCAATTAATATGTAATCACAAATATGTAAAATCATACAATGGGACTAATCTCGAGGGGCTGATGGGACTGATATTAACATAAGGCAAACTGCTTATCACTGATCACTGATCACACAACCAAATTTTTTCTCCCTTTAGTTTGGGTTCTTCAACAGGGTATATGTGGAGGCAAGGTCACAGGCTGCCACTTTGGCATGGTACCGGTCATACAGATGCTGAATATCCTCCTGTGATATGTAATTTCAAACTTTTTCAACATAGCCTCGTTGTTCAGCCAAGGTACTGTACAGTAATTGTTGGCTTCTGTGCAAAGGAGATCTGTTGCCTCATCCAGATATTCTGGATAGGTGAGAGATCTGATAATCAAGCTGGCCAGGGGAGCTGCTGGAGACCCTGAAGAGCATGTATTTTGGCGAAAGTAGCGTTGAGCGAAGCATTTGAAGCGGAATTCGGTCCAAAGTTTAGGAAAATTTCGATTTGCAACAAATTAGAATTTTTCTGCCCTTTATTGTAACGAATCAGGTTTTCCTAAAATTGTGGCTGCATGTCTTACAAAGTGAAAGTAAGAAGCCTGGGAACACAAGATCACCCATAATGCCGTGCAGCCAGCCAATCCGCAGATAGCCATCCCCTGTGATGTCGCAGCCCCATAAAACCCTCATCCCACACAGTATCCACCATTGTCCAGTGAGATGAGCATAGGTAGGGATGTGGCAAGTGTTGATGCGCTAGGGACAGTGTTGCTGCAATAATCTAGCGGCCATGTTTAATTCATCCACTATGTTCTGTATCTTGTCTTAACCCTAATAATATTAGATGCAAAATACCACTAGGTTCATTGTAGGAAGGGATACGAAACCTTGTTGAGAGATCCACATGGGAATAGGGTCATCCCTATTGTGGAGTCCTCAATTTTGTTGCTTTGATAACAGTTTTCCCGCCTCAATGCTGTGTACCATCTCGGGCATCATTACACAGGAGGACAGGGGCTGCTGGATACTTGCTCAAGCTCCCCCGATCTCCATTGGGGGGAGCTTAAGCACATCCAGATTACCACGGCATCTGAAGGGTTAAAAGTCTGTCACTGGCATTACCTCTGGTTAGCGCCAGGCGTTTGCTCTTTAAAACAGCATCCGGCGGCCACGGCACCCACTGCACACGCCAGTGGGTACTATTTTTGAATGCCTGACTGAGAATGGGCCACCAAGTTGGAATAAAATGATTAGGCAGAGTGGCCTGGTTTATAGCGATTCGTTACAAATTAATTCATAACAAAACTTCTTGGTGAACTTTGGTGAAGCTGCCGTATCGAGTTTTTCAAAACTTCATTCATCTCTAATAACAAGGGCAGAGTGTGAACAGGTGTTATCTTGTTGGAAAACCATATCTCCTGACTTAGACAAAAAAGGCAGTAGGACTGGTTCCACAATGTTCTGGACACACTGGGCTGGTCAATGTTCTCTCTATGAACACCAGATGAACCAGCAATGACAACTAATGGTACCCCAAACCTTGCCCCATGATGTTGGACCTGTGTGTCTCCGCACTACGTATGATGGTTCTAGGTGGCTCTAGGGGTTCTTTTTCATTTTCCATTAGTATTTTCCAGTAGTATCTATCTCTATAATTTTTTTACTATTTTAAGGGTCAGTGAGCTTTCAGCAAACTTTTGATATATCATAAAGAGTTAGGTTACATTCACACGGCTGTGTGTAATTCTCTCCATTTTGCGGTCCACAAATAACGGAACCGTATGTCTTTGCGGACTAGAAATGCGGAAACACGGATGTGGACAACATACTGAACGTTGCCCGCACATTTTATTCACCCATAGGAATGAATGCATTAGCATCTATTCTGCAAAATGCGGAACGGATGCGGATCGGATGCAGATAAAATTATACGGTCGTGTGAATGTACCGTTGCATACATATCAAAAGTTTTGAAGTGTGAGGGTATGAGTGCTGACAGCCCCAACTATCCCTTAGAGAAGAAGAAAGAACTCCTCCTCACTGCATGGGGTGAAATTGAGACAGGCTCCTAGACTTTCTATGTAGTCCGTCTTGCTTTGTCTCCTCCAGTGAGGAACAAGATATGCGAGCAGTTCTTTCTCCTTGAGTGAGGGATTGATGGGGATCTCAGAGCTCAGACCCCCACTAATCAAAATTTAGAATATGTTGCTATGACATATCAAAAGTTTGCTGAAATCTCAATGACCTTTTGCAACCAAATTCTGATACATAATTATTTTTATACTCTGTCTTTATTTTCTGATTTCATTTTTTTAAATTCAACACATGTCGCTGTGTAGTTCCGGCCTAAGGGTTCTGGATATAAATGCACCAAGCTCACACTATACCCACATATATGAGGCAGAAATCATGAACTTTCAAAGGAAGGCTGTCGAAATCAAGAACTCTACTGTACATTAACCAAGCGGGACAAGCTGATCATCTCACCCAGAGATCTGGTGTAGGCCCCAAACAATATTAGTAAACTGGAGAATACGAGACACTAGGGCAGGCATGCTTAACCTGCGGCCCTCCAGCTGTTGCAAAACTACAACTCCCAGCATGCCTGAACAGCCTACAGCAGGGCATTGTGGGAGTTGTAGTTTTACAACAGCTGTAGGGCCGCAGGTTGAGCATGCCTGCACTAGGGAATACCTGCTGCTTATAACAATAAGCTGTGATATCACCTATTTTCAATGGTGGATCCTGCATTATCTATATTTACGTGTTACCTGTCATTGTAATCTTGCTTGTGGTGATAATGAGCTAACTACTGAGAAGTGATCTCTACAGAAATGTCAGCCTATTATTATGCTCAGTAATGAAACCTGCAAGATTTCAGGATTAATAGCGACGTGAAAACATTTTAATTTTTCTCGCTATTCATTTCAATATTCCCATTTGCAAAGAAATTAAAATTCTCCTTTAATACTGTTCCAGTTCAGCATGTTACAATTCATACGGCATAACTGGCACATTTACAGCTGATTAACCAGGGGGAAAGGTGGCACATGCAAGAATTAAAGTGACTGGTAAAGTCATGTAAATAGGGCTCAGGGGTCAGGGAAGGCCAAGCCGAAGCTCCTTTGTCGAGAGGCTTAGATTTCATGCATTGGTTAAAAGTCAGCAGAATTCCTAGTTTATTTTGATGTAATCAATAGTGAAAGTAATGCCATCAACCAAACGTTGTGATGTTTAACTAGAATCATGTGCTGCGAAAAGCAGTTTTTGGATCGAGTTAAAAGAAAAACAACTGTTGGAGGATATAAATGGAAAAAGTGATTGCCATTTGCTCGGTACGAGACTTTAAATGAAAGTACCAAAACTTTCTGCAAGGTCCCCATGCAAGGCGAGCATAAAAGTTAATTAATTTCAATGCTTTCATCCTCTGTTGATTTCTAATAGTCTTACCTTTAGTTCATGAGGAGATTCAGGAGATTATAAGACTGGTTTCTTTGAAGAACCCTAGGAACTACGTGAGAACAGAAAAATAACATGTTTCAGCTTGTTCGGATAAGTAGGAATTGTTTTAGAAGTAGCCTCTGCTCCTGAACATGTAGGGTGGTGGTCCATTGCTAGAATACTAACTGTGGTCTAAAAAAATCATATTCATGCTCACACTTGGGTAAAGTTTTAGGAGTCTTGCACACTGTAAGGGTTGAAACATAGTGCACCCCTTCTAATAAGTAAAGTTACATCCATTCTGTCAAACCCTGTTTTTATAGCTTACAATTGACCCTGTTGTGGTGCCCATTTTGCCTAGCTGAACTGTTGGACTGTTACTGTAAATTTAGGTTCTTGCTATTTTCAGGTCATTATACAGATGTGGCCAATGTTATCTTGACTCCAGGCACATCGGATGGTCACTTTAGCATATTTTTCTGTAGTACTATAATCAGATTTTGTTGCATTAAGTCAGTAAGGATAATACTCCCCACCTCTGGGTCTCTGGGCTCCTTCGCTGTATAGGTATATTGCCATACACGTTTCGGGGCACTAGCTCCTTCTTCAGTGGTAACAAAAGCACTCAGCATTAATAAGAGAGGAGGAGGGGTAAGTGCACTAATCCAAACTCCGTACCCTCAAGACTGACGAGCTGCGCTCCAAGTAAGTGACTGTTATTGGAAACAATATTAGCGACACTTACTAACAAAGTTGCCGATATGGCTCTATCATTGCTTTACAGGGATTCCAATAGGATATCTATACCCGAAATGCTGGTAATGATGAACCTTCCTTCGGCTCTATAAGTCGGACAAGACACATGCGCCCAGCCTGTCATTGGCTTTGCTGCTGTTTGTTCCATTCAGTGACTGCAGTAGGATACTCATATTTAATACGCTGACAATGATTAACTGACCTCTCGCTATAAAAATCAGGCAAGATATATGTGCTGGCCTTACTAACTAATTCAGCGATATTCACTACAAATGACTTATGCTTCTATGGAATAATGGGAAATGATTGTGCAGTGGCCTATTGCTGGCATCTGGGGGATCCCTTGCCCCTTGGGAGATTTCTACGAAATATGTCATTCTTATAGAGCAAGTAGTCGTGACGCTTGTTAAGCAATGAGGACATGGAGTCCCTTTTGTAGATGGTAATGTTGGTACCCAGGGTATAATTGCCAGAATGGTGTAGCGTGGCCTAAAATATCTCTGAAGGTGTTGTATGCATGTGTCACAGTGCTCCCACCTCGATAACCCGGGGGGTTGTTGAACTTGGATGATAAAGGAGGTTGAATAAATGGAGTCCAGACTTTGCATTAACATAGAACACAATTTTACTTGGCATAAACGGTAATCCAAACAGTTTCCAAACTGTATCTTGGTCATCAGCAGGTATTGGCTTAACTTTGGCAGGCAAACATTTTTGCAACAATCTCAGCTCTGCTATGCTAGCTGGGTTAAGCAGGAACTTTCCTCTTCTGTTGGAACTTAGTTTAGTTGTAGTCTGTCTCTTACTTTATCTTTAGTCCTCTGAACTTCTTCCTGGCTTCAAGCTCTCTTAGCTTGGGTTGTAGGCAATGCAAGCCCAGGAGGGGACAAGCAACCATGTAGAATGTGCAGGCAGGACCTGCAGGCCCAGCAGAGCAGGCAGTGCTCTGCTGGCCAACACACAACCTTCAACTTGGAAAAGTAAACTAAACTGACCTTCACTAGCTAAACTCCTCCCTCTCTAGAGAGGGCTGGAAGGGAACTAGAAGGCTCCTCTTCAGGGACACTATCTCTGCCTTAGATGCCGCCATCTTCTGGTGAACCAGGCACATTACATGTTAACATTGTTTTACAAGGAAATACATACACACATTGCAGGAAATGGCAATAAATATATATGATGACACAGGATCACACAATGCAGATAGTGGGGGGTACAAAAGGAGGTGGTAATGCCACTCTGGGGCATTACAATTGCTATGAGAGTTAATAGATATGAATTAAAGTTTTAACCTGCGATATTTGTATATAATTGAAAAGTCTCCTATAGTCATCCGGTTATCTATATGATAAGGAATTATTGCTATGAACCTGTGGTGAATACTACTGAATATTGAGGGGCAGTATTACTATATTTTTTGGCAACCTAATATAGCCATATTTTTATTTCTACCCTCATCTACTTGCTATATATTTTTCTTCCTGCAATCATGTATTGAAATTATATATTTACCCATTTATTGTACCATAAATGTGAATAAAGTGGCAATAAGATTTTTACAGTTATATATTTTTTGGGGGATTGTATATGTATTATTTTTTTTATTTTTTTTATTAAACAATTAACCTTATATGCAAAACTAGAAGGAGTGCACACCTGTTTTCTTCATTTTTATTTACCATTTCTACTGGGACTGGGTGACCCAGTTAGGTGGTGAACCCTCAACATCCATCACATTTGAGTGTGAGCACCTTTTGTATTTTCTTATACAGATTTATCATTCAGCCTGAGCCCCTGTGATAAATCTGACACAGTGCTAGACAGTCGGTCTACATTTACACCACCTACAGGCTTAGTAAATCTGCCTCAAAGATTCTCTTTTTAATTTTCTTTGACTCATAATTATCATGCAACTTCAGATCCTGTGCATGGCATAAAACAGAGCATATATTTCTCCAGAATATGAATATAATATGTTGTCTTCAGCAATTATGTTAATAACATTTGATTTGCTTTTACCCTGTTGAGTATCTAACTCTATAAATGCCATGAGTAGAAGATAACAGGACTGTATTTTTTTACAGCTAGAGATAAATACAGATCTATAGATAGATAGTTTGATAGATAACACAGTCAGTGTCTGCCTTAGAGAAGCCTGATTCGCCATGGACTTGTATACTCTCGCCCTGGATATGACCCATCCCTACCAAATTATTTCCCCTTTGCTTTGGCAATTCTCATATGTATTTAGTCCTGCCAATAAAGCGGATTTGAATTTGATAGAGAGAGATAATGATGATAGATAGATAGAAATACTGTAGGTAAATGATAGGTATATGGATATGTAGCTAGCACAATATGTCAGTGTCTGCCTTAGACTTAGAGAAGCATGATATGCCATGGACTTCTATACTCCCACTCTGGATATGTCCCCAAATCCATCCTCCATCACAACCCAATTATTTCCCACTTGCGTTGGAAATGTGCATATGTATTTAGTCCTGCCAATAAAGCTTATTTTAATTTAATAGATAGATATGAGATAGTGAGATAGATAGATAGATTAGATGAATAGATATAGATAGATATGAGATGGATAGATAGATTATATGGATAGATAAAGATTGATAGATAGATTAGATGAATAAAATAGATAGATGGATATGACGATAGATAGATAGATAGATAGATAGATATGAGATAGATATAGATAGATAGATAGATAGATAGAAGATAGATAGATGACTCAGGACTCCTACATAAATTACCCAACCCTGTAATCTCTCTTCAGTAACCTCTTACATTCCTTCACCAGTTTACTTTCAGAATATTTGTATTTTTCGGGTGTTTACTTAAGATTAGCCTAGTTTTATCAACTCCCCGATGACAGCTATGACAGATCTGCTTTCTCCCAAATCATGTAAGCCTCTAATGCGGCCATTGTCTCCAACAACACATAGGAAAACAAATGCTGTACACATACTCTGTGCCCATGAGGTAGTGTTTAAACAAACACAACTACAGCTCCGACTCCCAAGTTGAGGATGTCCATGACAAAAAAAATTGACATATTTCTTAATTTTGTACATTTTCTGCATTAGGGGTTTAGTGGTGGCCTGGGGCAAGGTATTTATGGTGAGATTAAACCTTTCCTCTAACTGTAAGCACATTTTAACCAGGTACTAAAATCTCTGCATGGCCCAACTCGTCTCAAGACAGGAATTAGGGTATAGACGGAGAAAGGTTCCCTGAGCAGAACATTATTTTGTAGATGGAAACTGAAAACTTTTTAACTTTTTGATTTACAGTTTTTACTTTTCCATCCTTGCAGTAATAGCTCTTTTGATTCATTGCTGAAGAATATAAAACTGCTTTACTATTCAGCTTACAGATAGCTCTAGGAAGTTTCAGGTCACATCTGTGGAAATCCTTATGCCGTTCTGACCATTAGATGCATTGAAAAAAAATAAAAAAATAAAGCCCAATTTATATTTAATATATAAATATATTTTAAAAATTAAATCATGATATAACCCGTTAGATTGTTTTGGTATTAAATGACCAGACATTTTTAGCATTTGTGAGCATGTAATGGTTAAACTGCCCCAACTTATTAAAGGGCTTCTGTCACCTCACAACAGTCATTTTTTATTTTTTTGGCTAGTTACATTCCTTATAGCGCGATATAGGAGAATATAATGTTGTCACTTACTTTCATGCGGCCGTTTCTTGAGAAAACGAAGTTTTATAATATGCAAATCCGGTCTCTACCAGCAAGTAGGGCGTCTACTTGCTGGTAGCCGCCGCAGAAAACCGCCCCCTCGTCGTGTTGATTGACAGGGCCAGCCGTGATCTCCTCCTCCGGCCAGCCCTGTCAGTATTTCAAAAATCGCTCGCCTCTGTTCATTCGGCGCAGGCGCTCTGAGATGAGGAGGCTCGTCTCCTCAGAACTCCCCCACTGCGCCTGCGCCGATGACATCACCGAAAGAGAAGACGTCATCAGTTTGATCCTAATGGATTCTGAATGGAGACCAATCCGTTCAGTATGCATCAGGATGTCTTCAGTTCAGTCACTGTACGGTTTTTGGACGGAGAAAATACCGTAGCATTCTGCGGTATTTTCTCTGTCCAAAATTCCAGAACACTTGCCGGAATGCCGGATACGGCGTTATTTTCCATTGAAATGCATTAATACCGGATCCAGCCCCAAGTGTTCTGGAACAACGGATCCGGTTTTGCGGTCTGCGTATGCGCAGACCTTTAAAAATGTGAAAAAGATAAAAACCGGATCAGTTTTTCTGGATGACACCAGAGAGACGGATCCGGTATTGCAATGCATTTGTAAGACGGATCCGCATCCGGATCCGTCTACAAATGGTATCCCATCGGGGAGCTCTGATAAGGCGAAAAAGGCTATACCCTAACCAGCACTTGCTGGTGATTGTGCACACACAGCTCCTACGTACGTCAGGAGGAACATTACACTCTAGATATACCTAGCACATTAAAGAGGTTGTGCCATAAACTACTTTTCACTCCAAAAGTTATTTTTAGGGATAAGCGAATCGATCTTCGGATCCTTAATTAAAAACTTCGTCTCCATACAGCATTAAAATGTATGGGCTTCGGCGACGCAAAATGATTTATCTTCTGCATTGGATTATTAAACTTGAGAACCATTTTAAAACAGGTATCCGAAGTCAACTTCAGTACCGACTGGTACATTGATACTGAAGCCGACTTTGGAACCAAGATTTAAAATGGTATTCAAGTTAAAAAATCAAATTCTGAAGTTATATTCGAAGTCCCGCGAGACTTCAGTGATAACTAATTTGCCTCTCCGGAGCCCATACATTTTAAGGCTACTTTCACACTAGCGTTCGGGTGTCCGCTTGTGAGCTCCGTTTGAAGGGGCTCACAAGCGGACCCGAACGCATCCGCCCAGCACTAATGCATTCTGAGTGGACGCGGATCCGCTCAGAATGCCTCAGTCTGGCAGCGTTCAGCCTCCGCTCCGCTCAGCAGGCGGACACCTGAACGCTGCTTGCAGCTTTCAGGTGTCCGCCTGGCCGTGCGGAGGCGTGCGGATCCGTCCAGACTTACAATGTAAGTCAATAGGGACGGATCCGTTTGAAGATGACACACTATGGCTCAATCTTCAAACGGATCCGTCCCCCATTGACTTTACATTGAAAGTCTGGACAGATCCGTCTGAGGCTACTTTCACACTTAGAAATATTTTAACAATATAATGCAGACGGATCCGTTCTGAACGGAGCCACCGTCTGCATTATATGAGCGGATCCATATGAGACGGATCCGCTCTGAACGCAAGTGTGAAAGTAGCCTAATGCTGTACGGAGATGAATCTTTTTGAATTTTTGAACCAAGCGACTTTGGATCTAGGACCCGAAGATCGCTTCCCTCATTCACAAATATTTTCATTAGTTACTCTAGCTCACATTCCTCCTTATTTTTTTATTTTTTTTCAAACTTACCTCATTTGCAGTTTTCTCTTACCCCCCATGCTTGAATCTTGTCATGTGTCTGCTGTCCCTTCATGTCTTAGGGCAGTGAGATGTGTCCTGACATCTGCAGATCATGTGAATCTAACCACGCACCTTGCTCTTACCAATGACAGTACCTACGTCGTACATTACAAGCCTCCAATGCAGGACGTGACCAACAGCAACTGGATATCGAAACCGAATTAGCACAGGGCGCAAAGTGAGGCTAATAAGTTTAGAATAAGGCAGTTTTGATAAATGGTGGCATTTGAGCAAAGTGATATGGAAGCGATATCTGTTGGGTGGGATACATTTATATTAGTGGCACAATCCCTTTAAAGCACTAATACCTGTGCTGAACATTTACAGTGCTTAGTTTGTTAAAGGGTTGATATTGACCTACAGGGAAGGCACCTATAGGTGGCACTAGAGAGACACTATTATTCCTTCTGGAGGACAGCTATTTTGCATACTTTTCCCAGAAAACACTGCCTTAGGCTACTTTCACACTAGCGTTGTTTAAATCCAGCATTTAATTCTGACACCGGAACTGCCCGCCGGATCCGGAAAAACGTGTGAAAACGGATTACATTTGAATCCTGATCAGGATTTTGATCACAATGAAAAAATGCATTGGAAAAAACGGATCCGCCATTTATGGACTTTAACTTTTTTTTTCACATTTCTGGGGTTTAACATTCAAAAGCCTGATCCGGTTTGACTGAACACACGGCGCCGGATCCGGCGTTAATGCAAGGTAAAACTATAACATGCTACGGTTTTCTGAAAAGCCTGATCAGTCAAAAAGACTGAACTGAAGACATCCTGATGCATCCTGAATGGATTACTCTCCATTCAGAATGCATTAGGATAAAACTGATCAGTTCTTTTCCGGATTTGAGCCCCTAGGACGGAACTCAGCGCCGTTAAAAAAAAAAAACGCTAGTGTGAAAGTACCCTTAAAGATTCCCTACTGGCTGGATTACTTCAAGGATCAATATTTTCTGAGAATCTTCTATATTACAAATAAAGCTTAATCATTTACAAGCAACACTAACGTCATCTTATTTCCCAGTGGTTTCCAGTAACTGGCTTATTTTAGTGTCCAATATAGTAATTGTATCACTCTAGTTTACAAAAAATTAGAGATTGCATTTTGGCAGATGTGCATGTCCTTGGATCTCACTGCTAAGGGTACTTTCACACTAGCGTTTTTTTCTTTTCGGCACTGAGTTCTGTCCTAGTGGCTCAATACTGGAAAAAAACGGATCAGTTTTATCCCCATTCATTCTGAATGGGGAGCAATCTGTTCAGAATGCATCAGGATGTCTTCAGTTCAGTCTTTTTGACTGATCAGGACAAAGAAAAAAAACGCAGCATGCTACGGTTTTATCTCCGGACAAAAAAACAAAAGACTTGCTTGAATGCCTTTTTTCCATAGAAATGTATTAGTGCCGGATCCGGCATTCGAAATACCTGAATGCCGGATCCATCCTTCCAGTCTGCGCATGCGCAGACCAAAAAAAAGGTGAAAAAAATAAATGCCGGATCCTTTTTTTCCAGATGACACCGGAAAGACGGATCCGGTATTGCAATGCATTTTTCAGACTGATCAGGACCCTGATAATTGCAATGCCAATGTTCGCCAAGTGCAAACAAAAAGAAGACCCTCCCTTTGCCTACGCATTTTAGGGGCTATAATAATTTTACTGTTTTTATGGATCACTGAATGTTAATCACTACAACATCATGCATATTTGAATGTAATCCTGACAACATCTTAAAGAGTAACTAAAATTTGAATTCACTTTTTGGTAAAATGTCCCTAGTGCCCTAATAATACTTTTTCTAATATACTTTATTAATGCTTTTTGTATTTTTACACTCCCCCTAAAGCAAACCTTTCCCTAAGTGCTTAAAATCAATTTTTCTGTAAACCGTTGACTTCTTTTCTTCTTTGTGTCTTGTTTTTGTCCCTAGATGTTCTTTGTCTTGCACCTTAGCAGAGTAGGGAACATCGACCAGTTGCAGACTTGCTACTTTGAGCTTGCAATGCAAGTAGGCAAGGAAAGCGGGCGAGGTTCTAGTTAGGGCTCACTGTCCATGTCCGTCCCTACCTACTGACATTACAGGGATTACTGAAGTCAATCCCATTCAGCAACGTAACAATTTAACCCTGAGTGGTTCTTGAGGGTGGTATGGAATGGTATCTTGTGTTTACCAGGTCGCTGTTAGCAGATGGAGTGGACAGGTCAAGTAGTTGTACTACCCGAGGTCGAAACCAGAATCAAAATTAAAACAGTATCTGATGGCAATAACAAAAAGAAACCAGTCAGAACCATGAGAGACAAAGGTACAGAGATGCAAAGGCAGGAGAAAAGTCACTATAAAGTCTGAGGTCTTGGACAGTAGCAAGCAAAAAGAAGGAAAAGAGTACCATAATTGGGTAAACAAGCCAGGTCATAAAACAAGAACACTCACAAAATGCACAGAGTAACACACAGGGACCAGGTTATAATTTGAATAACTGGTATTGAGCATCTCCTAACAGGATTTAAAGGGGTTATCCTTGTAGAAAATGAAAATCAGGCATATAGTTCATGACAATCTCTTTTTAACAAAGCTAGAACCAGCCCTGTACCTCACATGGATTCAGAGATCTCTCCACTCATTGCTCTGCTAGATTTATATCAAGCTGAAAGGTCGAGGGGAGTGTCTTTTCTGCTGCAGCTCAGGGGGCGTGTCCATGCTCTCCCTATCACGGTTCATGAGTCAGTTGAAGGATGAAACTGAGCATGTGCGGCCATCTCAGTGAGCAGGTCAAAAAAATAAAGAAAAAAATACAGCAGGTGGCGCTATACAGAGACATTTTATTGAATAACTCAGTGGCTATGCTAAATTTTCCATTACATGCAATTACAAAGTATTCAGAACCAGGTGCTGGTTTGAAAACTGTAGAATATTTTTCATGGGACAACCCCTTTAAGTAGAGGACAGATCTCACTAACTGCCTATGTACAAGGATGCAGCATTAGGCCTCATGCACACGACCGTTGTGTGCATCCGTGGCCGTTGTGCCGTTTTCCGTTTTTTTTCGCGGACCCATTGACTTTCAATGGGTCCGTGGAAAAATCGGAAAATGCACCGTTTTGCAGCCGAGGCCGTGATCCGTGTATCCTGTCCGTCAAAAAAATATGACCTGTCCTATTTTTTTGACGGACAACGGTTCACGGACCCATTCAAGTCAATGGGTCCGTGAAAGAACACGGATGCACACAAGATTGGCATCCGTGTCCGTGATCCGTGGCCGTAGGTTGCTTTCATACAGACGGATCCGAAGATCCGTCTGCATAAAAGCTTTTTCTGATCTAAGTTTTCACTTCGTGAAATCTCATTTCCGACAGTATATTCTAACACAGAAGCGTTCCCATGGTGATGGGGACGCTTCTAGTTAGAATACACTGCAAACTTTGTACATGACTGCCCCCTGCTGCCTGGCAGCACCCGATCTCTTACAGGGGGATATGATAGCACAATTAACCCCTTCAGGTGCGGCACCTAAAGGGGTTAATTGTACTATCATATTCCCCTGTAAGAGATCAGGGCTGCCAGGCAGCAGGGGGCAGACCCCCCCCCTCCCCAGTTTGAATATCGTTGGTGGCACAGTGTGCGCCCACCATCGCCCCCCCTCCCTCCCTCTATTGTAATAAATCGTTGGTGGCACAGTGTGCCCCCACCATCGCCCCCCCCCTCCCTCTATAGCAGTAACATTGGTGGCAGTGTGCGGTCTCCCATTCCCCCCCCCCCCATCATTGGTGGCAGCGGAGTTCCGATCGGAGTCCCAGTTTAATCGCTGGGGCTCCGATCGGTAACCATGGCAACCAGGAAGCTACTGCAGCCCTGGTTGCCATGGTTACTTAGCAATAGTACAACAGTAGAAGATTCATACTTACCTGCTTGCTGCTGCGATGTCTGTGAACGGCCGGGAGCTCCTCCTACTGGTAAGTGACAGTTCTTTAGCAATGCGCCGCACAGACCTTTCACTTACCAGTAGGAGGAGCTCCCGGCCGGACACAGACATCGCAGCAGCAAGCAGGTAAGTATGAATCTTCTACTGTTGGGGGGGAATGGGAGACCGCACACTGCCACCAATGTTACTGCTATAGAGGGAGCGGGGGGGCGATGGTGGTTGGCACACTGTGCCACCAACGATTTAATACAATAGAGGGAGGGAGGGGGGCCGATGGTGGTTGGCACACTGTGCCACCAACGATTTAATACAATAGAGGGAGGGGGGGGCGATGGTGGGGGCACACTGTGCCACCAACGATTTAATACAATAGAGGGAGGGAGGGGGGGTGATGGTGGGCGCACACTGTGCCACCAACGATATTCAAACTGGGGAGGGGGGGGGTCTGCCCCCTGCTGCCTGGCAGCCCTGATCTCTTACAGGGGAATATGATAGTACAATTAACCCCTTTAGGTGCCGCACCTGAAGGGGTTAATTGTGCTATCATATCCCCCTGTAAGAGATCGGGTGCTGCCAGGCAGCAGGGGGCAGTCTTGTACAAAGTTTGTAGTGTATTCTAACCTGAAGCGTCCCCATCACCATGGGAACGCCTCTGTGTTAGAATATACTGTCGGATCTGAGGTTCACGAAGTAGCTCATATCCGACAGTATATTCTAACATAGAGGCGTTCCCATGGTGATGGGGACGCTTCAAGTTAAAATATACCATCGGATTGGAGAAAACTCCAATCCGATGGTATAAAAGAACTCCAGACTTTACATTGAAAGTCAATGGGGACGGATCCGTTTGAAATGGCACCATATTGTGTCAACATCAAACGGATCCGTCCCCATTGACTTGCATTGTAATTCAGGACGGATCCGTTTGGCTCCAAAAATCAAGGAAGACCCACGGACGAAAAAACGGTCACGGATCACGGACCCACGGACCCCGTTTTTGCGGACCGTGAAAAAAAACTGTCGTGTGCATGAGGCCTTATGAAGAGGTTCTCTTTACTTAATTGATAATTCCACATCAGCCATGAAGGACTGGAAGGATTTTGGTGGCGCCGTACTCTCCATTTTTTTTTCCTCTCTGCTTGATTCCCGTCCTCTAAAGTTAATGCTCCACATATTACAAGGGATCCTTTAAATACCACATTGTTCAGGAAACAGCTATTCACAATTTATGATCAAAACAAACTGAAATTCTTTATTGTAAGCAATAAAGAATTTCATCAGGGCTGAAGCTTTTAAATTGACTCCACACCATTACCATCCAATGTATCAATTGTATGAAAGAAAACTTTTGATATTACGGTGCAGAGTGAGTATTATGCTTGACTGAAAAGTGGAATTACCTATAAAGCTCTTTGCTACTGATCCATCTGTCCTGATTTCTGCTGCACTCTGTGGGATGCATTAGCTTGAAAAGAGGATAATGAAGCACTGAGCATGCCTCATTTCAAATGGATAGCTCTTGTACAATTTTTGCAGCAAATTGCCTGGAAATTGCTCTGTAGATACAGTATGTCTTTTTTAGATAAAACACCGTCAATAAATTTAATGCATATATCATCTGATAGCAGGCTTCTGAACAGATTCTCTTCATGAATGCTGTCTGTAAAAATAAAATTGAAGTGCGAGCTGCAGTACATTTAATAATCTTTTCAAGATGTGTTCTACGTTTTACTTTATTTTTGAAAATGCCAATTGAAGAGATGGATATGTGAATTTCTGCATTTAGTTGCTGGTTTTATTTCTGATCTTTTCAAAGTTTACTTTAAACTTTGGGCATCAGGTTACGTTCACCTCTTGAAATAAGGTCAAGTTGACCATCTGCTGGGACAAACAGTGGTTAGCTGTAATCTTGGGAGGTGCATGTGCTCAATTTCCCTGCAGCGCCACCACAGGAGAAATGAGTCAATGCACAATGCTAAATGAATTCATATGGTTGTTAGTCTATAGCATGGACATGCTGGGTCCTCCAGAGCCAGAGGTGGTCTAGTAACTCAAGGCAATTATGTGCAGTAGATGAATGTTAGTCAAACCCACCAATTTTGTTTTGACTGGCTAACCATCTAATGAGAATAGTAGAGTTCCGATTTTCCCCCATGGTGGTATTTTGAATTTTAACTTGACTTAATCTTTGCTACCAAGGGAGATAAGCCTCTCACTTATGCATTGAGAACACACTCGGCCAAGCCGAGCATTCATGTGTGGGGAGTTGTCAGGTACAGCTGTCAAGGGACAAGCATTCACAATCTAAAGTATTTGGCTGAAATCTAAAGACTATGTTCAACCACTGTAACTAATTTAACCACTTTCCGACCGCCCATTGACTATAAACATCCTGGGCGGTCGGGATTGTGCAGCTTTCAAGCGAAGGTTTCGCTGTCAGTGACTGCAGGGCTCCCCATAGAGAAGGCAGGGAGCGTTCCTGTGTGTCCCTGCCTTCTAGATCCCTGTATACACAGCGCTGAACAAGCGCTGTGTATACAGATCAGGAAGCAATGTTCTGCTTCCTGTCCTGGCCCGGTGGTCAAGTGATCGCCGGGGCCGGTGGAGTGCAGGAGCTGTCGGGTCTTCCATAGACCACGATCAGCCCTTCACTGAAGCTGTACAGTGCAGTATTAGGCCTCTTGTACACAAACTTTTTTTTCCCGTTTCCGTTCTGTTTTTGCGGATTCTGTTTGTGGTTTGTATGCGGAACCATTAATTTCAATGGTACTTAAACAAAACGGTATGTACTCCGTATGCATTCCGTTTCCCTATTTCCGTTCCGCTGAAAGATAGTACTTGTCCTATTATTGTCCGCAAATAACGATCCGTGGCTCAATTCAAGTCAATGATTCCCCCCAAAAAATGGAATGTATCCCAAATCTATTCCGTTTTTGTGGAACCATCTATTGAAAATGGTATGCCTAGCCCAATTTGTTTATGTACTTACTGTTTAAACATTATTTTATGCTTACGTTTCTGATCCGCAAAAAACAAGGGAAACCAAATGGAATGGCAAAACGGAACGGAAGTGGAACGGTAACTGAAACACTACTGAAACAAAAAAAACTGAAAAACGGATCTGTTCAAAATAGACAGCAAAACCATACGGTGGTGTGCAAGAGGCCATGAAAATAAAGTTTCACATGTAAAAAAAGTTTGTTTTTCACAATTAAGCCATTTAAAAAAATGTTAAAAATAGAAAAAATAATTAGAAAATAGACATATTTGGTTTCAACGCGTCCGTAATGACCGGCTCTGTAAAATATCACATGATCTACCCCTATCAGGTGAACGCCATAAAAAATAAATAAACCTTACGTCAAAACACATTTTTTTGTTACCTCACCTCCCAAAAACAATAATGTTAATCAGTCAAAAAGTCGTATGTACCTGAAAATGGTAGCAATAAAAATGTCACCTTATCCCGCAAAAAATAAGCTCCCACACAAGACTATAGCCAGAAAAATTTGAAAACTATAGCTCTAAGAAAACACGATTTTTTTCTAAAAATGCTCTTTTTGTGTAAAATGTTAAAAAAAATAAAAAATAGACATATTTGGTCTTGCCACGTCCAACTGGCTCTACAAAAATATCATATGATCTACCACATCAAGTGAACAGCGAAAAAAAAGACTCCAGCTTTTTTCAGTTAATTAATGAGTATTTTATGAGGTATCACCAATTTAGAACACAGTGAATTTTTTCTAATTTATGTTAACTTGTGGACTTTTTTATAAATAAAGGTTAAATATATGGACTCAAATTTACCGCTAACATGATGTACAATCTGTCATGACTCACGAGAAAACAATCTCAGAATGGCTTGGATAAGTAAAAGCGTTTCAAAGTTATTAACACATAAAGTGACTGTCAGGAAGAGGGCAAATGGCCCGTCCTGGAAGCGGTTAAGCGTATTTCAGTATAGTAAATTACCCCTTATGTTACTATTTTACAATATGTATGTGGCAACATGTAGACACACATACGATAGAAATCTTGTGATACCACATCGAGAAAAATCATGTTTTGAAAAGCCAGTCATCTTGTGACATGCACATCAGTACATGTCCAGCTAAGTGAGAAAAAGGGAAGGGCATACACATCTGTACTGTACTAAATAACTACAAGTGAAGAATGGATTCTTAAAATGTAAAAAAATTACAATATAGCTCATCGCTATCAAAGTCAATAAATCATAAACTAATACTAATTACAACTCAAAATTAGTGACAGGAGACCCACTCACTGTATGTAATCGCACATAGAAACTTAGGGTCCTGCACTCACTGTGGATCTGCCAGTATTTTCCTAAAATAGGTGTAGAAAATACCGGCAGTAAATGAGACGGGCCTGCCGGCCCACGCCACTCTCACTTTTTTAGATCTGGTGTGAGCAGGGAAAAGTCAAAGTGTCACGATACTAGTGGAATACTGCTGGAATCCAATGGCAGGGACAAGGCCTGTACACAGGGAACACTGGAGTCTTGAATAGGGGGTTGCAGGAGCGAAGGATGCAGCAGAGCCAGGCAGGCGTAGCTGTTACCGGTAGCAACGGTGCAGGACTGAAGGATGCAGCAGAGCCAGACAGGCGGAGCCGTTACCGGTAGCAACGGTGCAGGACTGGAGGATGCAGCAGAGCCAGACGGGCAGAGCCGTTACCAACGCTGCAGGACTGAAAGATGCAGCAGAGCCAGGCAGGTGGAGCCGTTACAGGTAGCAATGGTGCAGGACTGAAGAATGCAGCAGAGCCAGGCAGGCGGAGCCGTTACCGGTAGCAACGGTGCAGGACCGAAGGGTGCAGCATAGCCAAGGTCAGATGAGCAATGGGTCAGGACAGGCGGCATATGAACGTAGTCAAGCAATCCGGGTCGGCAACAGGAGGTAGCAGGATATCACAAAGTAGAAGGGTAAACCGGAATAAGGAGGAACAAACCAGAGAGCTAGTTCCAAGCAAGAGGAATACACGAGCAGAAGCTAAACACAATATTCAAGCAATTAGTAACAGGCTTGAGAGGTATAGATGTGAAACAGGAAGTAAGATGGCACCCAGCTGAGACACAATCCACCATCCTAACTGAGGGAGCACTTGAGGGCAAGACAATCTGAACTAAGCAGACATAGCAGGATGATTCCTGACATTACTCCCACCTCAACAGCGGCCTCTGGACGAGACCTGACTTGGTCTCCCAGGATGTCTTTGATGAAACTGTTTGATCAGTCGTGGGGGCATTAGTATTATCCACCGATTCCCAAGAATTCTCTTCAGACCCATAACCCTGTCACTTAATAAGGTATTGTAGATGGTTCCGTAAAATTTTAGAGTCCAGGATTTTCTCTCTAACAAATTGTTCTTGCCCATCTATCTCCACAGCATCGGGAGGAGGATGGATACGTTCTGGAAAAGGATTGGGTATGGCAGGCTTAAGTAGGGACACATAAAAAACAGGATGAATCTTCATAGATCGTGGAAGCTTGAGCCGAACAGCTACTGGACTAATTATCCCGATGAGCTTATAAGGCCCAATAAATTTCTGTCCAAGTTTTGGTGAAGGAACCTTAAGTTTCAAATTCCTAGTTGAAAGCCATACTTTATGGCCTATTTTAAACATTGGTGCTGGTCTACGAAATTTATCTGCCGCCTTCTTGTAATTTTCTTGAGACCTCTCTAATGCTCCTTTTAGTAGCTCTAAATAATGCAGAGATTCTTTCCGCGACTGCTGGAATAGGTGAAACAGCTGGGAATTTCGGAAGAATATTTGGATGATACCCTAAATTTGCAAAGAAAGGAGTTTGCTTGGTGGAAGCATTTTGGGAGTTATTGTAAGAGAACTCAGCCACAGGAAGCAGATTGACCGAATCATCTTGTAAATGGTAGATATAGCATCAAAGATACTGTTCTAGAGTCTGATTTGTGCGTTCAGTTTGTCTATAAGATTGTGGGTGAAAGGCGGTTGATAGATTATATATCAATCTCAAGTGCTATACAAAAACTATGCCAACATTTTTATGTAAACTGCACCCCACAATCCGAGATTACTTCATCAGTGACTCCATGAAAACGAAACACATTCTGAATTAAAGTAGTATCTTTAGCAGAGGGTAGGCCGGTAAATGGAATGAAATGTGCAGTCTTGGTGAGCCGGTCAACTACTACCAAACTTGTGTTTTTTTCCTTTAGAGGTAGGTAGATCTACGATAAAGTCCATGGACCGACAAAGACTGTAAAAAACCCATGAGTGAAGAATGTGGAGTCTTACATCTAGCAGAAACGTCACATGACATGACATATTTATTTACATCCTGTTTATAACTGGGCCACCAAAAGAAATGGGATGAAAATTCCTGTGTCTCCTGCACTCTTTGTGACCCGCAATTTTAGAATCATGGACTAATTTGAGAATTTTCAGTCTTATTGTTTCGGGTATATATAGTTGCTGCCCATAGGTCCACACCTTGTTCTTAAGCACCAAATGCACATAATCAGGTGGTCAAGACAGCAAGGAGTCAGCGTCATAGGCCTCTTTTATCTCTTCAAGCAAGTCCTTATTATGGATTACTCCTACAAAATTTGACTTAGGAACAATGGTTTCGGGCAGAATCGTAGAAGTGGAATCATTGGAAGATTCTAGATATGGAATCTGCCTTGCTGCTATGGGAACCGGGCCTGTACAAGATTACGAAGTTGAATTGACTGAGGAAGAGACTCCAACAAGCTTGGCGAGGAGATAGACATTTGGCAGATCTAACGAATTCCAAATTACGGTGATCAGTCAGAACTATTATTTGCTGTGAGATTCCTTGAAGATGATGTCTCTTTTCCTTAAAAGCTGCAATGATAGCTAACAGTTCTTTATTCGTCATAATTCTTCTCAGCAGGGGTCAAACGTTGGGAGAAAAAAGCACACGGATGCAATAAACCCTTCTCTCCAGTTCTTTGAGACAGAATAGCCCCTATAGCACAGTCTGAAGCATATACTTCCACAATGAGGGAGAGTTCTGGGTCGGGATGAACTAATATAGGGGCTGTAGTGAACTTGGATTTTAGGAGACAAAAGGATTCCTGTGCTTGGGGAGACCAGACAAAAGCATTTTTTTTCTTAGTCAACTGTGTAATAGGAGTAATTATTCCTGAGAAATTTTAATGAAGCGTTTATAAAAATTGGCAAATCCTATGAAACATTGAACATCTTTTATGCTCCTTAGGTAGGCCCAGTCTACTATTGCTTTAATCTTGCTAGAGTCCATGTGTAGACCATGAGGTGAAATTATATAGCCAAGGAATTGGATCTCAGTCTGGTGAAATTCAAATTTTCAATCCTAATGTAAAGTTGATTCTTCCTTAGACGTTCCAAAATAAGTCTCACATGTCGCTGATGTTCTTCCATAGAGTTAGAGAAGATCAAGGTATCGTCCAAATAGATGACTACGAACTGGTCCAGAAGATCTCTGAAGATATTATTGACAAGATGTTCATAAGTCGCTGGGGCATTGCAAAGACCAAAAGGCATAACAAGATATTCAAAATGTCCGTATCGTGACCTGTCTTCCATTTGTCTCCAGATCTGATACGGACAAGGTTATAAGTGCCTCGCAGGTCTAACTTGGTAAAAATGTTTGCATGTCGCACTCTCTCCAAAAGCTCAGGGATCAATGGTAAAGGATAACGATTTTTTATTGTAATTTATTTAAGTTCTTGGTAGTCAATGCAAGGTCTTAGAGAACCGTCCTTCTTCTTAACAAAGAATATAGGAGCCCCGGCCGGTGAGGAAGATAGGCGGATAAACCCCTTAGCACGATTTTCTTCTATGTAGTCCTTGAGGGCTTTTAGTTCAGGGCCGGCTAAAGGGTAGATGTTTCCAAAAGGTATAGGTGCACCAGGAAGTAATTCTATAGGACAATCGTAGGGTCGGTGTGGGGGGAGCTTGTCCGCATTTTGTTTATCGCAAACGTCCGCAAATTCCTTATATGCAGAGGGTAACTCTACTGCCTTGTTATCTTGAGACGGATTTTCAGAGCCTTGTTCAGACTTTTCACAGTAAAAGCATAGACTTTCCCGAAGCCTGTGCTACCTTCGATCAACGTTTTCACATCTCAGTATGGAATCTACTTGCATAGGCTCACTTCCTGATTCTCTATAAATCTTTCCTTGGGGTTCCTTGGAAGTGGAGACATGAAAAGATGGAGACTGCTTAGCATCATAATTCAAGGTAGCCCATTTCTCTTGTCATCGTTCAGACAGTCGGGTATTGATTCGAATTCAATAGTTAATAAAAGCATCCAAACCTAAAGGGGCCTCTGCACGAGCAAGTTCATCTTTTAATGCGCTGCATAGTCTTTTCCTAAAACAATCAGTGTCGACAGCCCACCTCTTGAACTCCATTGCATACTCTATGACAGGGCGTCTGCCCTGGTGCAATGCTAGTAATGCTGCTTCAGCTGTAGCACCTCGATTGGGATCATCAAACATTTGACTCATGGCATTGATAAATCACTTAGAGGACTTTAGCTGGGCGTCTTGAGTCTCAATCAATTAACTAGCCCAGGCAATGGCTTTATGTGTCAGCAGCATAATAATACATAATACTTTAGCTCTATCAGTAGGAAACTGAGTTGAATTTGCATCAAAATATAGCCTACATTGATTAAGGAACTCCCGGAACTTGTCGCTGTCTCCGCCAAATCTGAATGGTGGTAACTTAGGGGTCATTGCAGGCACTATAGCGGGTGCTACAGAAACTTGATTCTCCAAGTGGACTATCCGGTCGGATAATTTCTGCACTGTACCATGTATCTCATGAATCGTTTGTCCATAAATTTGGATGTTGTGGGAAGTCTGTCCTTCAAAGGCGTCATGTTTATTTTTTAAAGTCTGCATCTCGGTGCGCATATTAGCCACAGCAGTCTGCAGTTGCTTAATGCGAACCTCTGAACTCCCAGTCCCGGCGGATTCCATTTTTTGGCTTGAGTATTCTGTCACGATACTAGTGGAATACTGCTGGAATCCAATGGCAGGGACAAGGCCTGTACACAGGAAACACTGGAGTCTTGAATAGGAGGTTGCAGGACTGTAGGATGCAGCAGAGCCAGACAGGCGGAGCTGTTACCAGTAGCAACGGTGCAGGATCGAAGGATGCAGCAGAACTATGCAGGCGGAGCTGTTACTGGTAGCAATGGTGCAGGACTGGAGGATGCAGCAGAGCCAGACAGGCTGAGCCGTTACCGGTAGCAACGGTGCAGGACTGAAATATGCAGCAGAGCCAGGCAGGTGGAGCCATTACCGGTAGCAATGATGCAGGACTGAAGGATGCAGCCTAGCCAAGGTCAGACGAGCAATTGGTCAGGGCAGGCGGCACAGGAACGTAGTCAAGCAATCCGGGTCGGCTACAGGAGGTAGCAGGATGTCACAAAGTAGCAGGGTAAAACGCAAGTAGGATGATCAAACCAGAGAGCTAGTTCGAAGCAAGAGGACTGCACGAGCAGAAGCTAAACACAATACTCAAGCAATTAGCAACAGGCTTGAGAGGTTTAAATGTGAAACAGGAAGTAAGATGGCATCCAGCTGAGACAGAATCCACCATCTTAACTGAGGGAGAACTTGAGGGCAAGACAATCTGAACTAAACAGACATAGCAGGATGATTCCTGACACAAAGATTGCAACAGAAAGGACCTTTGCGCCACAATCTGCGCCAGATATTACATATAAATATAGGCTTATTTCTGTTTAATAACATCAGTATAACATTAGTATCAGATAAAGCCCTACAAAATAGCGAGGCAGTCAGAGAACAATGTAGAAAGAATTTTACGTTTTCTTAGTTAAAGCAATCAAAAAACATGGCTTACAAACCAACCAACAAAAATCAAACTCTTTTGCTTAGAGTTTTCCTTCATTTCAATGGAAGGTGCAACTAGAATAAAAATATATATATTATTATAGTATCTGCTATAATTTAGCAATTTTGAATAAAAAAAATGTAAATACTTTTTTATATTAGGAAAAATATGTACAAATAAAATTACCTTAAAAAAAATCTATCTAATTTAAAATGATATTATAGCCAATATTAAGTTATTGAAGCAAATGTTGCAGTAAAACAGCTGGCTGATAACATTGAAGACCACGTTGCGGATGGACACAGTTAAGAGAAACTTTTTTTTAAGATTTGGCTAAAATGAATTGGGCTTCTGGAAAGTGCACCTGCTTAAAGGGAGTAAATGCCAAGGAGCAATCAAGCAAAGCCTATAATCAGGAACTGCAAAGCACTGTCCAGCTCAGCCTGATGTGTCTGCCAGTTCAATTCCCCAAAAGAGCTGTTACAGAAAATATCCAAAACCCATCCACAAAGACTCCATATTTAAGAAGTTTATAGGAAAAGTATAATTTAATGGGTTTAGTTGAAGCCATTATGTTTTTATAATATAGTAGTTTTATATTGTTGGGTTGTTTTGCCATTATTGGTCTATGTCGGATTTACAGTAAAGCCTATGTTATTTCCAGTTATCTGTGGTAGAGGAACTGGCAGTGTTGATTGGGCATACTCTACCAATGCTTCTTAATAAGTCTCTGAAGGAAGGTTCTGTAGACCTAAATGTTCTGTACTGGGAATACATTTATGGAAATAATGATGAAAACACTGACATAAAGATATATCAATAAATTGGTGGGTGGTAGATGGTTAAAGATTATTACCCAAAGGTTTTCAGCCAAGGCCCTTAATGACACATGGGTAATTATGACGTTACAAGAACCTTGGGTACCTCACTGGCTGTTTGTCTTTTGAGAAATTACACCATTCTTTTAACAGTTCACAGGCATGTTTTTTGGAAGCTCATATGTTAGGTTTTTCTATTTTGTCGCCATATACAAAGTAACTGTTCTCCACAAGAAAGAACACAGCTTCTCATGTGCCACCTAAAATGCATTCAGAAAGTCTTCAGACCCTTTCACTTTTTCACATTTTATTTTGTTGCAGCCTTTTGCTAAAAATAAAATAATCAAGCTCTTCCCCATCATTCTACATGCAATACCCCATAATCAGAAAATGGAAACAGAATGTTAAAATTTTTTGCTAATTTATTGAAAAGGAAAAACTAAAATCTTACATCGTCATAAGTAATCAAACCCTTCAACAAATTCATCCTCTAGTATTTTTGGGTATGATGTCACAAGGTCTGCACACCTGGATTTCTGCCATCTTCTCTGCAAATCCTCTCAAGCTCTGTAAGGCTAGATGGGTATTGTCAGTGGACAGCCATTGTAAGGTGTCTCCAAAAATGTTGGATTGGGTTCAAGCCAGGGTTCTGGTTGGGCCAATCAAGGACATACATAGAGTTGTCCTTAAGCCACCCCTGTGTTGTCTTGGCTGTGTGCTTAGGGTAGTTGTCTTGTTGTAAGGTTCTTCAGTCCAGTCTGAAGTCCAGAGCACACTGGATCAGGTTTTTATTAAGAATATATCTGTACTTTGCTCCATTTAGCTTTCCTTCAACCCCAACCAGTCTCCCTGTCCAAACAACTGAAAAACACCCCACAAAATGATGCTGCCACTACCATGCTTCTCTGTAAGGATGCTATTGGACAGGTGATGGAAAATGGCTGGATTGCTGCGGATATGACACTTTAGTTCAATCTTGGCTTAATCAGACCAGAGGATCCTGTAGGTGCTTTTTTGCTGCAGGCATGTGCCTCCAGAGGCTTAGTTCTGGCCACCCTGACATAGAGCCTAGTTTGATGGAGTTCTGCAGTGATGGTTGACCTTCTGGAAGTTTTTCCCCATCTGCACACATGATCTTTGAAGATCAGACAGAGTGACCATTTGGTGTTTGGCCACCTCTCTTACTAAGATTCTTCTCCCCTGATAACTTGGTTTGGTGAGGTAGCCAGCTCTAGGAAGAGTCCTGGTTGTTCTAAACTTCTTCCTTAAGAATTTATATAGGCCACTGTGCTCTTGAGAACTTTGTTCAGTAGAAATATTTTTGCACCCTTCTCCAGATCTGTGCCTCCACGCAATCCTCTCTCTGCTCTACAAGAAGTATTTTCCTTCTAATGGCTTGGTTTTTGCTCTGATATGTATTGTCACTTGTGAAACCTTATATGGACATGAGTTGTCTCTCCAAATCATATCAAATCAACTGCATTTACCACAGGTGGACTCCAATCAAGGTGTTGGAACAAATTAAAGATGATCTAGAGAAATGGGAAGCCCCAGGGCTAAATTTCAAATGCCTGACAATGAAAGAGCAAGAAAGTGGTAGAAAGTGGAAATATGTTAATTCCTGAATAAATTGAGTCTTAAACTGGCTTAGATGTATTTGGAGAAAATATTGGACACTAGTTTTGGAGAATGATTTCCCTAATTTAGAAAAATAAGACTAAGGGTCCTTCTGATTTTAGATCAGTACCAGCACCAATTTCTGGTATTATTGATTGGTGCTTCTTTAACCCCTTAGGGACACAGCCTTTTTACACCTTAGGACCAGGCCATTTTTTGCAAATCTGACCAGTGTCACTTTAAGTGCTGATAACTTTAAAACGCTTTGACTTATCCAGGCCGTTCTGAGATTGTTTTTTCGTCACATATTGTACTTCATGACACTGGTAAAATGAAGTCAAAAAAAATATTTTTTTTGCACAAAATAATACCTAATTTACCAAAAAATTTAAAGAATTTGCAAATTTCAAAGTTTCAGTTTATCTACTTCTGTAATACATAGTAATACCCCCAAAAATTGTGATGACTTTACATTCCCCATATGTCTACTTCATGTTTGTAGCATTTTGGGAATTATATTTTATTTTTTGGGGATGTTACAAGGCTTAGATGTTTAGAAGCAAATTTTGAAAATTTTCAGAAATCTTCAAAATCCCACTTTTTATGGACCAGTTCAGGTTTGAAGTCATATTGTGAGGCTTAGATAATAGAAACCTCCCAAAAATGACCCCATCTAAGAAACTACACCCCTCAAGGTATTCAAAACTGATTTTACATACGTTGTTAACCCTTTAGGTGTTGCACAAGAGTTATTGGCAAATGGGGATGAAATTTGAGAATTTCATTTTTTTGTCTAATTTTCCATTTTAACCCATTTCTTCCACTAACAAAGCAAGAGTTAACAGCCAAACAAGACTGTATCTTTATTGCCCTGACTCTGCCGTTTACAGAAACACCCAATATGTGGCCGTAAACTACTGTACGGCCACACAGCGGGGCGTAGAGTGAAAGGTGCGCCGTTTGGTTTTTGGAAGGCTGATTTTTATGGACTGGTTTATTTACACCATGTCCCATTTGAAGCCCCCCGATGCACCCCTAGAGCAGAAACTCCCTAAAAGTGACCCCATCTAAGAAAGTACACCCCTCAAGGTATTCAAAACTGATTTTACATACGTCGTTAACCCTTTAGGTGTTGAACAAGAGTTATTGGCAAATGGGGATGAAATTTGAAAATTTCATTTTTTTGCCTTATTTTCCATTTTAACCAATTTTTTCCACTAACAAAGCAAGGGTTAACAGCCAAACAAGACTGTATCTTTATTGCCCTGACTCTGCCGTTTACAGAAACGCCCAATATGTGGCCGTAAACTACTGTACGGCCACACAGCGGGGGGTAGAGTGAAAGGTGCGCCGTTTGGTTTTTGGAAGCCAGATTTTGCTGGACTGTTTTTTTGACACCATGTCCCATTTGAAGCCCCCCTGATGCACCCCTAGAGTAGAAACTCCATAAAAATGACCCCATCTAAGAAACTACACCCCTCAAGGTATTCAAAACTGATTTTACATACATTTTGTAACCCTTTAGGTGTTGCACAAGATTTAATGGAAAATAGAGATACAATTTCCAAATTTCACTTTTTTGGCAGATTTTCAATTTTAATATTTTTTTCCAGTTACAAAGAAAGGGTTAACAGCCAAACAAAACTCATTATTTATGGCCCTAATTCTGTAGTTTACAGAAACACCCTATATGTGGTCGTAAACTGCTGTACGGGCACATGGCAGGGCGCAGAAGGAAAGGAATGCCATACGGTTTTTGGAAGGCTGGATTTTGCTGGACTGGTTTTTTTGACACCATGTCCCATTTGAAGCCCCCCTGATGCACCCCTAGAGTAGAAACTCTAAAAAAGTGACCCCATTTTAGAAACTACGGGATAGGGTGGCAGTTTTGTTGGTACTAGTTTAGGGTACATATGATTTTTGGTTGCTCTATATTACACTTTTTGTGCGGCAAGGTAACAAGAAATACCTTTTTGGCACAGTTTTTTTTTTGTTATTTACAACATTCATCTGACAGGTTAGATCATGTGGTAATTAAATAGAGCAGGTTGTCACGGACGCGGCGATACATAATATGTATACAAATCTTTTTTATTTATGTAAGTTTTACACAATGATTTCATTTTTAAACAAAAAAAGTTTTAGTTTCTCCATAGTCTAAGAGCCATAGTTGTTTCAGTTTTTGGCCCTATTTTGGGGTGCATATGATTTTTTGATCGCTTGCTATTGCACTTTTTGTGACGTAAGATGACAAAAAAATTGCTTTTTTCACACCGTTTTTATTTTTATTTTTTTACGGTGGTCACCTGAGGGGTTAGGTCATGTGATATTTTTATAGAGCCGGTCCATACGGACGCGGAAATACCTAATATGTATACTTTTTTTTTATTTATGTAAGTTTTACACAATGATTGCATTTTTGAAACAAAAAAATGATGTTTTAGTATTTCCATAGTCTAAGAGCCATAGTTTTTTCAGTTTTCGGGCGATTATCTTAAGTAGGGTCTCATTTTTTGCGGGATAAGATGCCGGTTTGATTTTTACAATTTTGCCGTACAGGCGACTTTTTTGATCACTTTTATTACCTTTTTTTGTGAAGTAAGGTGGGCAAAATTTCAATTTCATCATAGTTTTTAATTTTTTATTTTTGTGGCGTTCACCGTTCGGGTAAAGTAACATGACCGTTTTATAGTTCAGGTCGTTACGGACGCGGCGATACCAAACATGTGTAGGGAATTTAATTTTTTTCATTTTTAATCAGTGATAAATGTGTTTTTTGATTTTTACTTTTTTTTCACTTTTTTTTACTTTTTTTTTGACCCAGACCCACTTGGTTCTTGAAGATCCAGTGGGTCTGATGTCTGTATAATACAGTACTGTACTCTATATAGGGTACTGCACTGTATTTTACTTACACTGAACAGATCTATGCCTTCAGCACAGATCTGTTCAGCACCATGGACAGCAGGACGCCTGAGCAGGTGTCCTGTTGCCATGGGAACCTTCCCCGTCTGCCACAACTTCGCAGACGGGGAAGGGTGAGGATGGGGCTTCGGGGGGCTGTCTGGGGGCTCTCTCCCATCGGGGGGCTTCAAAGGCACAGCAGCCCCCCGATCGGAGAGGGAGGGAGCTCCCTGCGCTGTTAACCTTTTCCATACAGCGGTCCGAAAGGGTTAAACGGCTGACATCGCATCAACGATGTCAGCCGTTTATACCAGGGTGCCAGCAATGTGCTGGCACCCTGGTATACCCACTGTACACCAACGATAATTCAAGGGGAGGCAGGCGGGGGATCCCGATCCTGCCTGCCACACCGCCCGCCTCCCGCACCGCCCGCACCGCCCGCAACCCTCCCCCTGCACCACCAGCCCACATAATATCATTCAGGGGTGCAGGGGGAGGAAGAACATATATATTTTGGGCATTGTAAAGTTTCTGATCCCCGCGGTCGGGGACCGCGGGGATCAGAAACGGCAAAAAGCGCATCAAACCGCAGGTCTGAATTGACCTGCGGTTTGTTGCGATCGCCGACATGGGAGGGTCACGGGACCCCCCTGCGCATTTAGCCTAGATGCCTGCTCAATGATTTGTGCAGGCACCTTGTTCCGATCACTGCCAGCCGGGCGGCAGTGATCGGAACAACACATGATGTACCGGTACGTCATGTGTCCTTAAGTACCAGGACATCATGACGTACCGGTACGTCATGTGTCCTGAAGAGGTTAAAGGGCCTTTTACATTGACCAATTAGGGACAAATCATTGTCAGTATGATCATTTGGTTCACACACAGTTTGCATATTGTTAGCATCACGTCCCCTATTTACATTGGGCGATTTTTGTACCCACTGGCAATGATTATTTTAGGCCTGAATAAAAACAGCCCATATTTACACACTCACTCCATTTCTCAGACCAAAGGTGAGGAACAGGCATTCTTATGATCGCTTGTTCAGTTATAATAGGTCTTTGTTAAAGGGTCTTAAAGTTTTTTTTTCCCCAGGATTACTACTGTTTATAATGGATATACTCATGTAGTTGTTTATCTCATGTACAACTTCCCCATGTATTTTTTATTTATTTTTTTCAATTTGGACTTTCCTGATACATTTTCACCATGTAAACCAATAACTCTTCTTTGTTTCCAACTTGTACGAAGCACTTCCTGTTGCTGTTTCCAATCAATCCCATCATGCACTTCTCCTTCCTCTTCCCTAGCTCCAGCACCATTGCTAACAACACCCAGCTTGATTATAGCTCCTCCCACCCAGCTAGTTACCTAGCCACTCCCCTATCACAGCACCACCCATGGAAATAACATAACAGGAAGTAAGAAAGAGCTGCATGGACATGGTCATGGGACCACAGCCCAGAATAGGAGATAGGAGAGATAAAGGTAAAATAAATACATTATAGAATTACAGCTGCCTTCATAAAGTATTATTTTAAGGGTGTTGATGCAAAACCCTTCAAATACAGTAGTCTATCTATATCTATTTCCTGTGCCAAATGCCACCAAAGTCTACAGCAAAATCCTCCAAGCCAATAAGTTACCCTCAATCCTCCTAGGCACATATTTCGCTCCTTACAGGAACCATGTTGAAAAAATTGAAAAAGTTTGATTCATAGAATTAGGTCCGATTGAAGTATAATTTATGGCAAAAGAGGTTAAACATTTCTTTTGATATATGACTTACAGGTACCAAGCCATTTCAGACATCATCGGCCAATCAGTAAATACTGTATAATTCCCTTGATATTATGGTTTTTAAATAACCCCTTTGCTTCTGGTAAGTAGAACCACATGTTTTCATAGGTCAATGTAATAAAATATTGAAAATCACTTAGAATATTTTCATAACAGAAGACTTATGCCTGCAGTAAAATCATATTTATATGAACACAAAGTGCCTGATTTGTAAATGCAGCAGGATAACATCACTTTGCAGATGGCAGCCCTATGATGAGGTAGGATATAAGTGATTCCCGTCAGTCTAGCTATAAAAGTCCAAAGGCTTACTGTAGGCTAAGTCATACAGTGGGTTGAGTGAAGGCATTGGGTCAAGAAAAGTGACAGGTACTTTAAAACTGGCCCTATTAGCTTGCAGACAGGTGAGTTTGGATGAATTATGATAGACCAAAACCTTTATAATTAAGAATTTACTGGACTTTAATTCCTAATGCTTGAAGGACAATTAAAAACTGGGCTTATCTAATGAAAAGTATCACTATTCAATGTACATGCAATAAAATGTATTACTAAATATTACTATGCAATAAACATGTTGTTTATTCTTCTGGTCCACCTTCACTTGCATTCAATGGTGAACCTGCATTGTCAGTAGCTTCCCCAGACACCTTTCATTCATTTATACTTCAAAAGTCATTGAAATATAGCTATATGTCTCTGTAGAGGAGTGGGCATTGGAGGGGGCATTGTCTACCATAGTGATATTTATTAGTGGAATTGTTGGGGCTGTAATAAAGATTTATTTTCTATGCAGAGAAGGAAGGGCTGATTACAGTGCACTTCTGGGAGATGCATGTCCTGGATGGTCAAGTGGGATGAGCTGCTGCCCACCCACAGCAAGGAAAGAGACAAGTCTTCAAAAATCTGTGAGTAAAAAAGAGAAAAAAGTTGAAAATTACACTGTAGAGAGGCATTTTGACATTGATATTGTTAAAATAATGGTGTGTATTATGTCAGGTATTTTAATATATTTAATTCATGGGATAGCCTCTTTAAGAAATCATATATGCTATTACAGAGAGGTATTTGCGCTATATGTGTTATCAACACTCATCTTCATGGGAAATAATTAAACACGTTTGAAGTTAAAGGGGTTTTCTCATCTCAGACAATGGGGGCATATCGCTAGAATATGCCCCTATTGTCTTAAAGGTGCGGGCCCCACTTCTGGGACCCACACCTATATCAGGAACGGAGCCCTGCAAAGTGGTGGCAGGAGGACTACGGTCCAGCCACCACCGAGCGCTCTCCCCAAAGAAGTGAATGGGAGTGCACCACGCATGACCAGCCACCGCTCCCATTCACTTATATGGGCCTGACAGAAATAGCCGAGACAGCGCTTGCCTATTTTTGTCGGACTCATTGAAAATGAATAGAGAATGGCTGCGCATGTGCAGTGAGCCATCCACCACTTTTGGGGCTCCGTTCTCGATATAGGTGCAGGTCCCAGCGGCATGCCCCCTTGTCTGATATGAGACAACTCCTTTAATATACACCTTTTATCATCATACTGTTTTAGGCTAAAAATTGTATAAATCTATTTGGTTAAAAAAATGACTTTCACATCACATTAGGCAGGTGTAACAAACAAGGTTGACCATGACATCTTAATATACACTAACCTAAAGAATTATAAGGAACACCTGTTCTATTTCTCATTAATGCGATTATCTAGTCAACCAATCACATGGCAGTTGCTTCAATGCACGTAGGGTTGTGGTCCTGGTCAAGACAATCTCCTGAACTATATGTCAGAATGGGAAAGAAAGGTGATTTAAGCAATTTTGAGCATGGCATGGTTGTTAGTGCCAGACGGGCCGGTCTGAGTATTTCACAATCTGCTCAGTTACTGGGATTTTCACGCACAACCATTTCTAGGGTTTACAAAGAATGGTGTGAAAAGGGAAAAACATCCAGTATGCGGCAGTCCTGTGGGCACAAATGCCTTGTTGATGCTAGAGGTCAGAGGAGAATGGGCCGACTGATTCAAGCCGATAGAAGAGCAACGTTGACTGAAATAACCACTCGTTACAACCGAGGTATGCAGCAAAGCATTTGTGAAGCCACAACATGCACAACCTTGAGGCGGATGGGCTACAACAGCAGAAGACCCCACCTGGTACCACTCATCTCCACTACAAATAGGAAAAATAGGCTACAATTTGCACGAGCTCACCAAAATTGGACTGTTGAAGACTGGAAAAATGGTTTCTTGAACATGACAATGAGTTCACTGTACTAAAATGGCCCCCACAGTCACCAGATCTCAACCCAATAGAGCATCTTTGGGATGTGGTGGAACGGGAGCTTCGTGCCCTGGATGTGCATCCCTCAAATCTCCATCAACTGCAAGATGCTATCCTATCAATATGGGCCAACATTTCTAAAGAATGCTATCAGCATCTTGTTGAATCAATGCCACGTAGAATTAAGGCAGTTCTGAAGGCAAAAGGGGGTCCAACACCATATTAGTATGGTGTTCCTAATAATTCTTTAGTTGAGTGTATAAACTTAAAGAGCCCCTAATAGAACAGTTATATCCTTGTCCATAATGTGGACGATAATAGGACATATTAAAAACAATTCCGGAACGGTCATGCAGACATACAGACTGCAAAGGGGCCACACAAAAAACAAAAAAATGGAAGGACACAGAAAAAACTTTCATGTGCATGAGCCCTTACCTGTGTTACCTGTGGAGTTTGGTGCGGTTTTTGATTTAAAAAAAAAGGGGAAATTTTTCAAATCCTGGACAACTTGGGCAATTTGTTGGAAGAATTATTGAGATGACATAAAAATTTTTTACCAATAACAATTTTATCCCATAAAACAAATAACCAGTTCTTATGAAATACATGTTTTTCCGATTGCAGCCACAAATCTGAAATCTCAAAACTATAATTTTGTATCTGACAATAAATTAAGATACCAGTCAATCTGACAGTTGCTATGTAAAGAAAAAAAATGATAAATTGCATTAGAAATATGTGGATTTAGGCTTGTTTTATGTGCCTGTCAAGAGAAACAACTCATGGAGTGATGTAAGTGTTCAAGGACTGGCTTATTCAGAATTAAGTGAACACTTAGCAATGCGAGCTATTCCTCAACTGGGTTAAGGGAAGAAAAAGATCGAAATACTTTACTAATGAAGTCATAGTAATACAAGTTTCCAGGCTATAAAATGAACTCACAGTTTTGTTTTGTTTTTTATAAAAAAAATAAAAAATGTTAAAAAGCCATAAATTACACCCATGAACCCGTAGGGGCCTTATTCAGCTATAAAGAATCACTCATACAGTGCTTTGCAATACTTTTAATAGTTTTACTACTTTTATTCTATAAACTGATAATAATGATAAAATAATAATAATAATAATAATAATAATAATAATATTAGACAATTTAAAAAACAAAATGTTAAAAAAAATAATAATAATAATCAAAACAAACCCCTACATCCTCCTTAACCCCCCGAGACCCATTCAACTCTGACAGCCATGACTTGGCTTCTTATTGGAACCCTTTTGGGCACAAATTTTTGTTATTTTTTGTTAATTTTTTATTCTATTTTATTTGGGATGCGAGCTGACCAAGAAAACAATTCTGGCTCTGCCATTGCTTTTAACAGCGTTCACTTTGTAAAATAATGTGCTTTCTTGTTTTTTCTCAAGTGAGCCTGTCAAGTGACATCTGTTGTTCTGTATGAGAGCAGCTAGGATCGACAGAAGCTGTAATATATAGGTGAATACGACTTGGAGTATATCCCGACTGGACTCCTGGGAGAGGCAGTGAGAGTTGAAACTACTCCGTCCACACAGGATAATATAAGGCTACGTTCACACAAAATTAAAAATGGCTGTCGCACTGCCTTTGTTAGAATACATTGAAGTTAATGGGGCTATTCACATGGTCGCTATTTTAACAGCCAGTGAATAGCAGCCGTCAAGTAATAGGACATGTTCTATTTTTGGCCGTTTAATGTCCAGATAGACCCCACTGAAATCAATGTGACCGTTGTTAACAACCGTTAGGAGTGCATCCTTCTATAAAAGGTACACTTCTACAATATGGCCTTTAACCACCTCAGGACCGCCGAAACGCAGGATTGCATCCTGGTGGCGGCGGTGTTATTCCTCCTGGACGCGCCGATGCGTCCTCTCGCGAGAGGCAAGATTTCCTGTGAACGCGCACACACAGGAGCAAATTACTTTATTATGAAGAACATTTATTGGTGATTGTGCCTCCTCTCATCATTGTACCCCTCAGATGCTGCATTCATATCTGATTGTGGCATCTGATAGCAATGATACAGTATAAAAAAATAAAAAAAAATTAATAAAATCTTTCTTACCTCCTCCACTTGACCGCCACCTTGATTGTAGATCTAGTGTGATCAACGTGTCACAGCGCACAGGTTTTCGTGCGAGATCTTCAATTAAGATGTCGGCAACTTGCTTTTCGCGCTCAAACAGATGAGGTAAGTACATATTTTTTTCTTTTTTACTGTCATTCAGAGAAAATCGATTTGCTACCACGAAGTGCAAGACAATTTGGGTTTGCGATTAATTAAATTTTACCTGAAATTCGAATCGAATTACACTTTGTGGAGTTTGATTCAATCAACCCTAGTGATGACATCACCATGCGACAAGAGAGAGTGGTGATTTTTTTCCCCCTAAAATGAGGAAAATTGGCTTCTACCTCACCAGATTTTTTTTGTCTTCCTATTGGTCGCCTTTGCAGGATAAAAGGCTGAACTGGATGGACAGATCTTTCTTCTGCTTTACAAACTATGTTACTGTTTTCTGTTACAACTAGAATTGAGCGAATTTCATTCTTTGAAAATCGAGTTCGGGTTCAGGTTGTGGTATAATCTTAATTGCGTTATGGATTCTGTTACGACGGACCATAACGCAATTCCATGACAGAATGCATAACGGAATGCCTTTAGAGGCATTCCGTTATTCTTTCCATCATAATAGAAGGCTATGGCCTGCATAATGGATCTGTCCGGCTTCCGTCATGCTGGAGTCCTCTTCTGCATAACGGAAACCGGACGGATCTGTTATGCAGGCCATAGACTTCTAATATGACAAAATAAATAACAGAATGCCTGTAAATGCATTCCGTTATGCATTCCATCATGGAATTGCGTTATGGTCCGTGGTAACGGAATCCATAACGCTGAATTGCCACAACCCGAACCCGAACTCGAATTTCAAAATATGAAATTTGCTCATCCCTGGTTACAACGAGAGATGGGAGCGAATTTCTTGAAATTCATTTTGGATCTTATTCTAATGTATGAGTCTTAAGATTCAATTCGGATATGAATAAATTGGACCCAAATCAAAAGTGCTCAGATTGCCCTGAAAAGTTGTGTGTGACACTGAGATTTCCTAGGAGAGTTTTCTCTCATTTCTTTTTTTTTTTTTAGAATTTTCTCTCTCTCCCCTTCCCCTGCTGGTGATGCAATGAAATATGGTTATTTGTACACTTATTAAAGGGTTTCTGTCACTAGAATTTTCCGTATTAAACTGGCTGACATTAGCGATGTGCTGATGTCAACTGCACCTAACTCTGCTATTCTAATGATCATCCGTGCCCCCGTTACTGTAGAATTCTTACTTTTATAATATGTAAATGAGACTGTAGGAGCAGGGGGGGCGTTGCTCCTGCACCTAGAGGCTCCCGTCTCTCACCTCAAGTCACGCCTTTCAGGTGTTGATTGACAGGGCCAGGCATCGTTCGCATCCTTCTTCCTGCCCTGTGGCAGGCATGATGAGGAAGCTGGCAGCCTGCGAGCGTCCTTCCCTCACCGCGCCTGCGCAGAATACCAAACGGCGCGAGATTTCCCCAGGACACAGGGCATGCAGAAAAATTCAAACGATGCCTGGCCCTATCAATCAACACTTGGAAGGCGTGACTTAAGGTGGGAAACGAGAGCCTCTAGGTGCAGGAGCAACGCCCTTCCCCCCCGCTCCTAGAGGCTCATTTACATATTATACAAGTAGGAATTCTACAGTAACGGGGACATGGATAATCATTAGAATAGCAGAGTTAGGTGCAGCTGACATTAGCACATCGCTAATGTCAGCCAGTTTAATACTGAAAATTCTAGTGACAGAAACCCTTTAACTGCAGAAATGTTTTAATGCCGCTTCTGCCTCCACGTTCTCACTCCGTTTGCAACAATTTCTGCCTCTGCCTCCTCATCCTCAACCGTGTCCTCAGCCTCCACTTCAGGGACAATTCACAGTGCCGCTCCTTTGCTACATGTGCAGGGCACGGTGGTGTCACGCTGTTCTGCACCTCGTTTGCCTGGGCACAGGAGAGTCACACAGGGGAAAAACTGCTCCGTGTCCTTCATCAAGAAATCAAACCCTGGCTTTCTCCACGTCAAATCAAAATCGGAACCATGGTGACCGACAACGGGAAGAACATGGTGTCGGCGCTGCATCAAGGAGGACGGAGCCATGCGCCCTGCATGGCACACGTGTTCATTCTGGTTGTCAAGTGGTTCCTGAAGTCTTCCACGCATCTGCAAGACATCCTAAAAATGGCCAGGAAACTTTGCATGTACTTCAACTACTCGTACACCACAAAGCACACCCTTCTTGAGCTGCAGCAGGCAGAAGAGCATCCCCCAATATGGAGAGTGGAATTCCACTCTCCATATGTTGAACCGACTATACGAACAGAGAAAGGCCATAAATTATTTCTTGATGATCCAGGCGGACAGGAGTACTCCCCTATGTAACTTTGATGTCAGGCAACTCATGCGTAACACCTGCCGTTTGCTCAGGCCTTTTGAAGAGGCCACGTTATTTGTCAGTCGACAGTACTACGGGATGAACAACGTCATTCCACTGCTTCATGTCCTGGAACAGATGTTGGTAAATCTGGTTGGTCAGGTGACTAGAGACGTGGCATCTAGATCTCAAGGCTACATGAGCCCTATGGGGGCTGAACTGGTGGAGGAGGACATTGGAGCACTAGCATTGTGTAGCAAAATGTGTGTTTTTTATACACAGGTAACAGGAGAGGAGGAGCAGGAGCAGCCAGTGAAGCTACAGGGTGATGAGGAAGACGAGGCAGAGGACCCAGACACACCGTGGCAGTATGCAGTGGAGATGAAGCCAGAGAGTCCCTGCGAGTCACTTGCACAAATGGCCCGATGCATGCTCACTTGCTCGCGTAGTGACAGCCGAATTGTCAGAATTCGGCAGAGGGATGACTTCTGACTCTTCACCTTGTTGGACCTTCGCTACCAGTCCAAAATGTGGGCCTTTTTTACACCCTCTGAGAAGGAGGACAAACTGAACTACTATAGAGACATCCTATGTAGTCAGTTGGCTGCTGCGTATCTGCGCCATCCTCTCGCTGGTCGGAGGGGGGGGGGGGGGCTCTGCACTCATGTTCCTCTGCCATGGCTGCTGTGCCAGGGTGGGGAGGTAGGAGCAGTTCCAGCTCCATCAGCAGCAACTTGAGTCTAGAGTCACTGATAAGAAGCTTTCTTCACCCGCCTAGTGAAGAAACTACTCACCAGCAGCAGCTAGACCTGGAGCAGGACCTGAACCAGCAGGTGGTGGCATACTTGGACAGCACCCTGTCACCCCACATTAAAGATCTGCTGGACTACTGGGCAGCCAAACAGCATTTGTGGCCGCAACTGGCAGAGTTTGCCCTGGAAAAGCTGTCCTGCCCAGCCAGTAGTGTGGTATCAGAGCGGGTGTTTAGTGCAGCGGGGGCCATAGTTACCCGAAGAAGAACTCACCTCTTTACCCAAAATTTGGAGAGACTGATCTTTGTCCAGATGAATCAGGCGTGGATCAGCCAGGATTTTCACCCACCAATGCCTGATGCATCTGGCTAGATCATCTATAGTGCCACACTAACACTTTGACAAAAGAGACCGGTTTCTTCTGGCTACTTGCCTCAGCTACTATTCTGATGCCACACATCTGATGCTAGATGCTCCTTCTTTCACCCACCATCTTCAGCTGGTACTGGTATTGCCACCTACCTCCCCTCTATATCACCGGGTCACTCTGTGGTCTCCTGATAATGATGCTGCCACCTCCACACTATGTCACCTGGCCACTCTGTGGTCTCCTGTTGCTGCTGCCACCTCTACACTATGTCACCTTGCCACTCTAGTCTCCTGATACTGCTGCCACCTCTACACTATGTCGCATTGCCACCCTGTGGTCTCCCGATGCTGCTGCTACCTCAACACTATGTCACATTGCCACTCTGTGGCCGCCTCCTCATGCTGCTGCTGCCACATCCACACTGTCATTGTGCCACTCTGTGGCCTCCTCCTGATGCTGCCGCCACCTTCACACTCTAACATTGTGCCACTCTGTGTCCTCCTGATGCTGTTACCACCTCCACACTCTCATTGTGCCACCGTGTGGCCTCCTCCTGATTCTGCTGCCACCTCTACACTTTGTCATTGCGCCACCCTGTGGCCTCCTCCTGATGCTGCTGCCACCTCCACACTCTGTCATTGTGCCACTCTGTGGCCTCCTGATGCTGTTACCACCTCCACACTGTCATTGTGCCACTGTGTGACCTCCTCCTGAAGCTGCTGCTGCCGCCAACCACTCTGTGGCCTCCTGATGCTGCAACCTGTACACTGTTATTCTGGCACTCTGTGGCCTCTTCCTGATGCTGCTGCCGTTACCTCCACACTCTGTCATTGGGCCTCTCTATGGCCTGATCCTGATGCTGCTGCCACCTCCACACTGTCATTGCGCCACTCTGTGGTCTCCTCTTGCTGCTTCCACCTCACTACTATGTCATAGGGCCACGCTGTGGACTTCTCATGCTGTTCCCACACTCCCCACTTCATGACTGGGCCACTATTTTGCCTTTTGGCCTGGCTGACATCTCAATTTATTTGACCCTTCTTCTGATCTGTCAGAAGGAAGGAAAAATGAGACGCACAACGGATCCTGTCTATGTAACAGCTGTAAGTCCTGCATGACATGGTTATTTTGCCTCAGAATTGGCTTATGATTTGGTAGCCAAAAGCAGGAGTGGGTACAAAACACAGAAGACAATCAAATATTCAATTCACGTGTCATCTCTGTTTTGGATCCACTCCTTTTTTGGGGATTTAGCAATACTGATGGATTACTGACCAAATGCTGACCAAGTGAAGGCTGATGCTCCACAGACAGGATCCATTTTTTGGGGGTTATTGTTCTGACGGATTAGAGGAAGGGCAAAATATTCAGTGACGTCAACACAAACTTACTGATTACACCCTCTCCTCTCTGTCGGGGGGGGGGGGGGGGGGGGCTCTACTTGAATAAGCGTTCAATAGAACTGGTTCTTTGGAAATCTATGTGGAATGAGTGAATTGGTGTAAAAGGAGTGCGCTCTTTCACGGTATAGTAGGATCATGGGCCTCTGCACGGTTCTTTATACCTGGCACTAACATTGACCTGTAAGGCTTGAGTTATTTCGTCAGTTTTGGCCCCGTAACTGCCCAAATAAGTGAAGTGTGCAGTGATTCTAAGAGCGAAGCCTGTCATCTATTTGTTATATTGACTCAGTATTGTTTCACTACCACAGCAGACTCCCTATGCGTGTTACTGCAAGGCACAGTGTTCTACACCCTTATACAGGCTCTCTGCAGCCAGGAAATAGATGTTTTAAGTCGATTCGCCACAAATAAATTTGAATCGAACTAAATGTTTTCTGAAAATTCTTCAAACTGTCCAAATCGAATTTTTTGTGAAATTCGCTCATCTGTATCTGTAACTGAAGTCCTCTCCTGTTATGCCACAGTCCTATGTAGAGGGATCATTGTCTAAAGCTCAAGATACAAGTGCAGAATGTTATATATTGTTGATGGATTTATGCATCAGGTAAAGAAAATAAACATATATGGAAGAGGAGTAGTGTATAAAGTGATCTTCAGGAAGCTCTCTCTCTGTCCATGGACAGATTCCTTGGATGCCTGACAAGAATATTGTTTGTCTACAGTATGTGCTGCAGGGTTCTCTCACTTCAGTAAATTACATTTATCATGTAGAGGAAGTTAATATACGACACTAATGTATTGTGATTGTCCATATTGGCTCCTTTCCTGGCTGGATTCATTTTTCAATTGCATTATACACTGGTAACTTTACAGGGGTTATGGCCACCCCTGCAGCACAGATACGAGGTGGCCGGGATGGGAGCTGCTGCGCATGTATGGCTATGTGCGCTCCCACCAGAGGCCGGCACTTTTTCCTTCATTATCTGCTGCAAAGGGATAAAATCTTAAAGTTACAAGGCAGTTATTAGAGCTATCTTTTGGTCACGTGACCACCAGGACAGATTTAAAAGTAATGTGCCAACCGCAAATAACCTATTGTTTTTATATTAAACATATTTTTAAAGCATTTTTGTGATGCTATTTTAAATTTTCCATTTCACTCTATATAAAAAAAAAAAAAAAAAAAAAAAAAAAAACTGTAGTTTTTACCCTGGCCACTAACCCTAATAATAGGCACACTTCTTCTACATTGTGTCTATAGCCAATGGTGGTTGATGTAAAACATCTCTCTAAATGCTTGTATGAACAGCTCAAGCAAGATGGCCGCCTTAAAATCAGGTTCAAAACTGCAATCAGAAAATAAAAACAGTTTAGTGAAAAATGAGACGTGTTATCTGGTTTGAAAATTTTAGTGACACTTTCCCTTTAAAGAGGGGAATTCCATTTATGAAAAGGTATGCCCTATCCACAAGATGGGGAATATGTATTAGCTGCTGCTCCTACCAGTCCATTCATCTCTATGGGAGTTCCGGAGTACAATGCTCGGCAAATTCTGGAACTCCCTTAGAGATGAATATAACGAGCATGCACATGCTCAACCTGCTGGTCCGTTTATTTCAGGGAGGCCTTGAGGGGTACAGGACGGAGTCCCTACTCGTGATCAGCGGGGGACTTAATGCCAGGTCCCCTATCCATCTAATAGTTATTCACAATCCTGTGGATCTTGAAAGCCATAAGGAATGGACGCTGAAAGTTTAAAGACTTTTCATTATACCTTTTATTGAATAACCTTTTTTTGTTAAAACTATGAGACCCTTTTATGTTTTTATTAGTTTGACTTTCATATTTATATTGAATTTACTCAATAATGGAGGAAGTAGGTGCAATGTTAACGGATTTCCATCATTATAATGACATGCATGGAGATTTCCATTCACTTACGTGGGGTTTTCATCCTCAAGGGGCCACCTACAGATGAGTAATCTTTGCTTCCACCTCCCTGGTTTTGATATATCCTGAAATCTATACAATTCTGAGTCAACTACTTAACACAACATGTTAAAATACATAGACATAAAAAACAAAATCCATTTTCCGAGTGGAAAACAAGTTTCTCACTCAACTGTAGAAAACTGATATGGAAAACAGACGTTCTTGGTAATAAGACAGAAATTAGTAAGTAGTAATGTGACAACAATACAACCACAAATTATCTTTTAATGTCTTCTATCCTGGAAATTCCTTTATTTACTCTTATTGTGGTTTTTAAGAGCAACTGTTCGAGTCTGAAAGCAATCCACAGCTGGGACATCTCACTCACTTATTCATACATTACCATCATTGTGTAATTTCTAGCTGGAAATCATTTTATGCATGAATTATGTTGAGCTGATTTACCCAATATTCTTTGCAGAAGAAACTTCTCCCAACACTTTACTGGACATAATGACCACCAAATTAGGTTTTTGAAATGTGTTCACATGAGAATTCTAGTAAAGATGTTCACAGTATCTGACGAGCTTGATGATGTTGAGGTTTGGTAATTTCCAAGACAAAAATTCTCACTATATTTAAAGTGCAAGTTAAATTTGATGGCGATCATACATCTTCTGCTTGGGTATTCATGTTTCTTCATGGATTTTCCGAGATTGTGTCTTTACCTCTCTAGTTTTTCAGCTTTGCTAGGTATAGCCATGTTTCCCATTCATCTGAGAATCTTCAACATGAGAGTTTTCTCATAATGCCCACAAGATATGTTTATCGTGTTCTGGTCTTATTTGCAAAAGTGGAAAGTAGGGTAGACTACACAACCAGAGTTTGAAGGCCTAATATAATATGTACCTACTCCATTGGTCTTAATATATATCACACATATCTATAGAGGAACATTAATAACTATAGCAAATACAATTGCTCTCAGCCAAATGCTTAAGTTCAACAGCTATGTATCTCCATTCACATACACGAATGACTGAGCACGTACTATACAGTATGTGTTTTGGAGAGAGTGGAGAAAAATACTGCCAAGCACCTCTGGTGGTGGCTTATCTCCTAGGAATAAAAAAAATGGAAAACAATTCAGTTTGACCAATCCTTCTCTCTCCTGATATCATGTGCCGACAGAGAGTCGGAAACTCTCATGCACATTAGATTGCCAGCCAGTCGAAAAAGGCTGGTTCGGCCGACCATACACAATTGTGTTTTAGTGGCCTTTTATCATTTACACCGACTCTACTAAGTTCTAATAAACGTTGGAGATGTTTTCTACTTTGTACATACTTAGGGCGTCATTTATTATCAGATATTTTTGGATTCGGTTGCACAGGGGATTTGTAGCCAAATTTCAGCCTTTTCACATCTCACGCCAGGTGTAAAAAAAGAGGGAGTGGAATGGGCAGGGAAGAGGGTGGTCCGGCAGGCCGTCTCATTTATAATTTTCTCATTTATAATTGGCATAGAAAATTATTTAAGTCTACACCAGCAAGGGAGCTGGCGTAGATTTAAACAGGCGGTGGATGCACCTAAGTTAAATAGAAGCCGGTGCCTCTACATAGTTTCGGTACATCCACCGCCAGCACAAGGGGAATTAAGATTGGCATCTATAATGCTGGTCTTAATAAATGACTCAATTGGTAGTTGGGAATTCATTCACATAAATGAACCGGATTCTTTTTATTTTTTATTTTTTACAGTTGTAGACCCACATTAAGAGAGAAATGCATCATTCCCCTTGCACCTTTTTTGTTGTAGACAAATCTTTAATACATCTGCAACGTTTCTGAGAGCACACCCTCTTTGTAAACCAGACATATACACATCCACCTTTCATTTATTTTCGTTACATTGCACATGATGCACTTATCATCAATAAGGCTTATTTGGATATCTATTAAGGCTATTGGTTCCTAGGTCAGCTCCAAATGAGATTGTCTTCTACTAGCCTATGGCAGCCCTGTTTTTTTTAAGGGGTCCATTATTGTGTCACAGCTTGGGCCCATTGGAGGACTGTCTGGTACTTTGCTAAGCCAGTACAGTCCTGGATCCATGGGAACTGAGAGGCAAACAGGGTACTTTCTCAAGGCATTAATTTTTTTATGGTGCCCTTAAGAACAGACCAACCAAGCAGTATTATTTATCAGTTAAAAGGTGGGGCCTTTTAGAGATTGGACCTGGGGACAGACTAACCCCTTCCAGTATCATTTACAAGGGTATGGTAGTATTTTTTGGAAATTAATGGAAGTGTTAGAACTGCACCAAACCTCTGAAGGTGTCCTTCAGTATAATGAATTTTCATAAATATGCATATTAGTGAGCATGTTGCGGCAGAGCGGATCACATTGCATTTTAGTGACACAGATCAGACATGATACTAAAGCCTCCCACCTAATACTGTGTAGGTTCCCTAGAGTCAAAAATGGCGCCAAAGCTCTGATGATGTCCTTTAGTGTCTGAGACAGAGATGTTAGTGAAAGATCCGATAAGTCCCGTAAGTTGTGAAGTGCGTCCTCCATGGTTCAGATTTATTTTCCAAATGCGTCTCATAGGTGCTTGCCAGATTGTGATCTGTGGAATTTAGAAACCAAGTCATCACCTTGAATTTTGTAACATGTTCCTCACACCATTGCTAAGCCGTTTTTGCAGTGTGACAGGGGCATTAACCTGCTGAAAGAGGCCAATGCCATTAGGGAATACTGCTGCCATGAAGAGAGATATTTGTCTGTACAATATGTATGTAGGTGGTGCAGGTCACATCCACATAAATGCCAGGACCAAGACCTATGCAAACTGTTACAGACAATGGTTGTGGAACCACTGTGCTTACCAACCAATCTGACATAGGGTTATGCTGGCGATACCCTGGTTTTCACCTTTTAACCCCTATACAGGGATCTGGCCTTTGCTGCAGGAGAGCTACCAGACTTCTACCTCTTGGAATAGTTCCAATGTAGTTGGCAGCTGGCACTTTGGGGTCAGAGACTATAAAACAAAGCACCAGAGGCACAGGCAAGGCACAGAACCAGGCAGAGAACAGGCTGGCAGAGTGCATTCAATTCAAAGGCAACCCCAAAATACAGATATGAAGCAAAACTAAGAGCACTGGCAGACAGACAGACTACAGGAACCAAGGCATACGGACAGAATTAAACAAAGTCAGGCAAACAGAGTACATAATAATCCATGGAACAGACACAGGGTCATGGCAGACAGAACTAGGTCAGAATTGATACACAAACAGATATAAACTATAACACAGGACAGGCAGACAGAATCTAAACAGATCCAAAAAGAACTTGGAGAAACCAGGCAGACAGAACTTGGCCAAACTTGTTGCACAACCAGAGGCAGGACACACAACTCACAAAATATATAGCAGGGAAAATGAACTCATTAGACAAACAGACGCACATACACCGAGCCAGGAAAGGTTAACCTGAGCAGTGTTGAACTCTGGTGAGATACAAAGCTCAATGGCCATAATTGACACCCACAAGAAACCGTGGCAACATAAACCACAATTGAACACAATAGCCCAAATTCAACCAACCAGAAGCCGGCACCTACAATAAGTGAAATGCCATTGTAACAGCCAGGACCCAAGATTTCACAGCAGAACATTGCCCAGAGCATTACACTGCTTCCTCTGTCTTCTCCTCATAGTGCATCCTTGTGCCATCTCTTTCCCAGGTGAGTGGCGAACACGCACTCGTCCATCTACATAATGTAAAAGAAAACGTGATTCATCACACCAAGTAACCTTTTTATTGCTTTATGGTCTAGCTCTGATGCTCACATTCCCATTGTAGGTGATGATAGGGGTCAGCATGGACAGTCTGACTAGCTTTGTGTGTTCTGACATGTTTTGATCATAGCCAGCAGTAACTTTTTTTTTTTTACCAATTCATGCCACAGTGGTTCTACAGTAAGGTTGTACCAGATGGTCTAGTGTTCAATCCCCATGCCATCAACGAGTTGGTTTCCATTTCAGTAGTTTTCCCTCTTTGGACCACTTTTGGTAGATACTATATACACTATATCCCGGTAACATCCCATAAGACCTGCCATTTGGAAATGCTTTGACCCGGCCATAATTGCCATAACAATTTGGCCTTTGTCACAGTCTCTCATATCCTTACACTTCCAACACATCAACTGCAAGAACTGACTGTTCACATGCTTCCTCAAATGTCTCATACATTGACAAGCTCTTTGGTCACCATCAGTGTTAATTCACTTCACCTGTCAGTGGCTTTAATGGCTTTTATGTAACAAAATAGAAATATAGTATACAATGCATTCGGAAAGTCTTCAGACCCTTTCACTTTTTTCGACATTTTTTTATATTGCAGCCTTGCGTTAATGTAAAAAACAAACCGTTTTTGCCCATTATTCTGCACTCAGTCCTCCATAATCAGACAGTAAAAGTGAAGTGTGACTATTTGCTAATTTGAATGTGAAAGTATTTTCTTTTTTAACGGTGGATCACCTTATTTCTGGCCACTCTGCCATAAATCCCAGTTTAGTGCTGCTGTGATGGTGGACCTTCCCTAAGTTTCTCCCATCTACACACAGGTTCTTTGGAGCTCAGCCAAAGTGACCATTGGATTCTTGGTCACTACTCTTACCAAGGCTCTTTTCCCATTGATTACCTAATTTGAAGCGGTGGCCAGCTCTAAGAGTTCTGGTTGTTCCAAATTTCTTCCATATAAGAATTATGGAGGCCATTGTGCTCTTGGAACTTTCAGCGCAGCAGAAATGTTTTTGTACCCTTCTCCGGATCTGTGCTTCCACACAATACTATTTTGAACTGTACAGGCAGTTCTTTCCTCCTCATGGTTTGGTTTTGCTCTGATATGCATTGTCAGCTGTGAGACCTTATATAGACAGGTCTGTGTCTTCACAAAACATGTCCAATCAAGTAAATTAACCACAGGTGGTCTCCAATCAAGGTGTAGAAACATCTCAAAGATGATCAAGAGAAATAAGAGGCCCCCAGAGCTAAAACTCAAGTGTCACAACAAAGGGTCTGAATACTTACACCCATGCAAAAGTTTTGTTTTTCCTTTTTAATACATTTTCAAAGCTTTCAGAAATTCTGTTTTCACTTTCTTATTATGGGGTACTGAGTGCAGATTGATGGGGGAACACACAATATTTTTTTCAATTTCAAGGGTCTCTAGACTTTTTGAATGCACAGTATACCTTATAAACCAAAACTATAAAATGTCCACAGTCATCCGGCACACTGGTAGCAGTAGAAGATTTTCCATCATCTTGTTACTACAGTACAGTAGCTTGATGCTTGGCCTGTTAAATCATTACTTCTGGGCACAGTAGTGAGCTGTTAGCTGATCTGTTCCATATTAATACCATTAGAGGTTAAGGAAATTAAATTGCCTATTTTCGGGAATAATAATTCCGACATGGACTTCTCACCTCTGCTCAGAAACAGAACCGTTATGAAGTCACTGCAGTTGTCAGCTATGTCATTAATCTTGGCTTTTTAGACATCTCACTGGCAGCGACAGGATATCACCATCATCACGCTTCACTCTTTTAAATATCTACATGGGCAGTGAAAACAGTGAGCCTAACATTCCCCGATATAAAGGGGAATTATATTAGTATATCTACAGTGATCCACTTAAAAACAACTTAGGATATGCACCTCAGTGTGTACATTCTAGGATCTAATTTGGAATTAAACACTGAGGGGGAGATTTATCAAACAGGTCTAAAGTAGAACTAGCTGAGTTGCCCATAGCAACCAATCAGATTACTCCTTTCATTTTCCAAAGGAGCTGTGGAAAATTAAAGGTGAAATCTGATTGGTTCCTATGGGAAACTAAGCCAGTTCTACTATACACCGATTTGATAAATCTCCCCCTGAGTGCTATATGCTGTTTATTAGCTTCATGTACATGCAGGATGCATGTTACACTTAGTGGGGGTATCAAGAAGAGGTTTGAGTTACTGCAGCTCGTTACTTCCTCCCTGCAGAGAGAGGTAGAAAAAGGTGAATAGATAATAGAGATAGATAGATAGATAGATAGATAGATAGATAGATAGATAGATAGATACACCAAAAGCAAGGGAAAAACAGCAGCAAAGTTACTCAAAGACGGCAGGCTGTAATCCTTCCAGGACCACAAGAGTGAGGCGCACAAGAAGATCCAAAACCAAGAAGACAGCACACAGATATATGCGTTGAATATGGTGTTTGACTGGGTTTATTCCCCAAGATCAAACACCCTATTCACCGCGTAGAAACATAGAAACGTAGAATGTGTCGGCAGATAAGAACCATTTGGCCCATCTAGTCTGCCCAATATACTGAATACTATGGATAGCCCCTGGCCCTATCTTATATGAAGGATGGCCTTATGCCTATCCCATACATGCCTAAACTCCTTCACTGTGTTTGCAGCTACCACTTCTGCAGGAAGGCTATTCCATGCATCCACTACTCTCTCAGTAAAGTAATACTTCCTGATATTACTTTTAAACCTTTGCCCCTCTAATTTAAAACTATGTCCTCTTGTAGCTGTTTTTCTTATTTAAAATATTCTCTCCTCTTTTACCGCTTAAAGGCTAACTGTCATATATATATATATATATATATATTTTTTTTTTTTTATGTAATTGGATTGGTCTGACTAAGTTTACCTTAGTTCCCTAGTTGATACTTTTGTATAGGTATTGAATTACCTAGTAATTGCATCATGTTCTTTCCTCCCCCAGGCATTTCAGTGGTGCGGCTAAAACAGTGTTGCTATATACAAAAGACGGAGGGCGTAGTAGTGGGCAGTCCCGAACGCTGCGTGAGCCCTCCCGTCAGACCATGATAGTGCCGATATTCGCAATAAAAATTAGCGATTAGAATATTTGCAATAAAAATTTGCCATCAACTAGGAGGAAGAGGGCGTGTTTAGGTCTGGAGAAAGCCGATTGGTTGGGGTGAGGCTGCGCGTTCCCGAGATGAGCCGAATGAATTCTGGGTAGTTAGGGAGGGAGGTCCTAGCCTCAGGGTAAGGGCATCGGCGGCCATCTTGAGAAGATAGTCAGAAAGAAGTCTTAAGAGGAGCGGATGCTATGGACAGAATCTTATTAAACAAGTGGTATGTGAACACAATAATTAGTGATTATGGAATATCACCACAGCAGCAACAACATATATGACAATTGAATTTTGAGTGAAAATATTACAGTTATCCTTTAATGGAGTGCTGCCTCATTTTTTTTAATTTTAGATAGATACTAGATAAATAGATCATTAGATAGATATTAGATAGATTAGGCAAATGAATAATCTAAAACAACTTCAATATCTTACTCAGGAAGAGAGTCAAAAGATGTCTGGGTATCTGTAAAAACACATGGAAGAAAGAGATGTAAATGAGCTATTAGTAGGCCCTGCCTATAATGCCACCAGATGTAAGGCAGCTATCCTATAAGTCAATGTTCAATCCATTAAATAGGCCGTGAAACATGATAATAAATAAGCCAGCACATCATCTGCAGGGTGATTGTCCCATATCAGTGCAGAACAGAGAGTACTGGCTTAACTGGGTGAGGGGCCTAAGTCATAACTTGGGGGGTACTATCTCTCCTTGGGCAAAGAGCACCTTAATCGTCATGAGGAGACTTTAAGGCCATACATGTTCCTCTGGAATTCTGGGAAGAAATGGATGCAAATGAACTCTTAACAAGCTCTGCCTCTGATGCCACCAGATGTAAGTCAGCTATCCTATAAGTCAATGTTCAGCCCTTTAAATGTTAAATAAGCCAGCATCTCATCTTCAGACAGCTGTTTCAGAATGATTGGGATCCAGGTTATGTCTACAGAGTAAGGTAGCAGAAAACTAGTGCAAGCTTGCTAGAAGCAGACCTACCAGAATGGCCAGGGTACAAAAAGTAGTTGACAAGCAGGGTCAGAACCAGGAGAGACTAAGAGTGCCAAAACAGCAGACGAGGGGTTAATGAAGAAACAAGCCAAAGTCAGAAAACCATTAGAGTTGGTAAAAGTAAATTCAACAGATGAAGGGTTAAAGGAGTAGTGCAGCCAGTGTGTACTGATGACTTTACGGTGTTCGGCACCGAACCCGAATATTTCAGTAAAAGTTTGGGTTCGGTGTTCAGGTAATATTAATATACCATCGGATCGGAGTTTTCTCCAATCCGATTGTATATTTTAACTTGAAGCATCCCCTTCACCATGGGAACGCCTCTATGTTAGAATATACCATCGGATTTGAGTTAGATCGTGAAAACTTAGGTCCGACAGTTTATTCTAACACAGAGGCCTTCCCATAGTGATGGGGACGCTTCAAGTTAGAATATACTGAGAACTGTAGACATAACGGCCCCCTGCTGCCTGGCAGCACTTGATCTCTTACAGGGGGCTGTGATCCGCACAATTAACCCCTTAGGTGCCGCACCTGAGGGGGTTAATTGTGCGGATCACAGCCCCCTATAAGAGATCAGGTGATTCCAGGCAGCAGGGGGCGAGATCCCCCTCCCTCCTCAGTATTAAAATCATTGGTGGCCCAATGATTTTAATAGGGGGGAGCCGCACTAACCACCAATGATTTTAATAGGGGGGGGCCCGCACTGGCCACCAATGGTTTTAATACTGGGGAGGAAGGGGGGACAAACTGGCCACCAATTATTTTAATACTGGGGAGGGAGGGGGGTCTGGCCCCTGCTGCATGTTAGCACCCGATCTCTTACATGGGGCTAAAATCCGCACAATTAACCCCTCAGGTGCGGCACCTGAGGGGTTAATTGTGCGGATCACAACCCCCTGTAAGAGATCGGGTGATGCCAGGCGGCAGGGGGCAGTTATGTACACAGTTCTTAGTATATTCTAACTTGAAGCGTCCCCATCACCATGGGAACACCTCTGTGTTAGAATATACTGTCGGATCTGAGTTTTCACGATCGTGAAAACTCAGATCTGAAAAAGCTAATACTATTATTTTCCGTTATAACCATGTTATAACGGAAAATAATAAAGTGAAGTTCGGGTCCAAGTTCGGATCAAGTTCGGGTCCCGAACCCGAACTTTTTTTAAAAGTTTGGCCGAACTCCCCGAACCCGAACATCTAGGTGTTTGATCAACTCTACTGATGACCTATCCTCAGTATAGATCACCAATATCTTGTCACTGGGAGTCCAACTCCCGACCCTCTGCTGATCAGCTGTTTGAAGAGGGGGCAGGGCTCGAAGTCTTGGCAGCACAGTGCAATTACAAATGCTTGTCCATTCACGTGAATGGGACAAGCACTTATAAGTACACTGCACCTATGCTTCAAGCGAGAAGAAGCGCAGAGTAATCTTGAAGAAGAAGTAGTGCTCTCACAAGTGCCCCCTTCTCTTCTTACTGCTGATCAGCTGAGGTACTAGGAGTCAGACCCCACCGATCAGCTATTGACGTCTTATATATACTGGCTGCACAACCCCTTTAATCCAAAAAATAAGTAACATTTTACACATAGAGGGTTAGCGAGCAGGTTTACAGTTCAGACACAAAGCACAGAGCCAGGTCACTTTAGGCAATCACAGGCAACTGGCAACGACTAAGTAACAGACTTAATAGGGTATTCCCAACTGAGACATCTGTGGCATATTGCTAGGATATGGCATAAATGTCAGATAGGTGCAGATCCCACGTCTAGAACCCACTCCTATCTCCAGAACGGGACCCCCAAAGTGAACAGAAAGCAGCCGCGCATGTGCAGCCACCCTCCATTTACCATTATGGGAGTTGCAAAAATAGGTGAATGCTGACCCTTTAAATCGCTCACCTAATTCTGATAGTGGATGCTGAGCCAGGAACCTAACTGCCTTGGCTTCCAGGCTCACTAATAGGTTGACCAGCCGGTGCCTGACTGCTCATTATGGCTACCATCTTAGCATAGCCATGCACAGTATCTTGGCTTGATAACCTCCTGACAGATACCTTTCACTTAGCAATCCATTGCTTCATTCTAGATAAAAAGGATTTTTAACCAGCACATCCCGCACTATTGTAGACATGCAGGGGTGCACCACCAATGAGGCCAGTTGAGGCAATTGCCACATGCAACACCAGGTCGGGGCAAAAGGGGGGGGGGGGCAGCGGAAGGGCCATGGGCAATGAGCGCTTTCATTGTGGCAAAGGGGTTAGGTTAAGAAAATGACCGTTTCAGTTTTCGCCTCAGGCAGCAGAAAGGCTAGGTGCACCCCTGTAGACATGCCTATTCTTGCCTGCAATATAGACAAGAACAGGACATGTTAAAAATGTTTTGCAGAGCTGCAGATATGCTGTATATATACGGATGCAGACTGCACATGGTGTGCACTCCGGCCAAATAAAAATGTATGTGTCCGCATCGGATCCGCCAAAATATAAGGGTCTGATGCAAGCCAAATATGTGGTCGTGTGCAATGGGGCCTTATGATGTGTTGGCAGCAACCAGAAAATTAGGAAGCCTATAATATACTAGTATATGTAATAGTGAATTATTTTTATATCATTGTGAATATATCAATATAAGTTTCTGAAATTCTTCTTAACGTCAGTGATAAATTACAGAAGAATAAAGGGCAGCGAAACAATGTTAAAGTGTGCTTAATAGCTCCGTAATTATACAACCGAGTCTCAGAGCAGTAATTCATTTTCCAGATGAACTGGAAAAAAAAAAAAGTTTGCAAACTTTTCCTTGGGTGGAAGATCAGGCGACCTCTGGTGGTGAGACGTGTTACATGCGCCCTAGATAAGAACATAGTTGATAGGGTGCAAGTATTATTTTTATGATGGGTATGACTATAATCCCTTTGCTTCTTTTACCCCACTGTTGAGGATATTGTTTAACCCCTTAATGGTGCATATGACAAGCTCCGCCATCACTTTTATGACAAAAAAATCCATTAGACTTTCTGTGTGAACAGAAGGTTCAAAATACATTTGAATTGGATATGTTCTAGTTTTGGATTCAGGCTACGTAATTCACATGTAGCAAATGTGTTGCAGAAATTTTGGAGACTTTTGTATTCATTTAAAAAGGCATTGCAGAAATCCACCCCATTCTGACGAATGGAACTGATTTTCAGTTGTGGAAATTTTTGCCACATGTGAATATACCCTAACGAACCCTCAGGACGGTGCCTCACTTTGACTCTAAAATGATTTAATATTGAATAGGGACATAGAAAACATAACCTCAGCCCCGGGTATTATATCACTTCCCAGAAATATTAAGTATTCCTGAATTAGCCTTTAGTTTTGGGGATATTAGCTGCGGTGAAGGGATGGGATATTCGGTCACCTCTTACAAGAAAACGGAGAGCAGAATTATAAGGGAATTTCCTACGTTCAGGATTTGACAATTTATTTTGTAATCATTTTTTTTATTTTTTATTCCTTCTTCAATGTAAACCAGCTGTCCATACAGAAAGCTTGGAATAATATTTTCTCAGTTAACCGCACACCGACTATTCACACATAATTGTTGTCGAATTCATCATGGGCTCAGAATGAATGGTTTGCTTTCTTCCCCAAACTCTTCTGGACGACCTTAAGAGGAGATCACCCACTTAGTGGAAAAGAACGCCCCTGGTGCTGTCTTATAAATGAGCAGACAGTGACATCTGCTGGCAGTGACTGGTAATGCCTTCTAAGAAAAAAAAAACAACATTTTTTTTTCACTCAATACCTCGAAAAGAAGATAAAAAGGGGATAAAGATAATGAAATTTGCGTTTATTTTGTTTTAAGTAAACCGAAGGGATACAAAGGCTGTAGGTTTCTCTCAATATTTGACAATGGAGTTTATACGTTTACCCATTAAATTAAATATTTCAATTGTCCACCAGGTGGCGCTGAATACTCTAAAAATGAAAATTTCTATTTGGCTTTTTTTTTTTTTAATAAGTTTTCCACCAAATTGTTAATGCAAAATTCAAAGCAGGCAAAGACAGATTTGCAGTTCCTTCTTAATTATTTTCACTTTTTTTTACACCGCCTTAATTTTGAAGCCAAGTTACAAGATAGCAGATTTTTTTTTTTCTGCTGATACTCAGTAGACATCATTTTTTTTAATTTGAAAACGTGTTTTTTTTCCTCTTAACTGTAGATCAAAAGTGGAAAATTTTAACATTTCCTAAAGATGAGCTGCTTTTTCAGGATAGATGATAGATTGATTGATAGATAGATAGATAGATAGATAGATAGATAGATAGAATCTCAGTAAGCACTAATCATTTAAAGGGGTTTTGCAGAATTTGAGAACATGGCAGTTTTTTTTCCAGAAACAGCTCCGTACCAGTCAATGGGTTGTGTGTGGTATGGCAGCTCTACTGCATTCAAGTGAATGGGGCTAAGCTGCAATACTACAAATATTCAGTGAACATGTGTGGCTGTTTTTGCAAAAAGGCAGTCATGTTTATTTTTATTTTCAAATCTGGATAACCTCTTTGAATGTATGGAGTTTGTCCCCCCATACCCCCGAACCCTCCGTGTTTGCGTGGGTTTCCTCCGGGTTCTGGTTTCCTCTTATACTCCAAAGACATACTGATAGGGAAGTTAGATTGTGAGCCCCATCAGGGATAGTGTGATGCTAATGTCTGTGAAGCGCTGCGGAATGTATCACTCTATATAAGTGAGTAAAAAAAAAGACATCTAAAATGTTTTCACAAGACATGGAACAATCGCTTCTTTCTATTGCAATGTGTAAAGGTGAACCGGATTCGTTTTCAGTCCAACAATCTGAGCAGGTCATCGCCACCTGTGCCCTTCATGAGGGGATTTCTTAAATCCACCGAATTTCTTTAATGTCTGTCCTATTCCTGCAACTACCGATCTCTAAAAATACAGTGGGAATGAATGTGGCAGCTCACTGTTTGCAAACCTAACGTAAACCTGCACTTGCTGTGTAAAACAACAACAATAATAATAGACATTGATTTCCTAATTATATTTGCTTTAAAGGGTTGTCCAGGTTCAGAGCTGAACCCGGACATATCCCCTTGTTTACCTCTCCGGCCCCTCTGACATGAGCATCGGAGCATTTCATGCTTCGATGCTCTCCCTTTCCCTGCACTGAATCGCACAGGGCAAGTGCCTTTTCTGCAGATCCGGTGATGTACCGGGCTCTCCATGGGTAAGCTAGACGGAGGCTTTCGCCTAGCAGTGAGCCCGGTGATGTCACCGGAACTAATGTACGTGCTTTAAGTGAAAATGATAATGGAGCAGAAGAAATCCGATTCTCTGCTCTTGCCATGCAGGACTATCAGCAGAACACAGGCAACTGTTACGGAGAGCCTGTATTCTGCTTCTGATGCAGCTCACACTGTGACAAAACTGCTGCTGACCTGGTCTGGGACGTCAGGCTCTTCTGACTAGATTTATCTCTGTTTCTTCTGGATATTAGTGCTCCACTTTAGTTTGGCAGTCACTAGAAGAATGAATCTATACTCTATGCCCGATAGGTGGGTGCAGACTATTCCTCTTACTTCTGACAGTCACTATTCAAGTCCATGCTTTAAGGAGCTTAGCACAAGTGATTCACAACCTGAAATCTGAAAAAAAAAAACACTGATTCTGAGAATAAAAAGAGCTAACTTTGGACTGCAAAGTTGATGAAGACCTGCAGGAGTGTCCACTGACCCGGCCACTCAAAATCAGTTGTTATCACTGCAGAAAGTAGTGGCTTTTCATTTTACTTGCCTAGTGGGGTAACCACACATTGAAATCAATGTGATCTCCTTGTAATACACTGATGGGCCAGGTCTTCCATATGGAGACGCGCTCTTGATGTTGGCCTTGATAGGATCAATCGGGGATCTCTAAACCGGACAATCTTTTTAAAACAAATCTGTAACCTGAGACACCTCTGCATGGACGGGACTAACGCTCAGATGAAAAAACCTTGGAAATATCTGAAACAAAACTGTTAGGACATCCAGCCCAATAGAAGAGACAATTATGCTCGGAAGAGTTCAAAGAAAAGGAACAGGATGACAAAAAGTGGGTGAATGGATATAGGGAAATAAGGGTTAAGGCAATGCCTACATAAATCTTGTTTCCTTTTTGCACCTCAATGCATTTGAGCCAGAAGCTGGCCATCTGAGCACTGTCCCAGTGCCCACATGGTCAATACACTCCTGATGTTTTTTTAAGACACAGTTGTCAACATACCCCAAGATATTAAAATGCCACCCTCTGAACTACCTCATAAACAATAAACTACCAACTTTGGGCAAAATTTGCATACATTTCTATCTCTTCCTCTATATGGTCGGCCTCACACTTTCCCCAGGTGAGCAATTACAGTTTCAGATGTTTCAGTAGGTTTACCTGTAGTTCTTTATCCTATCGGTTGTAACAAATGACAAGGCAGACAATATTTACTTGGTCTGTTACTTGGCGTTATCCTGATGAGCAGGAACCTGTAGCATTGACACGTTGTCATGGTTAAGCTGCCCCAACCCTGTATGAAAATACCTGGCTCGAGGTAGAATGCCTTGTTGGTTTCCCTCTAGCACCCATCATCTGGGACAAATTCCTTCCCAGTCTCACTTGCCCTCACTTGCTCTGCCCCCAGATTATGGTACATACTCCAGCTAAATCATTTCTATGACCCCAACCATCAAGGTACATACAACAACCACTGAAAGAAAAATGTTTGGGAACACCGTCTCTACTATAGGATGATTGCCCATCATGGCAACCATATCTGAGTTAGTAACAACAAAAAGAAAAAGGACCCTTAAAATAATAATTTTATTTCAATTAATTTAAAATGTAACCCGCAGATAAGTGTAACCAAAGGGAGCCAGCATTTGGGAACCCCAATGGTGAGGTAGGTAGGTAATCACAAATGATGATCACCAAAAATATATAAAGATATAAAGAAAAGGGGTGGGATGGGACCAAGGGCGTAAAGGACAATAGAGAGGAAGAGGGGAATTCTAGGGGAAACTTTCCCTGTGGAAGTCCTAGTCTGCCCTCTGCCCGGAGACCACCCGTAAATGTGGGGTCTCTCTGCCCTGGTGCCTGTATGCACCCTGGATAACCCTAGACAGTTAGACCTATTTTTGGCATCACACTGACGTGTTTCCCCCATGTGGGTGCATCAGGGGGTTGGCAAAGGTTGAATAAGGCCCAAGTAAATAATAGATAACTACCAAATAAATCTTGATAAACTAGAGATAAGTAAGGCTGGCTGTGCACATATAGCGGGGCAGCAAAGATGTATAAATACCACATGTAGTTACCGATGGATTTAGATGCAAGGGATGCTACATGTGGGGGACCCCTGTGCAGCTTACCGCCTAGCAAGTGCTCGATACTGCAGAGAGAGACACCATATCTGAGTTAGCATCAATCCCTGTGTGGTCAGCATTATGCAGAAACCAACTCCAAATTAATTGATTTTTAAAAACTGTTGATGATGGGAACAAAAAAGTCCACAGCTCATTATTAATGATGAATTATAACCTCCAGACAAGTTCTCAAACCATGGAGGTTCCTGTTTAATCACGAAAACACATAATGTCATCCTTCGGAGAGGCCGGATATAATGTTTCGCAGCAGTTCCAGAGTCATAAAATCAAATGAATAATCATGATTTATGAAAGAAAATAGTTCCAGTCGGCTTGCAGTAAAATAATTAATGACATTTTCTTTGGTATATTTCACCATTCAATACATTGATTCATGATCCCAAAAGTTTTCATTGACGAGCAGTGACAATTAACCTCTAGAGAGTCTTCGCCGTGATTTAGAAGGGAAAGCACCTGGTTAAGCTGGTCAGCTACAACAAAGAAAACTCCATCTGCTGATAATTAAAGAAAGAGAGCAAATTTATCACATTTCCCAGGAGACATTTCTGGGCAAAATAAAGAGAAAGTTTTGCAGATATTTGTCTTTATTTGCAAGCTTTAGTGAAACCTCAGTGTTTCCATCCTGGTCGAGGCAGCGAGGCTTGTTACAGATGTACATGTAACGTACAACATTAATAGTCATGGCATCTAGATAAATTCTTGGTGTCCAGGGTCATTTTCAACATCATTGAACATTTTCTAGTCACTTTTAGGGCATCTTGTCATGCTTCAACATTGACATGGCCCCATCAGATACAAGTTTATGGGTTTTTTTTCCAACTTCAAGACATTTGTGGACCCAAATTTAGGGAAGAGGTATGTCAAAAGTAAAAAATTAAGCTTTTTACGAAGGGTCCGGTATTCTAAGGTGCGGATTAACAGACTGTCTGCAAGGGTACATTCACAGCTGCGGCAGAGGATTCCGGCAGGCACATTTTTTTGCAAGTGTTTTGGAATTTTGGACGGAGATAAAACCGCAGCATGCTGCGGTATTATCTCCGTCCTGAAAAGTCAAAAAGACTGAACTGAAGACATCCTGATGCATCCTCAATGGATTGCTCTCCATTCAGAATGCATTAGGATAAAACTGATCAGTTCTTTTCTGGTATTGAGCCCCTAGGACGGAACTCAATGCCGGAAAAAAATAACGCTAGTGTGAAAGTACCCTAAGATACACTATAGTCGTCATCCAGAACCACAGCCATCAAACGCATAACTGCTACCAGTCCTCCTAGACCACTCTGGTTGGTAGAAAGCTAAGGCTACTCCTAGATGTTCACCAGAACCCACTGCAAGGCAGGATGGGCTTGGCTACTAGGGACCCAGGCAGCATCTGCAGAGTAAGGTAGCTTATACCTATGCAAGCAGTGTCGGACTGAGGAGCCTAGGGCCCACCAGTGGAATTGATTCTGGGGGCCCACCCTGCAGCTAGTGTATGTAGAGATATAACTTATTTATGTTAGGGATTTTTGAGCATTTCCTCCCATTCAGGCCACTTTATTTTAGTGATTTTTCATTTTGTATATGGAATGTGCCATTGTGCAATGCTGGTAACATTCTAGTGCACCTGGTAGCCTGTGTCACATGACCTGTTATAGGTGAGGCTTGCAGCCCTATCCCCTCCCCCACTGCATGAGTGATCTCACTATGGAGGTATGTGGGAGCTTGGCTGTGAGTTAGATCTTAGCACCATTCAGACCGTGTTCACACACTATAGGTAGTCTAGTGGTAGGAACCCATGCCACACTGAGATACCTTGACGGTGGTGCAAAAGGGCTCCGTTGTGTTCCTGACTGGAATACATTGGCTAAAGTCTCAGTTTTTAACATCAGCCTGAGGGATTGGCCAGTATTATCAGTTGCATATCATTGTGGTGCACCTTTTGCAGTGATTTATGTATTTGTATATTTTCATGCACACACTACTCCATCTTGTGTAGGATGCCATTGTGGTGCATGTGATCCGCTGCCGACATCCTCCATTGTATGCATTTTTTAATTGGTATTGCCGCTAGCAACGGATCACATGGGGAGGAATTGCTCCCCTGATTATAAACACGCCACAGTGTTTGGGATTTGTGAGCATTTCCTCCCATTCAGGCCACTTTATTTTAGTGATTTTTGTTTATGATTTGACCTCATGCACATGAACGTGTGTATTTCAGCATTTGACGTACTGTTCAAGCAGATATAGCAATCATAGGCCTCTGCTGTCACGGGACCAAGCCGGTTGCTGGTCCTTTTGTTTTTTGTCCAAGACAGCGACTACACAAGACACCACTCTTCAGAATGTCGACGGCATAGAACAGACAGTAACATGGTAAACTACGGGTCCTGAAAGTCAGGGCATCTGGGAGTACAGACAGCAGACGGATGTCATCTGTGTGCTGTCCACATCTGTGTACCTGGTCCACAAATTATACAGCATGCCCTATTCATGTCCGTATTGTGAGCAAGAATAGACATTTCTAGTAAAGGGAGTGAGAAAAATGTGGATTGCACACGGAAACAAATTACATAATATAACATGGTCTCAAAAAGCAGCAAATGCACAACCCCATATGCAGTTGTGCATTTATAATCGGGGGAGCAAATCCTGCACTTGTGGTCCTTTGCTAATGGCGATCCCCACCAAGAAATGTGTACAATGGAGGATGCCTGCAGCGGACCACAAGTGCTACATAGACATCCTACACCAGATAGCAAAATGTGTGGATGTAATTGACTATATCAAATAAACATTTAGAAGAATAGGTGCACTACTGTGGTGGATGCAATCAACAAAATCTGACAAAACCCTCACGCTGATGTTAAAATCGAGACTTTAGCCAAAATATCCTTATATGAAGGACATACCGGAGCCCACGCACCACGTCAAGGTATCTCAGGTGGCACGGGACCTAACGCTAACCTACCTGTGCCATAGGGGCAATACCAAGGGCCAGTGGGTGAATTACAGAAGCCAGTGTGCTCTCTGCATCCATTCTGTCCCAATAGAGAATGAATGGGTCTGCAATAGAGAGTGAATGGGCATGCGGACCACACTTGCGGACGTGTGAATGGAGCCTAAATAGGATACCCAAGTCCATTGTCTCAGATAGAGGTGTCCAGTTTGTCTTGGGATTCTGGAGAGAATATAGCAACAGGTTATATATAGCAACCTGCATTCCATCCTGAGACAAATGGACAAACTGAAAGGGTCAAGCAGGTTTTGGAGCAGTTTTAAAGATGCTTTGTTTACGACTGTCAGAACGAGTGGAAGAGGTTTGTGCCACTTGCATAAAAACCATGTCAGCTCTTCTAGTGGCATCTCACCTTCTTATTGTAATTATGGATTTAAAGGGAACCTGTCACCAGGATTTTGTGTATAGAGTGCTAGGTGGCCGCTAGCACATCCGCAATATCCAGTCCCCATAGCTCTGTGTGCTTTTATTGTGTCAAAAAAACGATTTGATACATATGCAAATAAACCTGAGATGAGTCCTGTCCCTGGCTCATCTCAAGGACAGGATTCATCCCAGGTTAATTTGCATATGTATCAAATTGCCTTTTTTACACAATAAAAGCACACAGAGCTATGCGGACTGGGTTTTACGGATGTGCTAGCGGCCATCTAGCAACCCATGTCCTCAGCTCTATACCCAAAATCCCGGTGACAGTTTCCCTTTAATCCACGCTTCTCTTCAGTCTCTGAGCAAATTCTGTGATTTCTGTGGTAGATGCTATTGAGAACGATTTGTGCACAGTTTGGACCCAGGCTCACAAGAACCTGGAAAAAGCTCAATACATCCAATTTAAACAAGCTAATAAAAAGCATTTTTTGGGGTCCGAACTTCAGGACACATTTATTAACACCTGTGTTTTAGACGCCGGTTATAATAAAGGCCCATAGCTAGCAGTGGATCTGCCGAAGTTATGAAGAGGCGCAGCCCTCTCCATAACTTCAGCGCATCCAGTACCACTTCTAAATGTAAGAAAGCCTCCGAGCTGTCTTACATTTAGTCAATTTTCTCCACCTAAAACAGGCATAGAAAATGGTGAATGATGAGATGGGCCTGAGGGCCCTGCCCCTTCCCCACCCATGCTGCAATTTTGGAACTGGCGTGAAAGGGGCAAAGGCATATTTCAGCTAAGTAAATGACTTCCTTCGTGTTTGGAGAACTTGTCTGGCCTTCTATAAAAAAAAATTGGGCCTCAAAGTACCATCTGGTAAACTTGCTCCTAAGTTTATTGCACCATATAACATCACATCTGTAATAAACCTGGTATCTTTTCGCCTTCTATTATGACCCTTGTTCAAGATACATGGTTTTTCATAAATCATTGCTTAAGAAGAACATTCCTCCTGTGATTCCTCCACCTAAACCTCCTGATCCAGTGGTAATTCTAGGCGAGGTTGAGTATGAGGTTAAGAAAATTCTTGAGTCTTGGAGAGTTCAGAGATATCTGCAGTACATCCTGTAATTCATTGGAAGGGATATGGTGCTGAGGAGAGAACATGGGTGCCGGCTCGGCATGTTCATGCTCCTCGTTTAATAAGATAGCTTGACCATAAAGCTTGCTCCCCATGTTGAGGGCCTGGTGGCCCCTCTTAGGAGGCAGGGTAATGTTAAACACTCACTTGTCAAGGCTCCAGCAGTGCAATCTCTGGCCACGCAGCAGCGCCAGGAGAAATGTGCTGCTAAGCCAACAGCATCTTTTGCAACAGGATCCTGGCACTCTCTGCTCTATGAAAACCCCTTCATGGCCATACACCAGTGCCATTAATAGTCTCTGACTCACTAGCTGTGTTCCTGGTTCCTTTGCTTGTTGGATTGCTCGTTCCTCTGACCCCAGTTTGTTTTCTGACCACTCTAAATCTCTCGCTTGGTACTGTGTTGCCCGTCTGGTTCTGATCTCGGCTTGTCTTCTGACCACAATCTGCCTCTTGTTTGGTACTGCATAACCTGTCTGGTTCAGACCCACTTACGTGCGACCCTGTTTTTGTAAAACCCAAGACTGAAGTACAGTTGATAGAACCACAACAGAAATGTCTATCCCACAAAATAAGTAAAAAACAAAAAAAACATTTTTAGACAACAACAACACATGGACATTTAAAAAATTGTATACAATAGAACTTTTTGTTGGTGAAAAATGACCCCTGAAGAAGCCGGACTGCGCTGGCGATACACATGGGGCGTCTTTCTTCATGTCGCACAGGTCCACTTTGCCAGCTCCCCCACAGGTCATGGCTCTTATATTCTGACCAGATCCTATTCTTATTCCTTGGATGCCATATTTTATTTTGATCTAAGGTTTATATGCATTCATATATATGGTTATTGATGTAGCTGGGTTATATGCTTCTTATGTCCTCATTTTTGGACGTTAGTGGACTCTGTTTAGGTTATTTTTTATTTTTTTTTCACCAACACAAAGTTCTATTGTATGCAATTTTTAAAATGTCAATGTGTTAGTGTTGTCTAATAAAAAAAAAATGCTGTTTTTTACTTATTGGCATTTGGGGGATATGGATTTCTGTTGTGGTTCTCTTGACTGTACTTCAGTCTTGGTTTTTGCATATTGTGTTTTGGACCACTTTTGCACTCCCGATTGTTGATTCATATCTGTGTGCCCCCTTAATCTTATTGTTGCGACCCTGTTTTTGTGTTGTTTTTTCTGTCGGTGTTTGTCTCTGCACCTTAATAGTATAGGGACTGTTGACCAGTTGCAGTCTTGCTACCTAGGGCTTGTACTTCTAGTAAGTAGGTAAAGGGGGCTGGGTTGTAGGTCAGGAATCACTGTCCGTGTATGTCTCTACCTACAGGCGTTACAGATTCAGGTGAAGACCTTATCATCTGTATTCAGGATCACAATCCCTGACAAGCAGAGCAGAGAGGAGGATGAGGCAGCTCAGTGTTCTGACGTAACTTGTCCTTTTGTGTGATCAGGAAAAGTTTTGTGTGTACTAATAGGACATTTTATTTTCCCTAATGATGTCTCCCCAGAAAGAAAAGAGCCATTATAACTAAAGAAAGGTATTTGGGAGTAAATTTAGGATAAAGTAATATTTAAGTATTTTCAGTAATTTTATTTAATTAATTCCAAGAGAATCCCATTAACATAAAAATGTGATTTAAACAATAGGTCATTTTCTGATGACATATTCCCTTTCAGAAACCTCTACATTAATAGTTTTTTTTTCACCTTGATTAGTTCCAAAGACATCTTAAAGCACTTATTTTCTCCTTCCCCCCCCCCCCCTAAAGTAAAAAGGCATTATATGTTATCATCCCAGAGCCCCATGATAGAACATTTCTTTCATAAAGCTCCCATCTCCTACTTACGGTAGATTGATTAGAATTATTTTTATGCTTTGCCAACTGGTGGATTAAGTTTTTTTTTACCTGAAAGACATATTGTAAACTTTGAGTCTTTTGTGTTTATATCATTTTCACAACATAAGGCCTCTTTTGTAATATCCCTGTCGACTTTGTTATGTTCCAAACCTTTGCAGATACTACAACCCTTTCATCTTCTTCCAAACTTTGATTTAGAGACAAATCTTAATTGATGTGGCTCATAGTGATAATTCCAGCAAGTGCCGAGCTTATCAAAGCTGAAACCCCTCCACTGGCAGCAATTCATGTAAGGTGGAAAAAGTTACTTCTATCAAATAATCTCAAATAATGAATTAACAATATACTATAAAATTGGGCCTTCAAAGTTATAGAATAATATTTATTAATAATAATAATTTGACTTGGTTAAGTCTATAATGATATGGTGTTATCAACTTTTAGGGATATTGGTTATAAAGCCTGCAGAAAAATGGGCAGGATGACAAATGTCAGTAGACAGCCAGGATAGGTCATCAATATCTAATGGGTTGGGGTACGACTTCTGGCACCCTCAGCGACCAGCTGTTTGAAGAGGATGCGGCGCCCTGGTGAGCACTGCAGCCTCTTCCTGGAGCAAGTTCAATGGTCACATGATCTACAAAAAATAATGGGCCTTGGCTGCAATACCAAACATCACCACTATAAAATGTAAAGCATTGTGATTGGTGTGCTGTGAAGGGGCCACATCACTCATCGAAGCACCAAAGCCTCTTCAAACAGCTGATCAGTGGTGGTGCCAAGTGTCAGCCTGCCTCCCCACTAATCGGATAGCCTGGCTATGAGCTGAGCGCTGCGATTGGCCAGCGCTACAGCATAGGAGAAAGAGACCGCGGCAGGTTCCCCTGGGTGGAGCCTAAGTTCCCCCGGGTGGAGTCTAAGTAGGAACATACCGGAGGCTATAAGCGGCGCCCGGGGATAACTGTAAGTGCAGGGGGATCCCTGGGTGCCGCTCTACACGTCGGTATAGTCAGTTTACATACTTTCTCCTGGTGAAAGGTCCTCTTTGAAGACGTATCCTCAGGAATAGAGACATTAAAGGAGTATTCCTATCTGAGACAATTGTGTCCACATTGTCTGATAGGTGCGGGTCCCACCTCTAGGACCCACACCAAAACCGTGAACGGAGCAGGAAAGGTGGTGGCCAGAGTGCCCCAGCCACCACCAAGCGGTGAATCCATAGGAGTGAATGGGAGTGCACCGGCATTGATCGGCTATTTTCGGCGGCCTCATAGAAATGAATAGAGAGCAGCTCCTAGGGATATGCCCCATTGTCTGAGATGGAAAAATCTCTTAAAAAATTTTGATCAGTGGAGATCTGAGCATTGAGACCCCGACGATCTCTAGAATATTGGGAGCATGTGAATAGCATGCTCTCTCCTCACTGCACAAGATGGTTTCCATAGAAGACTATGGGCCATCTCAATTCCGTCTTCTGCAGTCCTGTGGGAGAACTCGATATGCAAGCACTTCTCTCCCCTCGTTCTACAGATCGCTGAGGGTCTCAACACTCAGACCCCCGATCTAAACTTTTTATATGTCTCAAAACTTTTTTTTTAAGTTAGTGACCCTTTAATGAATTAGGTGCATGGATTTATTCAATGGAAATAGTTTGTGTTTACCCTTATTACAATTATTGTCAACTCTAAGAATATATTAAATATTAATTTTAGAAGTTTGAAATCCTTATGAACTGAAGGATTTCTTAATAAAAAGCATTGAAGCAATTGTCCAGTAAAGGGTCATTGAGTTTTCATAAAACTTTTGATATGTCATAGAGGCACATCAAAAGTTTTGATAGGTGGGGGTTTTGAGAGCTGTGACCCTCCGATTGCTAGAATGAGGAGAGAGAAGTTCTCGCATATCATGCTCTTTTCCCTCACTGCAGAGGATGGTCCGTAGACTTCTAGAGAGAACTCAATATGGGCGTGCTTCTCTCTCTTCGTTCTATGGATTGGTGCGAGTCTCTGTGCGCAGACCCCCACTGATCTAAAATGCCAATATTTCTTTTATGAGAATTTAGTAACCCTTTAAAAACCACAAAGAAATCCTGGGATGCACTAACATAACAAATATTACTCACCTAGCCGCCTCCACCAATCCAGTGTCCCCCTGATCTCTGTTGCTTTCCTGCAATGATGTTGTTGTGACCAACCACACCACTGCAGCCAATTCAATGGATAGTGAATAGCTACAGTGAATACATACCAGTAGTAGCAACATCATCACTGCAGAACAAACGTGGACAAACATCATACAGGTGAAACTTGAAAAATTAGAATATCATGCAAAAGTCCATTTATTTCAGTAATGCAAATTAAAAGGAATTGCATTAATGCAGCTTAAAATTAGAATTTTGTGAAAAGGTTCAATATTCTAGGCTCAAAGTGTCACACTCTAGTCAGCTAATTAATCCGTACCCCCTGAGCAAAGGGTAACTGAGATTATGACTTTGGGGTTTTATAAGCTGTAAGCCATAATCATCTAAATTATAACAAATAAAGGCTTCAAATATCTCGCTTTAGCATGTAATGAGCCTGTCTCATATATTAGTTTCACCTTTTAAGTTGCATTACTGAAATGAATGAACTTTGCACGATATTCAAATTTTTCGATTTTCACCTGTATCTCCTCAGAAATCCCCTGCTAAACTAATATTCTCTGCTGAATCAGTCTTGAGAGGTAAGATGGCTTTCTGCTCATCAAAGGATCAGATTACATGCCGCCTATAGAAGTCTATGGAGAGGGGAGGGGAGGAGTGAGGAAGTGCAGAGAGACATGGACACATGCTGCCCATAGAAGGCTATGGAGAGGAGAGGGGAATATTAGTGTAGAGAGGTCTTTTTTAAATGTGAAATGTGTAATGCCGCATTGCCCCTGTGGTGGCGCTGCAGGGACATCAAACCTACAGCCACATTTTTATACTGATTTTAGCTGTTTCTTGGAGTTCCAGCATTGGGATACTCTATCATCAATTTGTCGTCAGGACATCTTTCCAATGGAAAGGGATTGTCCAACGCAAGCAACCCTTTTAAGACATCTATAAAGCTGTTTTAAGAGACTTGGTGAGCGCTTAGGCCTCTATCTAGGTCATCGTTCATGTGGCCTAGATGCAGCTCAGCCCCATTCAAGTGAAAAGACTAAACTGCAATACCAAGCACAGCCGCTATCTAATGGATGGTGGTAAGCTGCAAGAAGGCCCCAGAGCTCACCGGAGTGCCGCACCGTCTTCAAACAGCTGATTAGCGGAGGTGCTAGGAGTTGGGCACCTGCCAATCTGAGGATAGTTTATCAGCATCATACTCCCAGAAAACCCCTTTAAAGAGTGGCCAAAGCAGGGGCGTTGCTAGGTTAAACATTCAAGGCCTGGGCCCCTGATGTTTTGTCCAAGGCTCCGAATTGCCTGCCTGCCTGTTAGATACAACTGTATCGCCCTCCTCAGGATGGCAATACAATTGGATCTAATGCACTGAATAGCTGAAGGACCTGTGGTGACATCACAGGTCATGTGACCAGTAAAACAAGCAGTGGTTGAGAAGGAGCTGCGATTATGTCACCATCATGTGACCAGTGCAGGAGAGGACAGCAGTGAAGAGGAGAAGAAGCTGTTGTGAAGTCTGTACATGAGGAGAGGTAAGTGAAGGGAGAGGCAGAGAAATGCTGGGAGTTGTGGTTATTTAAATGGGACTGTATGTTAGGGCTGAAGGGAGGGATGTTATTTACATGGAACTGTGTGTTGGAGGTGGCTGGTGGGGGAGTCAGGTTATTTACATGGCACTATATGTTGATAGTGGCTGTAGGAGGGAGTGATGTTATTTATATGGGACTGTATTGATGGTGGCTGTTTGCAGGAGTGATGTTACTTACATGGGACTGAATGTTGGAGGGGGCTGGGGCAAGGTGATGTTATTTACATGGAACTGTATGTTGAAGGCGGCTGTGGGAGGGGATTATGTTATTTACATGGGACTGTATATTGATGGTGACTGTGGAAGGGAGTGATGTTATTTACATGGGACTAAATGTTACAAGGATCTAAGGGAGGGAGTGATGTTACGGTATTTACATGGGACCAAATGTTAAAGGGTAATGTTATTTACATGGGACTGAATTTTGAGGGCGTGATATTTACATAGGATTGCATGTTTGAGGCAGCTGGGGAGGGGGTGATATTATTTCCTTCGACTGTATGTTAAAGGCGGCTCTGCAGAGAAGAGGCAAAGCTGAAAAAAGTTGTACGGACCAAATGCAGAAGATCTACATTGGAGGAGACGTCACCTGAAGGCACTGGATGTGACAGGTATGTGCTGCTGTTTAGCAAGTACACCAAAATTAGGTGTGTGGGGGAATTAGGGGGGGGGGGGTTGACTGGGCAATATTCATTGGGGCTTGGGCCCTGGATCTTTTGAGACCCTAGCAACCCCGCTGGACCAAGGAGTATAACACCATGCACTAAGGAAGTGGAATAGCGTCCTATTTGATTGCACAATTCACACCACCTATGTCATGTCCAGGAATAAACTCTCAGCCAACACAGAACAGATTCAACTCTGTCCCTTGACATATATGTTAATGGGAGAGTTATGTTCTGCGTCACCATCAGTCCTTTAATTCCATTCATTGAGTTATAAAGGCCTCCACATCAGCACTGTAGACAATGCAGTAGAATGGCCACACATGATGGTATTCTGTGCCTGGGAATGACTAACATCCATTAATGCTCCAACAGACATATTGTCCGCTCTGCTACATTTACATATCAAAGGACAAGTGTAGTCAGTTTTATATCCCTTCGCGCTTCACATGTCACTAGTCCATGAAGGAGCCTCAGATCTATTTATGGGAGGCATTCAGAGCTGTATGGAAGTCTTACATCAACTTAGGAAGAATTGATTGACTACTTAAGTTACTTCAAAGCAGATTAGTCCCCAGTAAAAAAATGTATTTTCAATAAATCAATAAAAAAAATTAAACAACATATTTTAAATAATATGTAAAATGTGCAATGTAAAATCAAGCAAATAATATAACAAAAACAAAGACAGGTGCACTCTGCGGTCTTACTAAGCCCTCAAACTGGTGTTAAAATTGAGAGATTAGCCAACATATCCTACGTGAGGACATGTCTGAGCCTGAGCACCACGCCAAGGTTTCTCAAGTAGCTCAAGACCTAACGCTAAACCTACCTGGGCCGCGTGGGCAATACCAGGAGCCAGTGGGCGAATTACAGGAGCGCAAGGTCTGACTCAAAGCAATCTCCCAGTAACCTCCAGCATGTAACCATGCATACACCGGGAGGAGGCAGAGTGCTCTGAGCCCGACCCAAGACTGGCTGATATAGCCCGGGCCTCACATTGGCACCAGAATGCTGCCTGTAGATGGAAATAAAGGCACATTCAGACTAGGAGTTTCTACACCTCCAAAAAATTCAAAATGCAGTTTGTATTTTGAATTTTTTGGAGGTGTAGAAACTCCTAGTCTGAGGGGGCATGTCCTTTCTGCTGCAGCTCTCTCCTTGTAACTGTTACAGTTTCTTAGTCGATGGGACTAGTTTGTTTGTTATGTATAATGGAACAACACAGAACCATTATTTGTGGCCATAGACATGTATTAGGACGGAGAAAAACGCAATGCCTCTTAAAGGATAATTGTCATATTTTATTTTATTTGCTAGTTTATTAGAGCTAGTCATGTATACCTCAGTTAGTCTGTCAATTATTGCCAAAAGATCTGTAATTACCTTATAATAACAGCTTTCATTAATGTCCTCTGTCCCTTTCCACTGCTCCCTTAAAAGACCGTTGCTATGGCTCATCTGTCTCCGGCTAGGAAGACTGAGGGGCAGTCCTTCACACTGCATGCCTGCATTAGGCTTCAGAGTGAGGAGGCGTGTCTCTCAGTAATCCAATCTGATTGGCTGGCAGGAAGCTTCTGGCTACAGCATGTTTGTATGTCACCTGAGGGAATGCAGTTTTGGCCTCAGAGAACTGGCAGATGAGCCATCTTGAGAAGATCCTCATAATGTAGGATTCAAAATAGCCATAAATAAGGGGAAAACTCAAGGAAAATAGTGGTAAGTGAAGAAACTAAAGATTACTTTATGCATAATGCTCCTGCAGCAGAAACATGTGCTAAAATAGATATTATTTTTTTTAAATGAAAATATGACAGTTATCCTTTAAAGGCTTCTGTTTTGCATTCCATCTTGAAATTCTGTTATATTCCGTTATAACTATGTTATAATGGAACCCTCCAATGGAATTCCCTAACCCACCCTAACAAGGTGATTATTTTCTTCCCCTGAAAACTGCCGTAAATACTCACTGGTTATTTTGGCCACTTGTATAGTGGAGGGGGCACATAGTACATTACCTTACCAGATAGGAATTCCCTTTACCGACAGTCACGAGGACATTGTTAATGTGTATTTTATTAATACTCTTTATGGAGAATGGTTTATATTTAAAGTGTATTTTGGGTTCTTTCCAATCACTTTATAACTCAGGTGGTATAGATTACAATGTACTAGTTTATGTGTTAGTTTTTCAAAATATTCTTCAGGGCTTTTAGATATATTTAAGCTGTTATTCTCGAGATCTCTCAGCTGCTCTTCTAAATATGAAACGTTATACAGTATATGCGCCCAAGACACTTGTCTCAGTTTTATTCACCTTTCACATTTCTTGCTCTTCTTCTTTTGATATTATTTTCATTTACTGTTTTTTTTTATATATTTTTGTGAATAAAAAATAATAATGCACTGTTCCCCCACGTCTGGTTATCGGCATGAAAAAGGACAGTGTTTTGTCTTACTTTCCCTCCACTTCAAAGCTAGAATTTCATGTTTTAACTCTGTAGCTCTACTTGCCCAGAAAAATAGTTTTAAACATTTTTGTCCGTTTGACCTTCCCCAGTCTCGCCATTTGGTTTGCAAACATAAAATTTGAATGGAAGTTAATGCTTGGATGCTGCAGTGGGGTTTGTCTTGGACAGTCATAAATGTTCTAGAATAAACCAAAGGGTAAAAAAAAATCTATAAATATATATGTAGCTCGGGGAAGAAGATGAATGTATGTAAGATTTGACTTAAGGGGTTTGTTTTAAATTAAACGACCACAGTCTACAAGGATGTCTGTCCAAGTTACAAGATATGTCTAGTGTTCAGCGAGAAGATCTCATGACAATCGCTGGAGAAATTAGAACACATAATAATAACTCTCACACCGTGTAAGGTTCATGAAAATAAGCTAAAGCCATTAGTTCTGCTATCCAAGCCTACAGATGAGGTAAAGGTGTAAGATACACATACAGATGAAGCAAGAGGTATGGCTTGAGACTCCAGAGTCCAGGCCTCCACCTACAGATGTGTCTTTCCATACGTTTCCTCTTCGCTCAAGATATTCTAAAATAAGTGGTGCTTGATGACCAGCTTGGAAAAAAAAAAGAAAAGAAGTTCGATCATCTTGTACCACTCATCTCAGGATGTATTGAGCCAAGAGGAAAGAGAGAACATCTGTACCGCACATCAATTTTTGTACTGATGTTTCATGGGGCTTTGGAGTTCCCGCTCCAAGATCTGGTCTGTGACTGCAGCCTCTGCAGCCCCCAAACTTTTACGAGTAAGGTTTTGCTAGCTAGAAACGCGCCAGTTTTATGCCTCGTCTGTCTGTGTGAAGATTTTAAAAGGCTTTCAATAAAAACTCAGGCTAGTTTGTGTGTTCCAGCAGAGAGAAGAATTCCTTTTACTGATAGTCCGGCAGGGTGTTCCAGCAGAGAGAAGAAATCCTTTTACTGATAGTCCAGCAGAGAGAATAATTCCTTTTACTAATAGTCCGGCAGGGTGTTCCGGCAGAGAGAATAAATCTTTTTACTGATAGTTCGGCAGGGTGTACCAGCAGAGAGAATAATTCCTTTTACTGATAGTCTGGCAGGGTATTCCAACACAGAGAAGAGTTCCGGCAGAGAGAAGAATTCCTTTTACTGATAGTCTGGCAGGGTGTTCCGGCAGAAAGAAAGATTCCTTTTACTGATAGTCCTGCAGGGTGTTCCGGCAGAGAGAATAATTCCTTTTACTGATAGTCTGGCAGGGTGTACCCGTAGAGAGAATAATTTGTTTTACTGATAGTCCGGCAGGGTGTTCCGGCAGAAAAAAGAATTCCTTTTACTGATAGTCCGGCAGGGTGTTTCGGCAGAAAGAAGAATTCCTTTTACTGATAGTCCGGCAGGGTGTTCCCACAGAGAGAAGAATTCCATTTTCTGATAGTCCAGCAGGGTGTTCTGGCAGAGAGAAGAATTCCTTTTACTGATAGTCCGGCAGTGTGTTTCGGCAGACAAAACAATTCCTTTAACTGATAGTCCGGCAGGGTGTTCCGGCAGAAAAAAATCCTTTTACTGATAGTCTGGCAGCCTGTTCCAGCACAGATATATACATTGCAGATATAGCAGAACTGAGTTTCTAATGGCTGTAGGTAAGTCTTGAACCCATTGGGTTATCATTGTGCAAATTCTACTCTGCTATGTCTGCAACAAGCCCCTGAGGATCTGGAGTAGTGAATGGGATTGGCAGTGGCCTTCATGAGAGGTTGTGTCACGGTGTATCCCCTCAGAAGATTGCTCCCTGGGTATCGGTGCAGTGAAATTGTGATTCAAAGAATCAGGGCAGAGGTAAAATAATAAAAGTAATTTGGTACAACGTGCAATTCCTGTCCCCAGATGATGAGGTATGGTGGTTGGCGAAGTGACAGTTTGATGGCATCTCTGATATGCTATCTTGTTTACGTCTTTCTCCCTTGAGCTTCTGGCTATAGGCTCTAAGCTGGCACTTGTGGATCTAGGTGTCCACTCTGTAATGCAGGCTTTGAGTTGGTCTGTCCTGGATGTTATCTAGACGATGGGTGTCTGATCCTTCGTCCATCACCTGCAACATGGCCTGTAAAGCTTTGGCTTGCTGGTCACTCTGCTGACTATTAACACTGTAGCTTTTCAGGTTTACTGGTGCTCTTGAAGTCTCAGTGTAGTAGTGATCTCACTGGAAATTGGATCTGAAGCTAGTCTCTAAGATCTTTGGAGTAGAAGCAATTGGACGTACCTCCTTCCGCCTCACTGTCCTAGCTAGCACCCCCATCCTGTCATGAAGCAGGATCAGCCTACTCCTACTAAGAGAGGAGAAACAGGCTGATTAACCCTGTCCCTGTCAACCATACTTTTGTGTGCTGTACGTAGCATAACAATAGCATGACAAAAGATAACATTTCAAAGCTATTGCAGATACCTCTGGGTCTGGGATACTGCACATCTGCACTGCTATAAGATTTCTGTTACAATGGACAGTTCCCAAAACTGTAACTAAATCCACCAGTCCTGCACTTAGTTCCATTCCGTCATACAAGTTCTTTATTATGACACCCCCTTTTTATAACACCATAAAACACATTGATTTCTTTTATTTGTTCATTTTAATCTATTTATTTTAATTCCCTGCAACAAAGTATCACAGAATAAACTATTAAACTTCCTAAAGCGCTCAGAGACGGGCATTTGATACATATTTTATTTGGAAGCGAGGAGTCATTTCCTTTAACCTGGAATGTTGGAGGACTTGTCACATGCATATTTATCCCCTCTCTTGTCCAAGCTTTTGTAGTTAAAGAAAGGAAATTGAATAATTTTGTTACATAATGCTATGCCGGCCTTTTATGACACTGCAGATTCTTGTTTGAACTGATGAAAATTGTTCCAAAAGAACGCAGGGGGTAACTGGAGGGTTGACGGGCCCCATCTACTGACACAAAACTTATGGGTTTGAGATGCAGGGAGGCAATTTAGATTACACCGATATGGCTTCTATTAATAACCATTGTGTAGTATCACTTTTATTATCTAGCTGATTATCACCGGAGAGTTTGGGGCAATACCATACAACAGGGCAATTCTGGAGTTCTGGAGATATACGTCCATGTCTATTACTGTGAGCTAGATAGAAAGCTGCTTGTGACGGATATCATAGGTTTATTTAGGATTTGTTATTGGGTTGGCCCACAAATTACATTTCTGTACTGTATATTTCAGACTATAAGAAGCCTCTGACTATAAGACGCAACCCAACCAGCCAACAGAAAATGAGGAAAAAAAAATCTACTTGTAGAACCTTCCCTAATGGTGAAATGAAGTGGAGGGTGAAGATCGCTAACTTTGGGGTCTAGCGTAGAGGGGGTTAATAGTTTTAGTCATCTCCTGGTAACCTTAGTGTCTCATCTGATGACCATTACAACAAACAGCAATGGTGCATGTGATCACCTCATTAAATGTAACCATCCAAAATAAATGTGTCTCCTGTCCTTGTTCTATAGTGCCCTATATGCTTGCTCTACTAGAGTATTAGTACATTTTAATTTTTTTTTTACAGTTGTAGAGTCAAATTTCCTTGTGCTTCATGGTAGCAAATCGATTTAAAATGAAATGTGCAAAAATAAATAAATCATACTGACCTGCTCCATTTGCTTGTGAAGGGCCGGCCGCCTCCATCTTGCTTGAAGATTTCTACCAAAATCCTGAGCTTGGTGACGTATGATGTCACCACTCCGGCCGGTGTGATGACGTCATCTCGGGCCATGCGAGATTGAGGGCAAGAAGGTGGTAGCTGCAAATGGAGCAGGCAAGTATTATTTTCGATTTCTTTATTTTGATTTTACACAGTGTTATGTATATCAGATGTCGCGATCATGTATAAACGCAGCACCTGAGGAGTACAATAACGGGGGGGGGGGGGGGTGGGCGGCGCATTCGAACCCACTACTTACAGAGAAACGCGCTTCGTGATGAAGTAATTCTTCAGAAAGCACTTTTTTTTGAACAATTCAACAAAGCTGCAGAATCAAATTTTCAAATACTCAGCTCATCTCTAATCATAGCATTGTACAAGTGTACACACACAACTCTACAGCATGCACATTATACACACACACAACTCTACAGCATGCACATTATACACACACAACTCTACAGCATGCACATTATACACACACAACTCTACAGCATGCACATTATACACACACAACTCTGCAGCATTCACATTATACACACACACAACTCTACAGCATGCACATTATACACACACACAACTCTACAGCATGCACATTATACACACACAACTCTACAGCATGCACATTATACACACACAACTCTACAGCATGCACATTATACACACACAACTCTGCAGCATTCACATTATACACACACACAACTCTACAGCATGCACATTATACACACACACAACTCTACAGCATGCACATTATACACACACACAACTCTGCAGCATTCACATTAACACACACACAAATTACAGCAGCACATGCACATTATACACACACAACTCTACAGCATGCACATTATACACACACAACTCTACAGCATGCACATTATACACACACACAACTCTACAGCATGCACATTATACACACACAACTCTACAGCATGCACATTATACACACACAACTCTACAGCATGCACATTATACACACACAACTCTACAGCATGCACATTATACACACACACAACTCTGCAGCATTCACATTATACACACACACAACTCTACAGCATGCACATTATACACACACACAACTCTACAGCATGCACATTATACACACACACAACTCTGCAGCATTCACATTATACACACACACAACTCTACAGCATGCACATTATACACACACACAACTCTACAGCATGCACATTATACACACACAACTCTACAGCATGCACATTATACACACACACACACAACTCTACAGCATTCACATTATACACACACAACTCTACAGCATTCACATTATACACACACAACTCTACAGCATGCACATTATACACACACAACTCTACAGCATGCACATTATACACACACACAACTCTACAGCATGCACATTATACACACACACAACTCTACAGCATGCACATTATACACACACACAACTCTACAGCATGCACATTATACACACACACAACTCTACAGCATGCACATTATACACACACACAACTCTACAGCATGCACATTATACACACACACAACTCTACAGCATGCACATTATACACACACAACTCTACAGCATGCACATTATACACACACACACACAACTCTACAGCATTCACATTATACACACACACAACTCTACAGCATGCACATTATACACACACACAACTCTACAGCATGCACATTATACACACACACAACTCTACAGCATGCACATTATACACACACACAACTCTACACCATTCACATTATACACACACACAACTCTACAGCATGCACATTATACACACACACACAACTCTACAGCATGCACATTATACACACACAACTCTACAGCATGCACATTATACACACACAACTCTACAGCATTCACATTATACACACACACAACTCTACAGCATGCACATTATACACACACAACTCTACAGCATGCACATTATACACACACAACTCTACAGCATGCACATTATACACACACACAACTCTACAGCATTCACATTATACACACACAACTCTACAGCATGCACATTATACACACACAACTCTACAGCATGCACATTATACACACACACAACTCTACAGCATGCACATTATACACACACACAACTCTACAGCATGCACATTATACACACACACAACTCTACAGCATGCACATTATACACACACAACTCTACAGCATGCACATTATACACACACAACTCTACAGCATGCACATTATACACACACACAACTCTACAGCATGCACATTATACACCACACAACTCTACAGCATGCACATTATACACACACAACTCTACAGCATGCACATTATACACACACAACTCTACAGCATGCACATTATACACACACAACTCTACAGCATGCACATTATACACACACAACTCTACAGCATGCACATTATACACACACACAACTCTACAGCATGCACATTATACACACACACAACTCTACAGCATGCACATTATACACACACACAACTCTACAGCATGCACATTATACACACACACAACTCTACAGCATGCACATTATACACACACACAACTCTACAGCATGCACATTATACACACACAACTCTACAGCATGCACATTATACACACACAACTCTACAGCATGCACATTATACACACACACAACTCTACAGCATGCACATTATACACACACACAACTCTACAGCATGCACATTATACACACACACAACTCTACAGCATGCACATTATACACACACACAACTCTACAGCATGCACATTATACACACACACAACTCTACAGCATGCACATTATACACACACACAACTCTACAGCATGCACATTATACACACACACAACTCTACAGCATGCACATTATACACACACACAACTCTACAGCATTCACATTATACACACACACAACTCTACAGCATGCACATTATACACACACACACAACTCTACAGCATGCACATTATACACACACAACTCTACAGCATGCACATTATACACACACAACTCTACAGCATGCACATTATACACAACACAACTCTACAGCATGCACATTATACACACACACAACTCTACAGCATGCACATTATACACACACAACTCTACAGCATGCACATTATACACACACACAACTCTACAGCATGCACATTATACACACACAACTCTACAGCATGCACATTATACACACACAACTCTACAGCATGCACATTATACACACACACAACTCTACAGCATGCACATTATACACACACACAACTCTACAGCATGCACATTATACACACCACAACTCTACAGCATGCACATTATACACACACAACTCTACAGCATGCACATTATACACACACAACTCTACAGCATGCACATTATACACACACAACTCTACAGCATGCACATTATACACACACAACTCTACAGCATGCACATTATACACACACAACTCTACAGCATGCACATTATACACACACAAACTCTACAGCATGCACATTATACACACACAACTCTACAGCATGCACATTATACACACACACAACTCTACAGCATGCACATTATACACACACACAACTCTACAGCATGCACATTATACACACACACAACTCTACAGCATTCACATTATACACACACAACTCTACAGCATGCACATTATACACACACACAACTCTACAGCATGCACATTATACACACACACAACTCTACAGCATGCACATTATACACACACACAACTCTACAGCATGCACATTATACACACACACAACTCTACAGCATGCACATTATACACACACAAAACTCTACAGCATTCACATTATACACACACACAACTCTACAGCATGCACATTATACACACACACAACTCTACAGCATGCACATTATACACACACAACTCTACAGCATGCACATTATACACACACACAACTCTACAGCATTCACATTATACACACACAACTCTACAGCATGCACATTATACACACACAACTCTACAGCATGCACATTATACACACACAACTCTACAGCATGCACATTATACACACACACAACTCTACAGCATTCACATTATACACACACAACTCTACAGCATTCACATTATACACACACAACTCTACAGCATGCCCATTATACACACACAACTCTACAGCATGCACATTATACACACACACAACTCTACAGCATGCACATTATACACACACAACTCTACAGCATGCACATTATACACACACACAACTCTATAGTACACACATTATACACACACACAACTCTACAGCATGCACATTATACACACACACAACTCTACAGCATTCACATTATACACACACAACTCTACAGCATGCACATTATACACACACACAACTCTACAGTACACACATTATACACACACAACTCTACAGCATGCACATTATATACACACACAACTCTACAGCATGCACATTATACACACACAACTCTACAGCATGCACATTATACACACACAACTTTACAGCATTCACATTATACACACACAACTCTACAGCATGCACATTATACACACACACAACTCTACAGTACACACATTATACACACACACAACTCTACAGCATGCACATTATACACACACACAACTCTACAGCATTCACATTATACTCACACAACTCTACAGCATGCACATTATACACACAACAACTCTACAGCATGCACATTATACACACACAACTCTACAGCATGCACATTATACCACACACAACTCTACAGCATGCACATTATACACACACACAACTCTACAGCATGCACATTATACACACACAACTCTACAGCATGCACATTATACACACACAACTCTACAGCATGCACATTATACACACACACAACTCTACAGCATGCACATTATACACACACACAACTCTACAGCATGCACATTATACACACACACAACTCTACAGCATGCACATTATACACACACACAACTCTACAGCATGCACATTATACACACACACAACTCTACAGCATGCACATTATACACACACAACTCTACAGCATGCACATTATACACACACAACTCTACAGCATTCACATTATACACACACAACTCTACAGCATGCACATTATACACACACAACTCTACAGCATGCACATTATACACACACAACTCTACAGCATGCACATTATACACACACAACTCTACAGCATGCACATTATACACACACACAACTCTACAGCATGCACATTATACACACACAACTCTACAGCATGCACATTATACACACACACAACTCTACAGTACATCACATAATACACACACAAACCTGCAGTACACACATTATACACACACAACTCTACAGCATGCACATTATACACACACACAACTCTACAGCATGCACATTATACACACACAACTCTACAGCATGCACATTATACACACACACAACTCTACAGCATGCACATTATACACACACAACTCTACAGCATGCACATTATACACACACAACTCTACAGCATGCACATTATACACACACAACTCTACAGCATGCACATTATACACACACAACTCTACAGCATGCACATTATACAACTACAGCATGCATACACACACAACCTGCAGTACACACATTATACAAACACAAACCTGCAGTACACACATTATACACACACAACTCTACAGCATGCACATTATACACACACAACTCTACAGCATGCACATTATACACACACACAACTCTACAGTACACACATAATACACACACAAACCTGCAGTACACACATTATACACACACAACTCTACAGCATGCACATTATACACACACACAACTCTACAGCATGCACATTATACACACACAACTCTACAGCATGCACATTATACACACACACAACTCTACAGCATGCACATTATACACACACAACTCTACAGCATGCACATTATACACACACAACTCTACAGCATGCACATTATACACACACAACTCTACAGCATGCACATTATACACACACACAACTCTACAGCATGCACATTATACACACACAAACCTGCAGTACACACATTATACAAACACAAACCTGCAGTACACACATTATACACACACAACTCTACAGCATGCACATTATACACACACAACTCTACAGCATGCACATTATACACACACAAACCTGCAGTGCACACATAATACAGACAGAGCAGTGCAGTACACACATCTCTGCTGCATACATACAGTACAATCAGGTCCATAAATATTGAGACATCGACACAATTCTAAAATCTTTGGCTCTATACACAACCACAATGGATTTCAAATGAAATGAACAAGATGTGCTTTAACTGTAGACTCAGCTTTAATTTGAGGGTATTTACATCCAAATCAGGTGAACGGTGTAGGAATAACAACAGTTTGCAAATGTGCCTCCCACTTGTTAAGGAACCAAAAGTAATGGGACAATTGGCTTCTCAGCTGTTCCATGGCCAGGTGTGTGTTATTCCCTCATTATCCCAATTACAATGAGCAGATAAAAGGTCCAGAGTTCATTTAAAGTCTGCTATTTGCATTTGGAATCTGTTGCTGTCAACTCTCAAGATGAGATCCAAAGAGCTGTCACTATCAGTGAAGCAAGCCATCATTAGGCTGAAAAAACAAAACAAACCCACCAGAGAGATAGCAAAAAACATTAGGCATGGCCAAAACAACTGTTTGTAACATTCTTAAAAAGAAGGAATGCACCGGTGAGATCAGCAACACCAAAAGACTCGGAAGACCACGGAAAACAACTGTGGTGGATCACCGAAGAATTCTTTCCCTGGTGAAGAAAACACCCTTTACAACAGTTGGTCAGATCAAGAACACTCTCCAGGAGGTAGGTGTATGTGTGTCAAAGTCAACAATCAAGAGAAGACTTCACCAGAGTGAATACAGAGGGTTCACCACAAGATGTAAACCATTGGTGAACCTCAAAAACAGGAAGGCCAGATTACAGTTTGCCAAACAACATCTAAAAAAGCCTTCACAGTTCTGGAACAACATCCTATGGACAGATGAGACCAAGATCAACTTGTACCAGAGTGATGGGAAGAGAAGAGTATGGAGAAGGAAAGAAACTGCTCATAATCCTAAGCATACCACCTCATCAGTGAAGCATGGTGGTGGTAGTGTCATGATGTGGGCATGTATGGCTGCCAATGGAACTGGTTCTCTTGTATTTATTGATGATGGGACTGCTGACAAAAGCAGCATGATGAATTCTGAAGTGTTTCGGGCAATATTATCTGCTCATATTAAGCCAAATGCTTCAGAACTCATTGGACGGCACTTCACAGTGCAGATGGACAATGACCCAAAAGCATACTGCAAAAGCAACCAAAGAGTTTTTTAAGGGAAAGAATTGGAATGTTATGCAATGGCCAAGTCAATCACCTGACCTGAATCCGATTGAGCATGCATTTCACTTTCTGAAGACAAAACTGAAGGGAAAATACCCCAAGAACAAGCAGGAACTGAAGACAGTTGCAGTAGAGGCCTGGCAGAGCATCACCAGGGATGAAACCCAACGTCTGGTGATGTCTATGCATTCCAGACTTCAGGATGTAATTGACTGCAAAGGATTTGCAACTACAAATCAGATTCCAAAAAAGTTGGGACACTATACAAATAAATAAAAACTGAATGCAATGATGTGGAGGTGCCAACTTCTAATATTTTATTCAGAATAGAACATAAATCACGGAACAAAAGTTTAAACTGAGAAAATGTACCATTTTAAGGGAAAAATATGTTGAATCAGAATTTCATGGTGTCAACAAATCTCCAAAAAGTTGGGACAAGGCCATTTTCATCACTGTGTGGCATCTCCCCTTCTTCTTACAACACTCAACAGACGTCTGGGGACCGAGGAGACCAGTCTCTCAAGTTTAGAAATAGGAATGCTCTCCCATTCTTGTCTAATACAGGCCTTTAACTGATCAATCGTCTTGGGCCTTCTTTGTTGCACCTTCCTCTTTATGATGCACCAAATGTTCTCTATAGGTGAAAGATATGGACTGCAGACTGGCCATTTCAGTACCCGGATCCTTCTCCTACGCAGCCATGATGTTGTGATTGATGCAGAATGTGGTCTGGCATTATCTTGTTGAAAAATGCAGGGTCCTCCCTGAAAGAGATGACGTCTGGATGGGAGCATATGTTGTTCTAGAACCTGAATATATTTTTCTGCATTGATGGTGCCTTTCCAGACATGCAAGCTGCCCATGCCACACGCACTCATGCAACCCCATACCATCAGAGATGCAGGCTTCTGAACTGAGCGTTGATAACAACTTGGGTTGTCCTTGTCCTCTTTGGTCCGGATGACATGGCGTCCCAGATTTCCAAAAAGAACTTCGAATCGTGACTCGTCTGACCACAGAACAGTCTTCCATTTTGCCACACTCCATTTTAAATGATCCCTGACCCAGTGAAAACGCCTGAGCTTGTGGATCTTGCTTAGAAATTGCTTCTTCTTTGCACTGTAGAGTTTCAGCTGGCAACGGCGAATGGCACGGTGGATTGTGTTCACTGACAATGGGTTCTGGAAGTATTCCTGAGCCCATTCTGTGATTTCCTTTACAGTAGCATTCCTGTTTGTGGTGCAGTGTCGTTTAAGGGCCCGGAGATCACGGGCATCCAGTATTTTACCTTGGGCCTTGACCCTTACGCACAGAGATTGTTCCAGAGTAGAATAAGCCACGGCACTCCAAATGGATCCAATTGATTTCTTTATTACACCTTGTGCAGAAACGTTTCAACCAAACGGTCTTTATCAAGCTCCCAATACACAAATAACATAGTGAACATTAAATACAGTCCCATGGCCTCGCAATGGTTACTGCTAAGCCCTACCCATTAACCCCCTCATTACTTCCTAAAATCCTATATATAATAACATCTCCATTATCGATCCCTTATGACATACTTTTGTCTGCCACACCGCCATGCTGCAGGAGACTCCGTCCAACCCTCTTCACACAGGGTCATGTGATTTAAAATAAGGGCATAACCTGGCGGAAGTGCGCATAGAAGGGCGGAAGTGACGATGCCGCACATGCGCAGATTGAACCTAGGGACGCCGAGGCTTCACTGATCAGCGCGAGAGCATCGGGATACACCTGTGTGAAGAGGGTTGGACGGAGTCTCCTGCAGCATGGCGGTGTGGCAGACAAAAGTATGTCATAACGGATCGATAATGGAGATGTTATTATATATAGGATTTTAGGAAGTAATGAGGGGGTTAATGGGTAGGGCTTAGCAGTAACCAATGCGAGGCCATGGGACTGTATTTAATGTTCACTATGTTATTTGTGTATTGGGAGCTTGATAAAGACCGTTTGGTTGAAACGTTTCTGCACAAGGTGTAATAAAGAAATCAATTGGATCCATTTGGAGTGCCGTGGCTTATTCTACTCATTCTCTGGTTATTACGGGAATCCTAGGACCAGGATTCAACGCTACGGGCACCACCACGCATTGGAATCATTGCAACAACAGTGAGTAGTCCTGGCCTATTTGCGATTTATGTATACAGAGATTGTTCCAGATTCTCTGAATCTTCGGATGATGTTATGCACAGTTGATGATTAGGGATGAGCGAACTCGAACTGTATAGTTCGGGTTCGTACCGAATTTTGGGGTGTCCGTGACACGGACCCGAACCCGGACATTTTCGTAAAAGTCCGGGTTCGGGTTCGGTGTTCGTCGCTTTCTTGGCGCTTTTGTGACGCTTTCTTGGCGCTTTTTGAAAGGCTGCAAAGCAGCCAATCAACAAGCGTCATACTACTTGCCCCAAGAGGCCATCACAGCCATGCCTACTATTGGCATGGCTGTGATTGGCCAGAGCACCATGTGACCCAGCCTCTATTTAAGCTGGAGTCACATAGCGCCGCCCGTCACTCTGCTCTGATTAGCGTAGGGAGAGGTTGCGGCTGCGACAGTAGGGCGAGATTAGGCAGATTAACTCCTCCAAAGGACTTGATTAACTGATCGATCTGCAGCTGTGGATCATTGAGCTGCTGATCCTCAATTGCTCACTGTTTTTAGGCTGCACAGACCGTTTGTCAGTCTCATTTTTCTGGGGTGATCGGCGGCCATTTTGTGTCTTGTGGTGCGCCAGCACAAGCTGCGACCAAGTGCATTTAACCCTCAATGGTGTGGTTGTTTTTTGGCTAAAGCCTACATCAGGGTGAAGCTGTCACACCAAGTGCATTTAACCAGCAATAGTCTGTTCATTTTTTGGCCATATACAAAATCAGGGGCAAGCTGCGCCTGTCACCAAGTGCATTTAACCCTCAATGGTGTGGTTGTTTTTTGGCTAAAGCCTACATCAGGGTGAAGCTGTGACACCAAGTGCATTTAACCAGCAATAGTCTGTTCATTTTTTGGCCATATACAAAATCAGGGGCAAGCTGCGCCTGTCACCAAGTGCATTTAACCCTCAATGGTGTGGTTGTTTTTTGGCTAAAGCCTACATCAGGGTGAAGCTGTCACACCAAGTGCATTTAACCAGCAATAGTCTGTTCATTTTTTGGCCATATACAAAATCAGGGGCAAGCTGCGCCTGTCACCAAGTGCATTTAACCCTCAATGGTGTGGTTGTTTTTTGGCTAAAGCCTACATCAGGGTGAAGCTGTCACACCAAGTGCATTTAACCAGCAATAGTCTGTTTATTTTTTGGCCATATCCCAGTCTAATTCTGTCACTAAATCCATACCGGTCACCCAGCGCCTAAATACTAGGCCTCAAATTTATATCCAGCTAAATCTGTCCCTAGTGCTGTAGCTGGGCGAGTTATTTAGTGTCCGTTCAAGCACATTTCTTGTTCTGGGTTGAAATACAATTCCCAATTTAGCAATTTCATAATTTAGTGGTTCCTGCTATATCAGAGCTATTTGAAATCTATCCCAAAAAGGGTATATAATATTGAAGGTGCACATTGGGTCATTCAGAATAACTTCACACACACCCGCTACTGTGTATTTCCAAGTCTAATTCTGTCACTAAACCCATACCTGTCACCCAGCGCCTAAATACTAGGCCTCAAATTTAAATCCCTCTAAATCTCTCGTTACCGCTGTACTGTTGTTGCTGGGCAAGATATTTAGTGTCCGTCAAAGCACATTTTTTGTTCTGGGTTGAAGTACAATTCCCAATTTAGCAATTTCATAATTTAGTGGTTCCTGCTATATCAGAGCTATTTGGAATCTATCCCTAAAAGGGTATATAATATTGAAGGTGCACATTGGGTCATTCAGAATAACTTCACACACACCCGCTACTGTGTATTTCCAAGTCTAATTCTGTCACTAAACCCATACCTGTCACCCAGCGCCTAAATACTAGGCCTCAAATTTAAATCCCTCTAAATCTCTCGTTACCGCTGTACTGTTGTTGCTGGGCAAGATATTTAGTGTCCGTCAAAGCACATTTTTTGTTCTGGGTTGAAGTACAATTCCCAATTTAGCAATTTCATAATTTAGTGGTTCCTGCTATATCAGAGCTATTTGGAATCTATCCCTAAAAGGGTATATAATATTGAAGGTGCACATTGGGTCATTCAGAATAACTTCACACACACCCGCTACTGTGTATTTCCAAGTCTAATTCTGTCACTAAACCCATACCTGTCACCCAGCGCCTAAATACTAGGCCTCAAATTTAAATCCCTCTAAATCTCTCGTTACCGCTGTACTGTTGTTGCTGGGCAAGATATTTAGTGTCCGTCAAAGCACATTTTTTGTTCTGGGTTGAAGTACAATTCCCAATTTAGCAATTTCATAATTTAGTGGTTTCTGCTATATCAGAGCTATTTGAAATCTATCCCTAAAAGGGTATATAATATTGAAGGTGCACATAGGGTCATTCAGAATAACTTCACACACACGCTTCTGTGCATTTCCAAGTCTAATTCTGTCACTAAATCCATACCGGTGACCCAGCGCCTAAATACTAGGCCTCAAATTTAAATCCCTCTAAATCTCTCGTTACCCACCGCTGTACTGTTGTTGCTGGGCAAGATATTTAGTGTCCGTCAAAGCACATTTTTTGTTCTGGGTTGAAGTACAATTCCCAATTTAGCAATTTCATAATTTAGTGGTTTCTGCTATATCAGAGCTATTTGAAATCTATCCCTAAAAGGGTATATAATATTGAAGGTGCACATAGGGTCATTCAGAATAACTTCACACACACGCTTCTGTGCATTTCCAAGTCTAATTCTGTCACTAAATCCATACCGGTGACCCAGCGCCTAAATACTAGGCCTCAAATTTAAATCCCTCTAAATCTCTCGTTACCCACCGCTGTACTGTTGTTGCTGGGCAAGATATTTAGTGTCCGTCAAAGCACATTTTTTGTTCTGGGTTGAAGTACAATTCCCAATTTAGCAATTTCATAATTTAGTGGTTTCTGCTATATCAGAGCTATTTGAAATCTATCCCTAAAAGGGTATATAATATTGAAGGTGCACATAGGGTCATTCAGAATAACTTCACACACACGCTTCTGTGCATTTCCAAGTCTAATTCTGTCACTAAATCCATACCGGTGACCCAGCGCCTAAATACTAGGCCTCAAATTTAAATCCCTCTAAATCTCTCGTTACCCACCGCTGTACTGTTGTTGCTGGGCAAGATATTTAGTGTCCGTCAAAGCACATTTTTTGTTCTGGGTTGAAGTACAATTCCCAATTTAGCAATTTCATAATTTAGTGGTTTCTGCTATATCAGAGCTATTTGAAATCTATCCCTAAAAGGGTATATAATATTGAAGGTGCACATAGGGTCATTCAGAATAACTTCACACACACGCTTCTGTGCATTTCCAAGTCTAATTCTGTCACTAAATCCATACCGGTGACCCAGCGCCTAAATACTAGGCCTCAAATTTAAATCCCTCTAAATCTCTCGTTACCCACCGCTGTACTGTTGTTGCTGGGCAAGATATTTAGTGTCCGTCAAAGCACATTTTTTGTTCTGGGTTGAAGTACAATTCCCAATTTAGCAATTTCATAATTTAGTGGTTTCTGCTATATCAGAGCTATTTGAAATCTATCCCTAAAAGGGTATATAATATTGAAGGTGCACATAGGGTCATTCAGAATAACTTCACACACACGCTTCTGTGCATTTCCAAGTCTAATTCTGTCACTAAATCCATACCGGTGACCCAGCGCCTAAATACTAGGCCTCAAATTTAAATCCCTCTAAATCTCTCGTTACCCACCGCTGTACTGTTGTTGCTGGGCAAGATATTTAGTGTCCGTCAAAGCACATTTTTTGTTCTGGGTTGAAGTACAATTCCCAATTTAGCAATTTCATAATTTAGTGGTTTCTGCTATATCAGAGCTATTTGAAATCTATCCCTAAAAGGGTATATAATATTGAAGGTGCACATAGGGTCATTCAGAATAACTTCACACACACGCTTCTGTGCATTTCCAAGTCTAATTCTGTCACTAAATCCATACCGGTGACCCAGCGCCTAAATACTAGGCCTCAAATTTATATCCCGCTAAATCTCTCGTTACCGCTGTACTGTTGTTGCTGGGCAAGATATTTAGTGTCCGTCAAAGCACATTTTTTGTTCTGGGTTGAAGTACAATTCCCAATTTAGCAATTTCATAATTTAGTGGTTCCTGCTATATCAGAGCTATTTGAAATCTATCCCAAAAAGGGTATATAATATTGAAGGTGCACATTGGGTCATTCAGAATAACTTCACACACACCCGCTACTGTGTATTTCCAAGTCTAATTCTGTCACTAAACCCATACCTGTCACCCAGCGCCTAAATACTAGGCCTCAAATTTAAATCCCTCTAAATCTCTCGTTACCGCTGTCCTGTTGTAGCTGGGAAAGTTATTTAGTGCCCGTCAAAGCACATTTTTTGTTCTGGGTTGAAGTACAATTCCCAATTTAGCAATTTCATAATTTAGTGGTTCCTGCTATATCAGAGCTATTTGAAATCTATCCCAAAAAGGGTATATAATATTCAAGGTGCACATTGGGTCATTCAGAATAACTTCACACACACGCTTCTGTGCATTTCCAAGTCTAATTCTGTCACTAAATCCATACCGGTCACCCAGCGCCTAAATACTAGGCCTCAAATTTATATCCCGCTGAATTTGAATACAATACATTGGGCCAAATAATATATTTGTTGTTGTGGTGAACCATAACAATGAGAAAAACATCTAGTAAGGGACGCGGACGTGGACATGGTCGTGGTGGTGTTAGTGGACCCTCTGGTGCTGGGAGAGGACGTGGCCGTTCTGCCACATCCACACGTCCTAGTGTACCAACTACCTCAGGTCCCAGTAGCCGCCAGAATTTACAGCGATATATGGTGGGGCCCAATGCCGTTCTAAGGATGGTAAGGCCTGAGCAGGTACAGGCATTAGTCAATTGGGTGGCCGACAGTGGATCCAGCACGTTCACATTATCTCCCACCCAGTCTTCTGCAGAAAGCGCACAGATGGCGCCTGAAAACCAACCCCATCAGTCTGTCACATCACCCCCATGCATACCAGGGAAACTGTCTCAGCCTCAAGTTATGCAGCAGTCTCTTATGCTGTTTGAAGACTCCGCTGGCAGGGTTTCCCAAGGGCATCCACCTAGCCCTTCCCCAGCGGTGAAAGACATAGAATGCACTGACGCACAACCACTTATGTTTCCTGATGATGAGGACATGGGAATACCACCTCAGCATGTCTCTGATGATGACGAAACACAGGTGCCAACTGCTGCGTCTTTCTGCAGTGTGCAGACTGAACAGGAGGTCAGGGATCAAGACTGGGTGGAAGACGATGCAGGGGACGATGAGGTCCTAGACCCCACATGGAATGAAGGTCGTGCCACTGACTTTCACAGTTCGGAGGAAGAGGCAGTGGTGAGACCGAGCCAACAGCGTAGCAAAAGAGGGAGCAGTGGGCAAAAGCAGAACACCCGCCGCCAAGAGACTCCGCCTGCTACTGACCGCCGCCATCTGGGACCGAGCACCCCAAAGGCAGCTTCAAGGAGTTCCCTGGCATGGCACTTCTTCAAACAATGTGCTGACGACAAGACCCGAGTGGTTTGCACGCTGTGCCATCAGAGCCTGAAGCGAGGCATTAACGTTCTGAACCTGAGCACAACCTGCATGACCAGGCACCTGCATGCAAAGCATGAACTGCAGTGGAGTAAACACCTTAAAACCAAGGAAGTCACTCAGGCTCCCCCTGCTACCTCTTCTGCTGCTGCCGCCTCGGCCTATTCTGCTGCTGCCGCCTCGGCCTCTTCCTCCGCCTCTGGAGGAACGTTGGCACCTGCCGCCCAGCAAACAGGGGATGTACCACCAACACCACCACCACCACCTCCGTCACCAAGCGTCTCAACCATGTCACACGCCAGCGTTCAGCTCTCCATCTCACAAACATTTGATAGAAAGCGTAAATTCCCACCTAGCCACCCTCGATCCCTGGCCCTGAATGCCAGCATTTCTAAACTACTGGCCTATGAAATGCTGTCATTTAGGCTGGTGGACACAGACAGCTTCAAACAGCTCATGTCGCTTGCTGTCCCACAGTATGTTGTTCCCAGCCGGCACTACTTCTCCAAGAGAGCCGTGCCTTCCCTGCACAACCAAGTATCCGATAAAATCAAGTGTGCACTGCGCAACGCCATCTGTAGCAAGGTCCACCTAACCACAGATACGTGGACCAGTAAGCACGGCCAGGGACGCTATATCTCCCTAACTGCACACTGGGTAAATGTAGTGGCAGCTGGGCCCCAGGCGGAGAGCTGTTTGGCGCACGTCCTGCCGCCGCCAAGGATCGCAGGGCAACATTCTTTGCCTCCTGTTGCCACCTCCTCCTTCTCGGCTTCCTCCTCCTCTTCTTCCACCTGCTCATCCAGTCAGCCACACACCTTCACCACCAACTTCAGCACAGCCCGGGGTAAACGTCAGCAGGCCATTCTGAAACTCATATGTTTGGGGGACAGGCCCCACACCGCACAGGAGTTGTGGCGGGGTATTGAACAACAGACCGACGAGTGGTTGCTGCCGGTGAGCCTCAAGCCCGGCCTGGTGGTGTGTGATAATGGGCGAAATCTCGTTGCAGCTCTGGGACTAGCCAATTTGACGCACATCCCTTGCTTGGCGCATGTGCTGAATTTGGTGGTGCAGAAGTTCATTCACAACTACCCCGACATGTCAGAGCTGCTGCATAAAGTGCGGGCCGTCTGTTCGCGCTTCCGGCGTTCACATCCTGCCGCTGCTCGCCTGTCTGCGCTACAGCGTAACTTCGGCCTTCCCGCTCACCGCCTCATATGCGACGTGCCCACCAGGTGGAACTCCACCTTGCACATGCTGGACAGACTGTGCGAGCAGCAGCAGGCCATAGTGGAGTTTCAGCTGCAGCACGCACGGGTCAGTCGCACTACAGAACAGCACCACTTCACCACCAATGACTGGGCCTCCATGCGAGACCTGTGTGCCCTGTTGCGCTGTTTCGAGTACTCCACCAACATGGCCAGTGGCGATGACACCGTTATCAGCGTTACAATACCACTTCTATGTCTCCTTGAGAAAACACTTAGGGCGATGATGGAACAGGAGGTGGCCCAGGAGGAGGAGGAGGAGGATGAGGAAGAGGGGTCATTTTTAGCACTTTCAGGCCAGTCTCTTCGAAGTGACTCAGAGGGAGGTTTTTTGCAACAGCAGAGGCCAGGTACAAATGTGGCCAGCCAGGGCCCACTACTGGAGGACGAGGAGGACGAGGATGAGGAGGAGATGGAGGAGGATGAGGATGAAGCATGGTCACAGCGGGGTGGCACCCAACGCAGCTCGGGTCCATCACTGGTGCGTGGCTGGGGGGAAAGGCAGGACGATGACGATACGCCTCCCACAGAGGACAGCTTGTCCTTACCCCTGGGCAGCCTGGCACACATGAGCGACTACATGCTGCAGTGCCTGCGCAACGACAGCAGAGTTGCCCACATTTTAACCTGTGCGGACTACTGGGTTGCCACCCTGCTGGATCCACGCTACAAAGACAATGTGCCCACCTTACTTCCTGCACTGGAGCGTGATAGGAAGATGCGCGAGTACAAGCGCACGTTGGTAGACGCGCTACTGAGAGCATTCCCAAATGTCACAGGGGAACAAGTGGAAGCCCAAGGCCAAGGCAGAGGAGGAGCAAGAGGTCGCCAAGGCAGCTGTGTCACGGCCAGCTCCTCTGAGGGCAGGGTTAGCATGGCAGAGATGTGGAAAACTTTTGTCAACACGCCACAGCTAACTGCACCACCACCTGATACGCAACGTGTTAGCAGGAGGCAACATTTCACTAACATGGTGGAACAGTACGTGTGCACACCCCTCCACGTACTGACTGATGGTTCGGCCCCATTCAACTTCTGGGTCTCTAAATTGTCCACGTGGCCAGAGCTAGCCTTTTATGCCTTGGAGGTGCTGGCCTGCCCGGCAGCCAGCGTTTTGTCTGAACGTGTATTCAGCACGGCAGGGGGCGTCATTACAGACAAACGCAGCCGCCTGTCTACAGCCAATGTGGACAAGCTGACGTTCATAAAAATGAACCAGGCATGGATCCCACAGGACCTGTCCGTCCCTTGTCCAGATTAGACATTAACTACCTCCCCATAACCATATATTATTGGACTCCAGGGCACTTCCTCATTCAATCCTATTTTTATTTTCATTTTACCATTATATTGCGATGCTACCCAAAGTTGAATGAACCTCTCCTCTGCCTGTGTGCTAGGCCTAAATATATGCCAATGGACTGTTGCAGTGGTGGCTGACATGAAGCCTGATTCTCTGCTATGACATGCAGACTAATTCTCTGCTGACATGAAGCCAGATTGTCTGTTACGGGACCTCTCTCCTCTGCCTGGGTGCTGGGCCTAAATTTATGACAATGGACTGTTGCAGTGGTGGCTGACGTGAAGCCTGATTCTCTGCTATGACATGCAGACTGATTCTCTGCTGACATGAAGCCAGATCCTCTGTTACGGGACCTCTCTCCTCTGCCTGGGTGCTGGGCCTAAATTTATGACAATGGATTGTTGCAGTGGTGGCTGACGTGAAGCCTGATTCTCTGCTATGACATGCAGACTGATTCTCTGCTGACATGAAGCCAGATCCTCTTTTACGGGACCTCTCTCCTCTGCCTGGGTGCTGGGCCTAAATTTATGACAATGGACTGTTGCAGTGGTGGCTGACGTGAAGCCTGATTCTCTGCTATGACATGCAGACTGATTCTCTGCTGTCATGAAGCCAGATTGTCTGTTACGGGACCTTTCTCCTCTACCTGGGTTCTGGGCCTAAATTTATGAAAATTGACTCTTACAGTGGTGGGTGACGTGAAGCCTGATTCTCTGCTATGATATGAAGACTGATTCTCTGCTGACATGAAGCCAGATTGTCTGTTACGGGACCTTTCTCCTCTGCCTGGGTTCTGGGCCTAAATTTATGAAAATTGACTCTTACAGTGGTGGGTGACGTGAAGCCTGATTCTCTGCTATGATATGAAGACTGATTCTCTGCTGACATGAAGCCAGATTGTCTGTTACGGGACCTTTCTCCTCTGCCTGGGTTCTGGGCCTAAATTTATGAAAATTGACTCTTACAGTGGTGGGTGACGTGAAGCCTGATTCTCTGCTATGATATGAAGACTGATTCTCTGCTGACATGAAGCCAGATTGTCTGTTACGGGACCTTTCTCCTCTGCCTGGGTTCTGGGCCTAAATTTATGAAAATTGACTCTTACAGTGGTGGGTGACGTGAAGCCTGATTCTCTGCTATGATATGAAGACTGATTCTCTGCTGACATGAAGCCAGATTGTCTGTTACGGGACCTTTCTCCTCTGCCTGGGTTCTGGGCCTAAATTTATGAAAATTGACTCTTACAGTGGTGGGTGACGTGAAGCCTGATTCTCTGCTATGATATGAAGACTGATTCTCTGCTGACATGAAGCCAGATTGTCTGTTACGGGACCTTTCTCCTCTGCCTGGGTTCTGGGCCTAAATTTATGAAAATTGACTCTTACAGTGGTGGGTGACGTGAAGCCTGATTCTCTGCTATGATATGAAGACTGATTCTCTGCTGACATGAAGCCAGATTGTCTGTTACGGGACCTTTCTCCTCTGCCTGGGTTCTGGGCCTAAATTTATGAAAATTGACTCTTACAGTGGTGGGTGACGTGAAGCCTGATTCTCTGCTATGATATGAAGACTGATTCTCTGCTGACATGAAGCCAGATTCTCTGTTACGGGACCTCTCTCCTCTGCCTGGGTGCTGGGCCTAAATTTATGACAATGGACTGTTGCAGTGGTGGCTGACGTGAAGCCTGATTCTCTGCTATGACATGCAGACTGATTCTCTGCTGACATGAAGCCAGATTCTCTGTTACGGGACCTCTCTCCTCTGCCTGTGTGTGTGCTGGGCCTAAATATATGCCAATGGACTGTTGCAGTGGTGGCTGACGTGAAGCCTCATTCTCTGCTATGACATGCAGACTAATTCTCTGCTGACATGAAGACAGATTCTCTGTTACGGGACCTCTCTCCTCTGCCTGGGTGCCGGGGCCTAAATATCTGAGAATGGACTGTTCCAGTGGTGGGTGACGGGAAGCCAGATTCTCTGCTATGGAACCTCTCTCCAATTGATTTTGGTTAATTTTTATTTATTTAATTTTTATTTTAATTCATTTCCCTATCCACATTTGTTTGCAGGGGATTTACCTACATGTTGCTGCCTTTTGCAGCCCTCTAGCTCTTTCCTGGGCTGTTTTACAGCCTTTTTAGTGCCGAAAAGTTCGGGTCCCCATTGACTTCAATGGGGTTCGGGTTCGGGACGAAGTTCGGATCGGGTTCGGATCCCGAACCCGAACATTTCCGGGATGTTCGGCCGAACTTCTCGAACCCGAACATCCAGGTGTTCGCTCAACTCTATTGATGATGATAGATGCAAAGTCTTTGCAATTTTTCGCTGGGTAACACCTTTCTGATATTGCTCCACTATCTTTCTGCGCAACATTGTGGGAATTGGTGATCCTCTACCCATCTTGGCTTCTGAGAGACACTGCCACTCTGAGAAGCTCTTTTTATACCCAATCATGTTGCCAACTGACCTAATTAGTGTTAATTTGTCTTCCAGCTATTCGTTATGCTCAAATTTACTTTTTCCAGCCTCTTATTGCTACATGTCCCAACTTTTTGTGGATTTGTTGACACCGTGAAAATTTGAATCAACATATTTTTCCTTTAAAATGATACATTTACTCGGATTAAACGTTTGATCTGTCATCTACGTTCTATTACAAATAAAATATTGACATTTGCCATCTCCACATCATTGCATTCAGTTTTTATTCACAATTTGTTTAGTGTCCCAACTTTTTGGGAATCCGGTTTGTAAGTATTAAAAAGTAAAAGTTTGATTTATGATTATTATTCAGTCACATTACTTTTGGTTCCTTAACAAGTGGGAGGCACATATGCAAACTGTTGTAATTCCTACACCGTTCACCTGATTTGGATTTAAATACCCTCAAATTAAAGCTGACAGTCTGCAGTTAAAGCACATTTTGTTTGTTTCATTTCAAATCCATTGAGGTGGTGTATAGAGCCAAAAATTTTAGAATTGTGTCGATGTCCCAATATTTATGGACCTGACTGTACATATATAACCCTGCTATATACACACACACCTCTAAAGTATGCATATTATACACACAAAAGTGCGGTACACACATTATACACACACACCAGGGGCTTTGCTAGGGTCTCAAAAGATCCAGGGCCCAAGCCCCAATGATTATGGCCCAGTTCTCTAAGTCGTCATCCACCCCTCCCCCAAACACAGCATTTTGCTGTACTTGCTATACAGCAGCACATACCTCTCACATCCAGGGCCTCCAGGTGATGTCTCCTTCGATGTAGATCTTCTGTGGTAAGGTGAACAGAAAAGTGAATGGTAAAGTCCTGGAAGGGGTGTATATCCCACCCAGCTTCCTCAACTGGGTGAGGTAAATAGAATCCATAAGGTTAAAATGGTCTCAGCAATGTGTAGGTTGCTGAGACAATTTTGTTAAGTTTATGGGCTGGATTTTATTGGACTGGGAGAAGGTAGGATTGGTAGAGGGGCCTCCCCAGTCCACCCCAATTCTGGGACAGGTTTTCCCCTAGCCTGAGGAATCCCAGCTGAAGCCAGCTGGGATCATCAAGGGGAAATAAAGCATAGTCCAGGCTGTCAGTCTGGGAGAGTAATGCCTGGAGAAAGTCTGGGAAGCTGGCTGCCCTGCTGGCTAGAGAAGCTGAATTCTCTGTGGGAACTGTGTTCAACAGGTGAGTTAGGAACTTCACTGTATTAGCCAGGGCCCAGACAGGCAGGTGTTTATTTTAGTTTGGTTTATGTTTTGTGGTGCTGGACCTTCACCTTACCCAGTGAATTATAACTGGGGTTGCCTGTATTGCCGGAGTGTGATAAATAAAGCAGCATTTGGACTTTAACCCTGTGGTCTGCAAGAGAATCTGTCATCGCCGCCCAACCTGAGAGTGTTCCCCCTTACAATTGGTGTCGGATGCGGGCAGGGGTACCTGCTGAAAGAGGCAACAATTGGTTGCTAAGGGCAACGGCGTAACAGTTAATGATTTAATGTCCTGAATGAAAGCTGCTGCAGCTTTGCAAAGTTCACCAAATACCATGGAGGAAATGATGAAGATGTTGTTACAGGCCAATCTGGAGGAAAGGAAAAGACATGCTGAGGATAAAAAAAGACACGAAGAAGCCTTACGTGTCCAACAACAGGCTAATGCGCAGCCTCAGGAAACTAATCGTTTGTTGATAGAGCATATTGCTTCAATAAGAGAGACTGCAGTAACTCCAGCCCCACAAGTGGGTGTAAGCCCCCAGAGACTTTGAATGTGAGGAGGGTTGTGCAGCGGGCCTTGCAAAAACGGACACTTAATGATGATATCGAGGCCTACCTGACCGTATTTGAGAGGGTGGCGGAAAGAGAAAGGCTGCCAATAGCAGAGTGGGCAGAGGTCCTTGCGCCCTTTTTGTCCGGCGAACCACAAAAGGCCTACTATGACCTCAGGGAGCAGGATGTCCGGGACTATGTCAAATAAAAAATGGAGATCCTAGCTCGTTTGGGCGTTACACCGGCGGTTCGTGCCCGGAGGGTTCACACGTGGCGCTAAACCATGGACAAGCCTGCCCGATCTTAGATGTTTGACCTCCTCCATCTTGTTCGGAAGTGGCTGGAACCTGAGTCTTCTACACCGGACCAGATCGTGGAGAAAGTAGTGGTGGATTACTACTTCAGAGCCCTCCCGGCGGAGCTACAATGGTGGGTCAGACATGGAGACCCCAAAACTGTGGATCAGCTCGCGAACATGGTGGAAAGGTTCCTGGCGACTGAGGACTACCTCCGCAATGTCCCTACCACACCAACACCTCCCCGGAGTGCCCGTGTCATCTGTAGGTAAGAGAGTTCCGGCTGTTGGGGGTGTGTGGAAGGGTGCAAGAGGGAATAAGGCTCTAGAGGTTGGGCGTGGGCATAAGGCTGAGTCTCCTGGGCAGTCCAGACCCGGAGAGGTTTTCTCACCTAGAAGACCTGGGGCGACCCAGTGCTGAAGGTGCCGTGAGTGGGGGCACATTGCTGCCTATTGCCCTCTGACCTCAGAGCCTATGGAGTGTGTCGGGAGCTGGAGACAGTCGCTGTATGTGGTGCCAGTGTGTGCGGCCTCACCAGAACTAGAGACTGAGCCGCAGATGTGCACCCTGGTGATAAATGACTGCTCCGTCAGAGCTCTGTTAGACTCCGGTAGTCTGGTCACCTTAGTGCATGCCAGCTTCGTGGCTGGCAATTATGTGCCGGACAAAAGAGTAAGTGTGCTGTGCATCCATGGGGATGCAAAATCATACCCGGTGGCTTGCGTTAAGCTGGAGACTCCGGCTGGGACTGTATCCTATGAAGTCGGGGTCGTAAAAAGACTTATGCATGATATGATATTGGGCCAGGACTTCCCCTTGTTTTGGAAGTTGTGGGAGAAGAGAAACATTCCTGCAGAATCTGTGCCGTCTCCTTTAAATAATCATTGCTATGAGGGGCCAATTGAATCCAATGGTTTAAAGGAAAAGACCATTGAAAACAATTGGGCCGATAAGGTGCAAAATGAAGATGTCATGGTAACTGAAATGTCTGATGAAACTGTGGGGTTTTGTGACGTACCTGATAATGACACTTTTCCTTTGCAGGGGTTAGCTGGTGAAGATGAAGCTTGCCCAACTGGGAAAAATGTGTTGGACTTAGGGGTGTCTCAGGGTAACTTTGGTACAGAGCAATTGAGAGACCCCACTTTCATGAGTGCTCACGGAAATGTTACAGTGATAGATGGTGTACCACAGGTACCAGAAGCTGACCAAAAATTTCCACATTTTGCCATAAATGCAAACCTGCTGCATCAAGTTAATAAATGCAACAATGAAATTGTGGAGCAGCTTCTGGTGCCAAAACCCTATAGACATATGGTACTAGATCTCGCACATAACCACGTACTTGGGGGTCATTTGGGAAAACACAGGAGAGGGTATTACAAAGATTTTTCTGGCCTGGAATATACAAGGAAGTGGAAATATACTGCGAGTCCTGCCCAACCTGCCAGATAAGTGCCCCGACCTCACATTTTCAGAGTCCCTTGGTGCCTCTTCCCATCATTGAGGTACCTTTTGAAAGAATTGCCATGGACTTGGTGGGTCCCATTGTTAAGTCAGCTAGGGGGCATCAGTATATCTTGATTGTGTTGGACTATGCCACACGATACTCGGAAGCGGTACCCTTGCGAAACATGGCGTCCAAAAATATTGCCCGGGAATAATTTTTCATGTTCTCCCGCACGGGGATCCCTAAAGAAATTCTCACAGACCAGGGTACCCCCTTTATGTCGAAGGTCATGAAAGAGTTGTGTAAGTTGTTCAAAATCACCCCGCTACGTACCTCGGTGTACCACCCACAGACAGATGGGTTGGTCGAGAGGTTTAACAAGACACTGAAACAGATGTTAAAAAAAGTAGTAGAAAAGGATGGTCGGTACTGGGACTGCCTCCTGCCATACCTTATGTTCTCTGTTAGGGAGGTGCCTCAGGCTTCTACAGGGTTCTCACCATTTGAGTTACTATATGGCCGTCACCCGAGGGGTTTACTCAATGTAGCTAAAGAAACCTGGGAGGCTGAGGCTACTCCCTATAAGAGCGTCATTAAACATGTGGCTGACATGCAAGACAGGATAGCGACAGTGATGCCCATCGTTAAAGAACATCTGCAAAGAGCCCAGAAGGCTCAAAGCAGAATTTATAACAGGTCTGCCAAGGTAAGGGACTTTAATCCCAGGGACAGGGTCCTGATTCTAGTTCCCACTGTAGAAACTAAGTTTCTGGCAAAGTGGCAGGGTCTCTACAAGGTTGTGGAAAAAGTGGGCGAGGTGAACTATAAGGTGCACCAACCAGGAAGGAGAAAACCCTATCAGATTTACCACATAAATCTGATCAAGCCATGGAAAGATTGGGAGTCATTGGTGGCCGCACAGACCATGAGTAAGGAGGTGTCACCACCAATTCCTCTGGTAAAAATTAGTGAGGCATTGTCAGTACCCCAGAAACAAGAAGTAAAAGAGTTTCTACAGAAAAATGGAGGAATGTTTTCTGACCTACCAGGCCGTACCCACCTGATAGAACATTCCGTGAGAACTGAACCCCACAGTAAGGTGAATCTAAAGCCCTACAAGATTCCAGAAGCACGCAGAAAAGTGGTATCCTCTGAGGTCAGGCGCATGCTTGAGTTAGGGGTCATTGAGGAATCTACCAGTGAGTGGTCAAGCCCTATTGTCTTAATCCCGAAGCCTAATGGGACTTGGAGATTTTGTAATGATTTCCGGAAGCTAAATGAGGTATCAAAATTCGATGCGTACCCCATGCCCAGAGTAGATGAACTAATCGAGAGGCTTGGGAAAGCAAGGTACATCACGACCCTTGACCTTACAAAAGGGTATTGGCAGATACCATTATCAGATGATGCAAAAGAAAAGACGGCATTCTCCACTCCAGAGGGGCTGTTCCAGTACACAGTGATGCCGTTCGGATTACATGGAGCCCCTGCTACATTTGAGAGGTTTATGGACCTGATCTTGAAGCCACATCGTGACTATGTTGCCGCTTACCTTGATGATGTGGTCATTTTTTCATCTGATTGGAGAAGTCACCTCTGGAAGGTACAGGCCGCTATAGACTCCATTAGTGATGCTGGCCTAACCATAAACCCTGAGAAGTGTGCAGTGGGTCTAGAGGAAGCAAAATATCTGGGCTACATTATTGGTAAAGGGCTGGTTAAACCCCAGATCGAAGAAACAAGTCAGTCAGTTCCTTGGCATGACAGGGTACTACCGCCGGTTCGTACCGAATTTTGCCTCGAGGGCAGCACCATTGACTGACTTAACGAAAGGCCCTAAGTCAGTAATGGTTAAGTGGACCCCAGAGGCAGAAAAGGCCTTTAAAAGCCTAAAGTCCGCTCTCTGTCAACAGCCGGTGCTCATTTCCCCGGATTTCAGAAAAGAGTTTCTGGTCCAGACTAATGCATCTGAGACATGCTTGGGAGCGGTCCTGTCACAGTTGATAAATAGGGAGGAGCACCCAGTGATGTACCTAAGTAGGAAGTTGACCCCAGCAGAGAAAAATTATGCCATAGTGGAACGAGAGTGTCTAGCCATTAAATGAGCTCTGGAGTCACTTAAATATTACCGGCTGGGTAGGAAATTTCTGTTGGTAACAGATCACGCTCCTTTAACTTGGTTGAAACAAAACAGGGAGAAAAACGCAAGAGTGACCAGGTGGTTTCTCTCCCTGCAAAATTTTTATTTCAAGGTTGAATATAGGCCGGGGAAATTACAGGGAAACCTAGATGCTTTGTCCAGGATACACTGCTTGTTGACTAAAAATATCCAGACCTCCGGTCTGGAGAAGAGGGGGGGGGGGGGATATGTGGTAAGGTGAACAGAAAAGTGTATGGTAAAGTCCTGGAAGGGGTGTATATCCCACCCAGCTTCCTCAACTGGGTGAGGTAAATAGAATCCAGAAGGTTAAAATTGTCTCAGCAATGTGTAGGTTGCTGAGACAATTTTGTTAAGTTTATGGGCTGGATTTTATTGGACTGGGAGAGGGACCTCCCCAGTCCACCCCATTCCGGGACAGGTTTTCCCCTAGCCTGAGGAATCCCAGCTTTGTTTTGTGGTGCTGGACCTTCACCTTATCCAGTGAATTATAACTGGGGTTGCCTGTATTGCCGGAGTGTGATAAATAAAGCAGCATTTGGACTTTAACCCTGTGGTCTGCAAGAGAATCTGTCATTGCCGCCCAACCTGAGAGTGTACCCCCTTACAATTCTCTGTCATCATCTTCTCTATTTGGTCCGGACAACTTCTTTCAGCTGCTCCTCGTCTCTGCACAGTGTGACACACAGACATCTTAGTGTCCTCACTTTTCTATCATCATCTCCAAAACGCGAGTCCTATCAGTGTTATCCTGCTGCTCGCTGTGCTCCCCAATACCCCCAAATACTGTCCTGAAGAATATTGAGTGTCCCCATAGTAATAGTGCTCCTCATAGAGATGTGATTTATAGCTGCTCTATTTCCTGGTTAATTGATGGTAGTCCTAAATGTGGACCCCCCTCCAGTCAATTAACGTAGAATATCCTGGTTGGATATTTTTTAATTATTTGTCTAAGCAAAGTAACAGCCTTAAAAAGTTGCCATAAGAGATTCAATGTTCTCTCTAGTGTTGGGCGCGAATATTCTAATCATGAATTTTTATTGCGAATATCAGCACTTCGAGAATTCGCGAAAATCTAGAATTTAGTGCTATATATTCGTAATTGAGAATATTCTATATTTTTTTTCTTCAGTACTACTGCTTTTTGCTTGTGGGCCAATGAGAAGGCTGTAATATCTTTGTCTCAGCTTAGCAACATCCCTAGCAACCAATAGGAATGTTGCCTACCCCTTATTATATAAGAATCTCCCCAGCAGCCATTTTCTGCAGTTTTTTTTGCAGTTCTGAGACAGAGAGCAGTAACATTGGGTGCTCTGTGCTTTCATCTGGATCCTATTCCTTATCCAATTACATGACGGAGGTATTGGTTACCTTCCGCTCGACCCCTATAATACTTACCAGACCTTTTGGATGCCTTTCCCACTAAAAGCCCAAAACCCAAAACCCTCAATAATACCCCAATAAAACACGGACACCAGAGTTGGATTTTATCGGCATATGCACCATACCAATTTTCCATATGTATAACATATAATTAATTATGGGGGAGGTCCTTGAAGCCCCAAATAATGAGTTACCCCATACAGGGTGAGCCATCTTGCCTCCAGCCGATGAGCGCCAGCTCGGAGGCACCACTGATGGCCCCCACACTCGTGGAGCCCCAACCCCAACCCCAACCCCAACCGTGGAGCCCTCCCATCATCCCCACCTGAGAATTTTCCAACTTTAAGGACCTCCCGCCGCCACAGCCGCCATGACAAATTGCTGCTACCACCATCTCTGTGCCCGATAAAAACAACCCTTACCAAATACTGTTAAAGATCAACTTCTATAAAAACAGGGTGGGTGGGTGGGAGCTGGATTAACCTAAAATGGCCACTTCTTCTCTCTTCCCTGCCTACTTAAACTCCCCCCTGAATATCCGGCCCTAAAATTAATTCATCCGATCCCTACACCCCAACATAACAAAAACCCATATGCAACGGCATATGCACTATACCAATTTTCCATTTGTATAACATATAATTAATTACGGGGGAGGTGTCACAGCCAGACAGCTGAGAAGCTCTGACAGAAGCCTTCCAGAACCTCCTCCTTGAGTTTTCTTTGTTGTGCTGTTCAGTTCCTCATCTCGTTAGCCTCTCTCAGCTGTCATGTAGTTGGACTGATTGCTTCCCTTTAAATTCCTCCCCATAATGCATTACTGGGCGGCTTATACTTCTTCCTGGAGTGTGTGTGCATGCTGATCCTGTTTCCCAGTCTGCTACAAGGATAAGTGCTGTACATTTATCTGTTATTTTCTGTTTGCTGGATCCCAGGTGACCCTGACTCCCTCCGTGTCTGGTGTAGGGAGCCGGTGGTCGTGTCCCCTCACTATTGTAGGGTGTTCAGGGGTTATATAGTCGAGGTACGTGGATATGCAACCATCCACCTTTGGGATCTTTGCATAGGCTGAGCAGCCAGGGAAAGTGCGAGGTCTTGTGCAGGGGTCTCCCTTTTGGTTCCTTAGCTTTGGATCCAGTGAGTCATATATGCATGTTGCATTGTCTTGTTTCCTGTACACCGTCCGTGACATCCAGTGTTTATTCACACATAAAAGGCAGAAAAGAAAAAACAATGCTTTACAGGGTCCTGGTGTTAGTTCACACAGCAAGAGCTCCCAAAAATAACATAAATCACCTGGCAGACCACAGCAGGCTTTAGGGCACCTGACTCCCAGCAGGCGGCTCCCTACACCAGACACGGAGGGAGTCAGGGTCACCTGGGATCCAGCAAACAGAAAATAACAGATAAATGTACAGCACTTAACTTTGTAGCAGACTGGGAAACAGGATCAGCATGCACACACACTCCAGGAAGAAGTATAAGCCGCCCAGTAATGCATTATGGGGAGGAATTTAAAGGGAAGCAATCAGTCCAACTACATGACAGCTGAGAGAGGCTAACGAGATGAGGAACTGAACAGCACAACAAAGAAAACTCAAGGAGGAGGTTCTGAAAGGCTTCTGTCAGAGCTTCTCAGCTGTCTGGTTGTGACAGGAGGTCCTCGAAGCCCCAAATAATGAGTTACCCCGTCCGGGGTGAGCCATCTTGCCTCCAGCTGATGAGCGCCAGCTCAGAGGCACCACTGATGGCCCCCACACTCTGCCACAACCAACCGCCAACCATGGGAGTCCAGCCCCAACCGTATATACATTCCCATCATCCCCACCTGAGAATTTTCCAACTTTAAGGACCTCCCACCGCCACCCCTTTAGTCTGCACGTCTCTCCACACCCCCATGGACATCTCAATGCCCTCCTGCAGGGCAAACACCACATATCTATCCCAATGAAATGAACCCCATGCTCACGTCAAAAACCCCCAACACCTTTCTCCAGCTTAACGTGCCTCACTGCCACTGCCCCATTCCGGGCCATAAAACTTTCAATTGCCTGGTTGACCTTCACACATGGTCTGTTCAGACCCTCACCTGAACGAGCAACCCGCAGCGGAATAATATCCGACCAAACTGTAACTAGCCCAGGGAACAAGGACCACAACCTTAATAATTCAAACTTTACATCCCTAACTAGTTCCCCGAAAAGGCCGCACTCCCAAGTCATTGCCCCCTACAAACACCGACATACAGAGCCCTGTCTAGCCTAACAAAACTATGAACCTCGGGAATGACTCACACCCCAAACCATCCCCCCACGACCCAACCACCTTACCACCGCCACTGATCAAGCAAAGTCGAGTTATTGCCTATCCGGCCAAACCGCAGCCCCTAATGACACCCCCAGAAGAGGTATGAATGTCCCATAATTCAAACCAGGGATGGTTCCTAACCTGAAAAGAAAAGACAGGGAGGAAACAGAGATAAAAATACGTTACAACGTACCGGACACATTAAACAATCTGGTATTGCAAACAGCACTACCCTCCTTTTCCTTAAACATCGGTCTTCGAGCGTCGGATACAAAATTCCACACTATCTTGAAAAAGGTTCATATCCTCCCTATACAACCATCCAAATCGCTGAACCGTCAGACAAACAAGCTCGCCGCCCCAAAAAACACCAATGAAAAAGCAAGACGAGACAAACGAATTACTGGACCATTGCGGAGGCGGCGCTGAGGTGAGGAAGGCGGCAATTTCAACTGGGAAGGTGGCGCTGGGCACCAATCAAAAACCAGAAAACCGGATCCGCTGCGCAGACCAGAAAACCGGATCTGTTTTTCCGAAACACTTGGTACTGGATCTGGCATTAATACATTTCAATAGAAAATAATGCCAGATCCGGCATTCCGGCAAGTGTTCCGGAAATTTTGGCCGGAGAAAATACTGCAGCATGCTGCAGTATTTTCTCTGGCCAAATACTATAAAAGTGACTGAACTGAAGACATCCTGATGCATACTGAACAGAATGCTTTCCATTCAGAATGCAGTACGACAAAACTGAAGCGTTGTTTTTCCAGTATTGAGCCTCTAGGATGGAACTCAATACCGGAAAACTTTAACGCTAGTGTGAAAGTATCCTAAATCCATATTTTGAAACCAGTTGTATGCAAGTGGGTGCTGTGCCTGTTGTACTCTTATACTTTGTTGTACACAGTCCTGAAAAGATAGTTTATTGAAATGATATCCTATATTGGAAAACCAAAATAGCTAGTTCTGCCAGGAGTACAGATATTCTAAATTCCCTACTGGGATTATCTCTACAGCAAGCAGTTGAGGAGCCAACAGGGAAAGAGGCCATTTTAGATTTAGTATTCACAAATGGGAATTTGGTATCTGATATTACTGTAGGGGAAAGCTTGGGATCTAGTAATCACTAGTGTGGTTTACTATAAGTACACACACACCACACAAAAACAAAAGTTTGACATTTTAGAAAAACTGACTTTTCTAAAATTAGATTAGTGGTATACAAGTCCCTATCAGATTGGAACAGTTTCAATGGAGTCCAGGAGAAATGGGACTACTTAAAAGTGGTACTATTGAAGGCAACAGAAAATTGTTTTAGGCTTGTCAGTAAAAGCAAAAAAAAGGAAGAGACCACTGTGGTAATCAGCAGAAGTGGCCAAAATCATTAAAAACAAAAAGATAAAAAGAAAGAGGATGACAGGCAAATTTACAAGATTAGGCAGAGAGAGGCCAAACAAGTTATAAGAGCTTCTAAAGCACAGGCAGAAGAGAAATTAGCTCAATCAGTGAAAACAGGCGATAAGACATTCTTCAGATACATAAATGAAAAAAGGAAAAAAGGAAACTAAAACAAGGAATTACCAAATTAAAAACAAAAGAAGGAAGGTATATGGAAGAAGATAAAGAACTAGCTGACTGCCACAATGAATACTTCTGTTCAGTTTTTACAAAGGAAAATGAAGGAAAAGGACCTCAGTTAGGAAAGAAGACTAATGAATCTTTTGATGCATGTGTCTTTACAGAGGAAGAGGTTCTAAGTCAGCTGTCTAAAATTAATACAAATAAGTCACAGGGGCCTGATGGGATACACCCAAAGCTATTAAAAAAGCTCAGCGGTGAACTAGCAAAACCATTAACAGATTTATTTAACCAATCACTGGCAACAGGAGTCACCCCAGAAGATTGGAAATTGGCAAATGTTGTGCCTATTCACAAGAAAGGTAGTAGGGAGGAATCGGGCAACTATAGGCCAGTAAGCCTGACATCAATAGTGGGGAAATTAATGGAAACCATACTTAAGGAGAGGATTGTGGAACATCTGAAATCCCATGGATTGAAAGATGAAAAACAGCATGGGTTTACTTAAGGGAGATAATGTCAAACTAATCTTATTAATGTTTTTGATTGGGTGACTAAAATAATAGATGGCGGAGGTGCAGTAGACATCGCTTATCTGGACTTTAGTAGGGCTTTTGATACTGTCCCACATAGAAGGCTTATCAATAAATTGCAGTTTTTGTGCGTGGACTCCCATATTGTTGAATGGATTAGGCAGTGGCTGAGGGACAGACATGGTCTTGTTACCAGTGGGGTACCTTAGGGATCTGTTCTGGGACCCATATTGTTTAATATCTTTATCAGCGAAATTGCAGAAGGCCTCGATGGTAAGGTGTGTCTTTTTGCTGATGACACAAAGATTTGTAACAGGGTTGATGTTCCTGGAGGGATACACCAAATAGAAAAGGATTTAGGAAAACTAGAGGAATGGTCAAAAATCTGGCAACTAAAATTTAATGTTGATAAGTGCAAGATAATGCACCTGGGGCGTAAAAACCAAAGAGCAGAACATAAAATTTGTGATACAGTCCTAACCTCAGTATCTGAGGAAAGGGATTTAGGGGTCATTATTTTAGAAGACTTAAAGGTAGGCAGACAATGTCATAGAGCAGCAGGAAATGCTAGCAGAATGCTTGGGTGTATAGGGAGAGGCATTACCATGCCGCTCTACAGAGAACTAGTGAGACCTCATTTGGAGGATTGTGCGCAGTACTGGAGACCATATCTCCAGAAGGATATTGATACTTTGGAGAGAGTTCAGAGAAGAGCTACTAAACTAGTGCATGGATTGCAGGATAAAACTTACCAGGAAAGATTAAAGGACCTTAACATGTGTAGCTTGGAAGAAAGACGAGACAGAGGGGATATGATAGAAACTTTTAAATACAACAAGGAGTTTAAGCATGCATGGGATAGGCATAAGGACATCCTTCATATAAGATAGGGCCAGGGGCTATTCATAGTATTCAGTATATTGGGCAGACTAGATAGACCAAATGGTTCCTATCTGCCGACACATTCTATGTTTCTATGTTTCTATCCTGAGTCTAAGGGTACATTCACATGACAGTGCTTTTCGGTCTGCAAAAGTGGATCCACAAAATAGGGATACGGCCTGTGAGATCACCATTTTTTGCAGACCCAATTACCTTAATTGGTCTGTGGTCCGCATTTGCGGCCAAGAATAGGACATTTTCTATCTATTGCAGAACGGAAATATGGATGCAGAAACGTATGTCCGTTCCGCAAGTGATAGAACATGTCCTATGCTTGTCCACAAGTCGTAGGAATTTACCCTAATCGTCCACAGCCAGTCTGCAGCCACCAAACTAAACAGATGCTGAAATAGACACATTAAATAATTGCCACCAAACAAGCCCAAATTATAAAAGGGCTCTTCTCTTCCCCTCATGCCAGCTATAGAAGAGCATAAACTAGCATCATAATTGTAGAAATCGCTGTGTGCCGGCATGTGTCCTATAATGCCTTGACTAGTCTTCACATATGGAATTGCGACCAGATCATATCTACATGTCAGGAGCTGGAGCTGTTTACATCAGTCCGAATTGCCAAGTTCCAGATGCAGGAAAATAGCACAGGAGATGCAGCAGATGTGCACTGTGCAGCAGCAGGCTTGTCACAGGCGGTGTACAAACTTCAGCCCACTGCTGGGAGATGAACAGATAATTGGTTGGAAATAGACTTGCAGTAACACGCATAGGGAGTCTGCTGTGGTAGTGAAACAATACTGTGAGTCCGTATGACATGCAGATGACAGGCGTCGCTCCTAGAATCACTGCACACTTCACTTATTTGGGCAGTTACGGTGCCAAAACTAACCAAATAACTCAAGTGTGAACTCAGCCTTACAGGTCAATATTAGCATCTAGAAGAAGCACACTCCTTTTACACCGTTGTCAGCTGATTCCACATAGATGTTTACAGAACCTTGTCAGGAAGCAGGGGGTGTTACCCCTACTCTGGGACCACGGGCACGGCGCAGGGCACGGGTTCCCCTTCAGCTTGGTAGAACACCTGGGGCCCGAGGTGCGGGTGCGCGGCGTGTGCGCAGTACACAGGCTGTTCGCACATTTCCGGGTGCATAGCATTCCTGCATTATCCGGCTGTCAGGTGTGAGCCTTGCTGAGGGAGATTCCCAGTACACACCTTCCACCTTCCTCGCCTGCCATTGGTTCCTGGGGAGGGTGGTTCCTACCTTCCCTGGCTATAAAGACCTGGCCTGAGCTCTGGCTCATTGCTGAGTTATTCCACCTTATGGTGAACACCTAGCCTCCCTGCAGATCCTTCTATTGCCTGTTGTTTCTTTGTATCCTTCCCGGCTACTGACCCCTGGACTGTCTTCCGGCTTGAACCTTCGCTGCCTGCCTCGACCCGGATTGGACATTGACTACCCCTCTTGGATTATCCCTAAACTTGTACCGCGTTCTGGGCTGTCAGCTGCTTACTGTCAGTGGGTTCCTCATCCCACTACTGGCTCCCTGGGAGGTTCTGACAAACCTGTTCTATTAAACACTTATACAAGTAGAGCCCTCCGACAGAGTAGAGAGAGTGTCAGCAGTAAGTTTGTGTTGACATCACTGATTATTTTGCCCTTCCTCTGATCCGTCACAACAATAACCCCCAAAAAACGGATCCTGTCTGTGGAGCATACGCCTTCACTCGGTCAGCATTTGGTCAGTAATCCATCAATATTGCTAATGCCCAAAAAAAACAGGAGTGGATGTAAAACAGAAATGACGCGTGAATGGAATATTTGCATGTCTTCTGTGCTTTGTACCCACTCCTGCTTTTGGCTACCAAATCACAAGTCAATTCTGATGGGACCATACAGGCCTTGCAGCTGCTACACAGACAGGATCCGTTGTGCATCTAATTTTTCCTTCCTTCTCACAGATCCGAAGAAGGGTCAAATAAATGATGATGTCAGCCAGGCCGAAAGCCAAAATAGTTGACCAGTCATGAAGTGGGGAAGGGTGGGAACAGCAGGAGAAGTCCACAGAGTGGCCCTATGACATAGTGGTGAAAGGGAAGCAGCATGAGGAGACCACAGAGTGGCCCAATGACAGGGTCTGGAGGTGGAAGCAGCAGCAGCATCAGAAGGAGGCTGCAGAGTGGCACAATGACAGACTCTGCAGGTGGCAGCAGCATGTGGAAGCCACAGAATGGCACAATGACAGAGTCTGGAGGTGGCCGTAGCATCATATATTTTTCTTTTTGTACTGAAATACAAAATAACACGTATAACCGCCACACTGACTGACTACTTCCGCCGCTACCGCCGCTACTTCCGTGAACCCCTGCACCACTACTTCCCGGGCAGGTAGGCTGCTGCGAAGAAGGTGGTCTACCCCGGGCATGTTTGGCTCCCGACCTCCCACCCTGCTGACTGAGAATATATTTTTCTTTTTGTACTGTAATAGGCCAGTAGAGTTGAGCGAACACCTGGATGTTCGGGTTCGAGAAGTTCGGCCGAACATCCCGGAAATGTTCGGGTTCGGGATCCGAACCCGATCCGAACTTCGTCCCGAACCCGAACCCCATTGAAGTCAATGGGGACCCGAACTTTTCGGCACTAAAAAGGCTGTAAAACAGCCCAGGAAAGAGCTAGAGGGCTGCAAAAGGCAGCAACATGTAGGTAAATCCCCTGCAAACAAATGTGGATAGGGAAATGAATTAAAATAAAAATTAAATAAATAAAAATTAACCAAAATCAATTGGAGAGAGGTTCCATAGCAGAGAATCTGGCTTCCCGTCACCCACCACTGGAACAGTCCATTCTCAGATATTTAGGCCCCGGCACCCAGGCAGAGGAGAGAGGTCCCGTAACAGAGAATCTGTCTTCATGTCAGCAGAGAATTAGTCTGCATGTCATAGCAGAGAATGAGGCTTCACGTCAGCCACCACTGCAACAGTCCATTGGCATATATTTAGGCCCAGCACACACACAGGCAGAGGAGAGAGGTCCCGTAACAGAGAATCTGGCTTCATGTCAGCAGAGAATCAGTCTGCATGTCATAGCAGAGAATCAGGCTTCACGTCAGCCACCACTGCAACAGTCCATTGTCATAAATTTAGGCCCAGCACCCAGGCAGAGGAGAGAGGTCCCGTAACAGAGAATCTGGCTTCATGTCAGCAGAGAATCAGTCTTCATATCATAGCAGAGAATCAGGCTTCACGTCACCCACCACTGTAAGAGTCAATTTTCATAAATTTAGGCCCAGAACCCAGGCAGAGGAGAAAGGTCCCGTAACAGACAATCTGGCTTCATGTCAGCAGAGAATCAGTCTTCATATCATAGCAGAGAATCAGGCTTCACGTCACCCACCACTGTAAGAGTCAATTTTCATAAATTTAGGCCCAGAACCCAGGCAGAGGAGAAAGGTCCCGTAACAGACAATCTGGCTTCATGTCAGCAGAGAATCAGTCTTCATATCATAGCAGAGAATCAGGCTTCACGTCACCCACCACTGTAAGAGTCAATTTTCATAAATTTAGGCCCAGAACCCAGGCAGAGGAGAAAGGTCCCGTAACAGACAATCTGGCTTCATGTCAGCAGAGAATCAGTCTTCATATCATAGCAGAGAATCAGGCTTCACGTCACCCACCACTGTAAGAGTCAATTTTCATAAATTTAGGCCCAGAACCCAGGCAGAGGAGAAAGGTCCCGTAACAGACAATCTGGCTTCATGTCAGCAGAGAATCAGTCTTCATATCATAGCAGAGAATCAGGCTTCACGTCACCCACCACTGTAAGAGTCAATTTTCATAAATTTAGGCCCAGAACCCAGGCAGAGGAGAAAGGTCCCGTAACAGACAATCTGGCTTCATGTCAGCAGAGAATCAGTCTTCATATCATAGCAGAGAATCAGGCTTCACGTCACCCACCACTGTAAGAGTCAATTTTCATAAATTTAGGCCCAGAACCCAGGTAGAGGAGAAAGGTCCCGTAACAGACAATCTGGCTTCATGACAGCAGAGAATCAGTCTGCATGTCATAGCAGAGAATCAGGCTTCACGTCAGCCACCACTGCAACAGTCCATTGTCATAAATTTAGGCCCAGCACCCAGGCAGAGGAGAGAGGTCCCGTAACAGAGGATCTGGCTTCATGTCAGCAGAGAATCAGTCTGCATGTCATAGCAGAGAATGAGGCTTCACGTCAGCCACCACTGCAACAGTCCATTGGCATATATTTAGGCCCAGCACACACACAGGCAGAGGAGAGAGGTCCCGTAACAGACAATCTGGCTTCATGTCAGCAGAGAATTAGTCTGCATGTCATAGCAGAGAATGAGGCTTCACGTCACCCACCACTGCAACAGTCCATTGGCATATATTCAGGCCCAGCACCCAGGCAGAGGAGAGAGGTCCCGTAACAGAGGATCTGGCTTCATGTCAGCAGAGAATCAGTCTGCATGTCATAGCAGAGAATGAGGCTTCACGTCAGCCACCACTGCAACAGTCCATTGTCATAAATTTAGGCCCAGCACCCAGGCAGAGGAGAGAGGTCCCGTAAAAGAGGATCTGGCTTCATGTCAGCAGAGAATCAGTCTGCATGTCATAGCAGAGAATCAGGCTTCACGTCAGCCACCACTGCAACAGTCCATTGTCATAAATTTAGGCCCAGCACCCAGGCAGAGGAGAGAGGTCCCGTAAAAGAGGATCTGGCTTCATGTCAGCAGAGAATCAGTCTGCATGTCATAGCAGAGAATCAGGCTTCACGTCAGCCACCACTGCAACAGTCCATTGTCATAAATTTAGGCCCAGCACCCAGGCAGAGGAGAGAGGTCCCGTAACAGAGGATCTGGCTTCATGTCAGCAGAGAATCAGTCTGCATGTCATAGCAGAGAATCAGGCTTCACGTCAGCCACCACTGCAACAGTCCATTGTCATAAATTTAGGCCCAGCACCCAGGCAGAGGAGAGAGGTCCCGTAACAGACAATCTGGCTTCATGTCAGCAGAGAATTAGTCTGCATGTCATAGCAGAGAATCAGGCTTCATGTCAGCCACCACTGCAACAGTCCATTGGCATATATTTAGGCCTAGCACACAGGCAGAGGAGAGGTTCATTCAACTTTGGGTAGCATCGCAATATAATGGTAAAATGAAAATAAAAATAGGATTGAATGAGGAAGTGCCCTGGAGTCCAATAATATATGGTTATGGGGAGGTAGTTAATGTCTAATCTGGACAAGGGACGGACAGGTCCTGTGGGATCCATGCCTGGTTCATTTTTATGAACGTCAGCTTGTCCACATTGGCTGTAGACAGGCGGCTGCGTTTGTCTGTAATGACGCCCCCTGCCGTGCTGAATACACGTTCAGACAAAACGCTGGCTGCCGGGCAGGCCAGCACCTCCAAGGCATAAAAGGCTAGCTCTGGCCACGTGGACAATTTAGAGACCCAGAAGTTGAATGGGGCCGAACCATCAGTCAGTACGTGGAGGGGTGTGCACACGTACTGTTCCACCATGTTAGTGAAATGTTGCCTCCTGCTAACACGTTGCGTATCAGGTGGTGGTGCAGTTAGCTGTGGCGTGTTGACAAAAGTTTTCCACATCTCTGCCATGCTAACCCTGCCCTAAGAGGAGCTGGCCGTGACACAGCTGCCTTGGCGACCTCTTGCTCCTCCTCTGCCTTGGCCTTGGGCTTCCACTTGTTCCCCTGTGACATTTGGGAATGCTCTCAGTAGCGCGTCTACCAACGTGCGCTTGTACTCGCGCATCTTCCTATCACGCTCCAGTGCAGGAAGTAAGGTGGGCACATTGTCTTTGTAGCGTGGATCCAGCAGGGTGGCAACCCAGTAGTCCGCACAGGTTAAAATGTGGGCAACTCTGCTGTCGTTGCGCAGGCACTGCAGCATGTAGTCGCTCATGTGTGCCAGGCTGCCCAGGGGTAAGGACAAGCTGTCCTCTGTGGGAGGCGTATCATCATCGTCCTGCCTTTCCCCCCAGCCACGCACCAGTGATGGACCCGAGCTGCGTTGGGTGCCACCCCGCTGTGACCATGCTTCATCCTCATCCTCCTCCACCTCCTCCTCATCCTCGTCCTCCTCGTCCTCCAGTAGTGGGCCCTGGCTGGCCACATTTGTACCTGGCCTCTGCTGTTGCAAAAAACCTCCCTCTGAGTCACTTCGAAGAGACTGGCCTGAAAGTGCTAAAAATGACCCCTCTTCCTCATCCTCCTCCTCCTCCTCCTGGGCCACCTCCTGTTCCATCATCGCCCTAAGTGTTTTCTCAAGGAGACATAGAAGTGGTATTGTAACGCTGATAACGGTGTCATCGCCACTGGCCATGTTGGTGGAGTACTCGAAACAGCGCAACAGGGCACACAGGTCTCGCATGGAGGCCCAGTCATTGGTGGTGAAGTGGTGCTGTTCTGTAGTGCGACTGACCCGTGCGTGCTGCAGCTGAAACTCCACTATGGCCTGCTGCTGCTCGCACAGTCTGTCCAGCATGTGCAAGGTGGAGTTCCACCTGGTGGGCACGTCGCATATGAGGCGGTGAGCGGGAAGGCCGAAGTTACGCTGTAGCGCAGACAGGCGAGCAGCGGCAGGATGTGAACGCCGGAAGCGCGAACAGACGGCCCGCACTTTATGCAGCAGCTCTGACATGTCGGGGTAGTTGTGAATGAACTTCTGCACCACCAAATTCAGCACATGCGCCAAGCAAGGGATGTGCGTCAAATTGGCTAGTCCCAGAGCTGCAACGAGATTTCGCCCATTATCACACACCACCAGGCCGGGCTTGAGGCTCACCGGCAGCAACCACTCGTCGGTCTGTTGTTCAATACCCCGCCACAACTCCTGTGCGGTGTGGGGCCTGTCCCCCAAACATATGAGTTTCAGAATGGCCTGCTGACGTTTACCCCGGGCTGTGCTGAAGTTGGTGGTGAAGGTGTGTGGCTGACTGGATGAGCAGGTGGAAGAAGAGGAGGAGGAAGCCGAGAAGGAGGAGGTGGCAACAGGAGGCAAAGAATGTTGCCCTGCGATCCTTGGCGGCGGCAGGACGTGCGCCAAACAGCTCTCCGCCTGGGGCCCAGCTGCCACTACATTTACCCAGTGTGCAGTTAGGGAGATATAGCGTCCCTGGCCGTGCTTACTGGTCCACGTATCTGTGGTTAGGTGGACCTTGCTACAGATGGCGTTGCGCAGTGCACACTTGATTTTATCGGATACTTGGTTGTGCAGGGAAGGCACGGCTCTCTTGGAGAAGTAGTGCCGGCTGGGAACAACATACTGTGGGACAGCAAGCGACATGAGCTGTTTGAAGCTGTCTGTGTCCACCAGCCTAAATGACAGCATTTCATAGGCCAGTAGTTTAGAAATGCTGGCATTCAGGGCCAGGGATCGAGGGTGGCTAGGTGGGAATTTACGCTTTCTATCAAATGTTTGTGAGATGGAGAGCTGAACGCTGGCGTGTGACATGGTTGAGACGCTTGGTGACGGAGGTGGTGGTGGTGGTGTTGGTGGTACATCCCCTGTTTGCTGGGCGGCAGGTGCCAACGTTCCTCCAGAGGCGGAGGAAGAGGCCGAGGCGGCAGCAGCAGAATAGGCCGAGGCGGCAGCAGCAGAAGAGGTAGCAGGGGGAGCCTGAGTGACTTCCTTGGTTTTAAGGTGTTTACTCCACTGCAGTTCATGCTTTGCATGCAGGTGCCTGGTCATGCAGGTTGTGCTCAGGTTCAGAACGTTAATGCCTCGCTTCAGGCTCTGATGGCACAGCGTGCAAACCACTCGGGTCTTGTCGTCAGCACATTGTTTGAAGAAGTGCCATGCCAGGGAACTCCTTGAAGCTGCCTTTGGGGTGCTCGGTCCCAGATGGCGGCGGTCAGTAGCAGGCGGAGTCTCTTGGCGGCGGGTGTTCTGCTTTTGCCCACTGCTCCCTCTTTTGCTACGCTGTTGGCTCGGTCTCACCACTGCCTCTTCCTCCGAACTGTGAAAGTCAGTGGCACGACCTTCATTCCATGTGGGGTCTAGGACCTCATCGTCCCCTGCATCGTCTTCCACCCAGTCTTGATCCCTGACCTCCTGTTCAGTCTGCACACTGCAGAAAGACGCAGCAGTTGGCACCTGTGTTTCGTCATCATCAGAGACATACTGAGGTGGTATTCCCATGTCCTCATCATCAGGAAACATAAGTGGTTGTGCGTCAGTGCATTCTATGTCTTTCACCGCTGGGGAAGGGCTAGGTGGATGCCCTTGGGAAACCCTGCCAGCGGAGTCTTCAAACAGCATAAGAGACTGCTGCATAACTTGAGGCTGAGACAGTTTCCCTGGTATGCATGGGGGTGATGTGACAGACTGATGGGGTTGGTTTTCAGGCGCCATCTGTGCGCTTTCTGCAGAAGACTGGGTGGGAGATAATGTGAACGTGCTGGATCCACTGTCGGCCACCCAATTGACTAATGCCTGTACCTGCTCAGGCCTTACCATCCTTAGAACGGCATTGGGCCCCACCATATATCGCTGTAAATTCTGGCGGCTACTGGGACCTGAGGTAGTTGGTACACTAGGACGTGTGGATGTGGCAGAACGGCCACGTCCTCTCCCAGCACCAGAGGGTCCACTAACACCACCACGACCATGTCCACGTCCGCGTCCCTTACTAGATGTTTTTCTCATTGTTATGGTTCACCACAACAACAAATATATTATTTGGCCCAATGTATTGTATTCAAATTCAGCGGGATATAAATTTGAGGCCTAGTATTTAGGCGCTGGGTGACCGGTATGGATTTAGTGACAGAATTAGACTTGGAAATGCACAGAAGCGTGTGTGTGAAGTTATTCTGAATGACCCTATGTGCACCTTCAATATTATATACCCTTTTAGGGATAGATTTCAAATAGCTCTGATATAGCAGAAACCACTAAATTATGAAATTGCTAAATTGGG